>NC_080080.1:80739259-81055452 GCF_949987535.1 Balaenoptera acutorostrata
TGGTCCTTCTCCAAGTAACACCACACACACACAAAAAAACATATATACACACATACACAAACATACACACACATATATACGCAAATACCTACACACACATACATATACACACACATATATACACATATACACACATACATATATACACACATATATACATACATACACACATACACATATATACACACATACACACACACATATACACATAAGCATACACACATATACACAAACATATATACACATATATACACACACACATATACACATACTCACATACACACATATATACACATACACACACATACACACATATACACACAAATGCATGCACACATATGTACACGTACACACACATACATATACACGTACACACGTATACACATACACATACGTACACACACATATACACATGCACATACACATACATACACACACACATATATACACATACACACACACACACACACACACACACACACACACACACACCCTACCCTTAAACCTTCCCCCATAGCATCTGGTACTGGAATCTGATATGGGGGAATTCACCGCTGCACTTCACAGTTTATCTTTCAGCATTTAGAAGTGTTTTTGTTTTCTAGCAGAGGTATCAAGTGTTACTATATTAAATTCATTTACAATGTTTCTATTCTGTTTCCAGAAAATTTTAATTTCTCATGGATTGTGTGAAAACTAATTGCCAAGCCCAAGGAAGAGAAAATTAATGTTAGGATAATATTTTCTGTTCTGTAGCTTTTATTCGAAAAGTTCTACATTCTATATGTCACAGTCTTCATTAATTAAGTCTCTGATAGACACAGAATATGAAGTCACTCAAGGTGGAAGCTTGGGGAGACCTCTGTTGACAAGAGCAGAGGTCGCTCGGTTTCTGGGCGTACACACTGGGGACTTGCCGAAGGAGAGATGCCCAGACGGCAGGAAGGTGCTGTCACGATGCTCTTTGGGATGGCAGACTCAGAAAGTCCCTGCCATGTGCAAATGCACAAGGCATTCCCCAGGCTCTAGACTGTGCACTTAGACCCCGAGGACAGGAGTCAGGCGGGGTCCCGTCAAGGCTGCTGGCCTGGCCGGTCAGGAACGGACATCTGCCGCCTTCTGGCTGAGGCTCCGGTGCACAGTGTCTGAAGGGCGTCAGCTCCCCGTGCCGGCCCGTGGCCCAAGTGCAGGGCGTCCAAGCACAGCTCAGGTCCCCTCCTTTCCCTGCTGCCTGTGGCTCAGTCTCCCCCTCAAGGATGTGCTTATGAATAAGAATGACAATCCCGGTCTCATTTAGAGCAAAAGGGGGCTGAAGGGGGTGTTAAAAGATATACTGAAGCATATTAAAGTTTTTAAGAGTTTATTTGTGCAAAAATCGATTCCAATTAGGGGCATCCCATCCAGCAGACGGAAAGGCGCTCCGAGGGGCTGCACACAGTGAGACTTTGCAGGCAGAGGGAGCGGGAGCAAGGAGGTGAGGCCAGCAAACAGCAGGCTAGTTGTGTCAAGGTCACTCCCTTCAGGGCACGCCTGGGGTCTACCAGGCACATGACCTCGCTGGTGCTGGACGGCCATTCCCAGTTGACCGGCTTAAGATTCCGTTTCTGGGGCTTCCCTGGTGGCGCAGTGGTTGAGAATCTGCCTGCCAATGCAGGGGACACAGGTTCGAGCCCTGGTCTGGGAAGATCCCACATGCCGCGGAGCAGCTAGGCCCGTGAGCCACGATTGCTGAGCCTGCGCGTCTGGAGCCCGTGCTCCGCAACGAGAGGCCGCGACAGTGAGAGGCCCGCGCACCGCGATGAAGAGTGGCCCCCGCTTGCCGCAACTGGAGAAAGGCCTCGCACAGAAACGAAGACCCAACACAGCCATAAATAAATAAATAAATAAAAATTAAAAAAAAAAAAGATTCCGTTTCTGGGAGAGCAGAGACTAATGAAGTTAGGTCTCAGTTTGGTGACATGGGCTCAGTATAAGTGACTTTATTTGGGACCTATTGTCTCGTAAAAGATCAGGGCAGGGAGGCCGGGCGCCCCTCTCAGGGTCTTTCTGCCCTTGCTCTCTCTCCCATCCCGCTCACCTCCTGGTTGTCTCGGAGCAGACCCCGTCCTGCACCCCGAAGCCCCCAGCCTCAGCGAGCTGCCTCCGAGGGCCCCGAGGGCCCAGGCTGTGGGGACTTTGAGCTAGATCCCATAGCACACAGAGGAGTTCTCCCCATCCGATCCGGGGACGGCCACGGCTTCCTTTACCTGAATTCCGATCCGCGATTAGCAAAAATAGCAAAAAGCCGTGCGCGTGCCGGGAAAGGGGCTGGAGTGGGTCGCCTCCATCACCCCAGCTCTGCTCCAGAGTCACCAGGAGTTTGGAGCTGGAAGGAGAACACGAAGACAGAGGAAAGGACGCGTGGGAGCTGTGGGCCCAGCCAGCTCAGGGCATCCGGGCCACATTCTGGGCGCAGCGTCCTCCCCCTCGAGGGCCAGAAGGTGGCACTAGGTGTGACAGGCTGTGCAGGGGTGGGGGCGGTGCTGGGAGGGGTTGTCATGGAAACAACGGGCTCCGCGAGGAGGTTTTGTCCCGGTTGCAAATAGGGAAGTGGTCTACAAAATGAAGACAAAATTTCATTTCTCGACAAACACATTCTGTGGTATTTTTGTCACTGATCCTATCGCCCTGTGAGACGTGGAAATGCTTGATTCTGAGACCCTGGTGTCGTATGGAAGGAGGGGAGGGGCGGGGGGTGACCAGAACTGAGATCTCAGAGTACATGTCACAAGTAAAGGGGGTGCTCTGAAACCCAGACCTACCTTAAGTCCCATTTCCCCCATTTAATCTACTGTCTCTGTTAATGTCCTGTCTCATTGAACAGTCACCTTAGAAAACCTGGACCCCTCTTACCCTGCCTGGCCTTTACGCTGCCCTGGTTAGAAAGGGGGTTTTATGTGCCTGACAGCTCACACAAAGCCAGGAGATCTTTACTAATGCATGTGAGCCTTGACCAAAACCCACTTTGAGGTAGGGCTGGAAGTGTTGTCTGATCCGTGACGCTGGTGTCACAGGAAGTCAACCTTCTATTTGAAGTCTGCCCGGATGCTCGGGGTCGGGGACAGCCTCTTGCGCACCGAGAGGCAGAACCTAGTGGCTGTCTCTTCCATCACAGGTGGGACCTACACTGGAGGCTGGCGGACCCAAGCCACCAGGGTCCTGATGCGCTGATAGTAGCGAACATTTAGCTTTGGAGGGAGCTCACTGAAGTGGGAAGGTGGAAAACAGAAGGAATATCATTTACATCACCAAGATAATATATAAAAATATTGTCACCTTGTGGAAATACCTAAAAGTCTTACCTCTGGGTGATACATCCTACAGTCAAGGTACATTAAGGAAAGAAACAAACAAATAAGCAAGTTTGTTTGTTCAAGTAAACTTGAACACAGAATCCGGGGAAAGGCTGCAAAGGTGTCCCTTAGACAGACCGCTCGAGTAGAATATGAAAATAGAATGATAGGCTGCTCCTTGGGTTGTTTGGGCAGCACTAGAGTGTCTACAGTAACCATCGGGGCCAGGAATGGTGTGGAATATGGTTTTTCTCACCAGTAAAACATTCACCAGGAAGAGGGATCAAAGACAAGGGGTGTCAGGGACTTCCCTGGTGGCACAGTGGTTAAGAATCCACCTGCCAATGCAGGGGACATGGGTTCTGAGCCCTGGTCCGGGAAGATCCCACATGCCGCGAAGCAACTAAGCCTGTGTGCCACAACTGCTGAGCCTGCGCTCTAGAGCCCGCGAGCCACAACTACTGAGCCCAACACGCCACAACTACTGAAGCCTGCACGCCTAGAGCCCGTGTTCCAAAACAAGAAAAGCCACCGCAATGAGAAGCCCGCGCACCGCAACAAAGAGTAGCCCCCGCTCGCCACAACTAGAGAAAGCCCACGCGCAGCAAACGAAGACCCAATGCAGCCAAAAATAAATAAATTAATTAATTAATTAAAAAAAAATTTTTAATAAATAAAATAGTGTTTTTTTTTAAAAAAAAGACCAAGGATGTCCCAGCCAGGTGCTAACAGCTGCGGGGTCTTTGGATGTGCTCAGTATCTCGGAGCACTTCAGCCCTTTAACCAAACTAGTCTCCTGGGCAGAAGCCCTTCAAGAGGAGTCAGTGCTTTCCAACACCTATTTAGCTCTAAATAGCAAGACAAGTTGATGCAAGGGTTGTCAGGGACCTTACAGGGGGAGAACCAGCAATAGGGGAGCCCAGAGCTGTGCTTAGTAAGGGCGCATAAACCCCAGGTCCTGAGTGCGCTGCCAGGCAGTGAGATGGGTAACGGTGGTAAGTCCCTAACAGTAACCAGAGCTAAGACCACTCACCGCGTTCCCAGCGCGTTGACCTCCACAGACTCCAATCTCAACACGCCGTATCCGAAGCTGCCATCATCCGCGTCCCGTAACGCGAAGCTTCTAGTGCTTTCAGACAGGACTGGTGGGTACTGAAACGTAATTTAAGCAAGAGGAAGTCACCATCCGACTATGGGGGCCGTAATGCTGGATACTAAACGCTTAGTAACTAAAACGGTTTTTGGAAATGATTGGCAATAAAATGTTAATAACTTGTACGATATTAACGTTGACTACAATTAATTTGCTAATAAAGTGAGTACCCTGAGTCACCTTACATGAAAGAATGTAAAAATTTTCACTTCGAAATATATTTATGACACCACATAATACTTTAAGATCATAAGAAAAAGCGTGAGGTTGGAGAGAGGAGGAGAGAGAAGAGAAAGTGTCTGATTAACGATTCTGAATTTAACTTGTTCTAAAAGCGACTGCAAATCGTGAGAATATTCTCTACAGATTATGCTGGGTTTTCTGCCCAAGTGAGTTCTAGAAATAGCCTATTCAATATCAAGAACAAGAACCAGGAGTGCTGGCTGTATAACTTATCCACAGAGGAACTTAGCATTAAAGGAGAGTTTGGAAATGGGAAACTAAGGCCCCAAGAATGTGAATGACTTACTCAGGGTCACACAGGGTCTTGAAAACAAGTCTTCAGGCAGGTGCTGGGAAACCTTCATTGGTGCCAGCCTGTCTGTGATCACTTAAATCATCCCACTTGGAGACGAACAGCTGGGGAAACCTTGCTCTTAGTGAGCAGCCAAAGAAAATAAGCGACACAGAGGCCAATTTCTGGGAAATTAGCTGGCCCACGGCACTGCCCAGTGTTTGCAATCTGACACCCGTTAGAATATTTTTACTTGTAACTTTTAAAATTTTTACTTCAACCGTGTCCCCCACAGAATATTTGCAAATCATATATCTGACAAGGGATTAATATCTAGAATATATAAAGAACTAAAACTCAACAACAACAACAACAAAAAGCCATCTACCTAATTTTTAAAAGGGCAAAAGACTTGAATAGACATTTCTCCAAAGAAGACACACAGATGGCCAATAAGCACATGAAAAGATGCTCAGCATCACTAACCATTAGGGAAATGAAAATCAAAACCACTGCGAGGGACTTCCCTGGTGGCACGGTGGTTAAGAATCCACCTGCCAGTGCAGGGGACACAGGTTCAATCCGTGGGACTTCCCTGGTGGCACGGTGATTAAGAATCCACCTGCCAGTGCAGGGGACACGGGTTCAATCCCTGGTCTGGGAAGATCTGCGGAGCAACTAAGCCCGTGCGCCACGACTACTGAGCCTGTGCTCTACAGTCCATAAGCCACAACTACTGAGCCCACATGCCGCAACTACTGAGCCCACGCACCTAGAGCCTGTGCTCCGCAACAAGAGAAGTCACCTCAATGAGAAGCTGGCACACCGCAAGGAAGAGCAGCCCCCGCTCGCCACAACTAGAGAAAAGCCTGCACACAGCAACGAAGACCCAACACAGCCAAAAGTAAATTAGTTGATTAATTAATATTTTTTTAAAAACCCACTTTTCATTAGGATGGTGCTCATAAAAAAATAAAAACAGAAAGCCACACTTGTGGGCCAAGATGTGGAGAAATTGGACCTGTTGTGCATTGCTGGTGGGAATATAAAAGATGCAGATGCTGTAGAAAACTGTACGCCAGTTCCTTAGACAAAATTAAACATAGAATTACTATATGATCCAACAATTCCACTTCTGAGAAAATACCCTAAAGAATTGAAAGCAGAGACTCAAACAGACATTAGTACACCCATGTTCACAATGGCATTAATCACAGTAGCCAAAAGGTAGAAGCCAGCCTTATGTCTGTCAGTGGATGAATAGATACACGAAAGGCAGTATATACTTACAGCGGAATATTACTCGGCCTTAAAAAGGAAGGAGATTCTGATACAGGCAACAGCATGGCTGAACCTTGAGGGTATTATGCTAAGTGAAACAAGTCAGTCACAAAAGGGCAAAAAGTGTGCAACTCCATTTGTATGAGGTACATAGAGCAGTCAAATCCATAGAGACAGAAAGTAGATGGTGGGGACCAGGGGATGGGGGAGGGCAGGTGGGGAGTCAGTGTTTAATGGGAACAGAGTTTCAGTTTGGGGAGATGAGAAAGATCTGGAGATGGATGGCAGTGATGGTTGCACAACATTGTGAATGTACTTAGTGCTAGTGAACTGTACACTTAAACATGGTTAATATGGTAAATTTTGTGTCATATTTTCTCCCAGGGATGCAAGGTTTCTCCCAGGGATGCAAGGATTCTTCAATATACACAAATCAATCAACGTGATACACCATATTAACAAACTGAAGGAAAAAAACCATATGATCATTTCAGTAGATGCAGAAAAAGCTTTTGACAAAATTCAACACCCATTTATGATAAAACTCTCCAGAAAGTGGGCATAGAGGGAACCTACCTCAACATAATAAAGGCCATAGATGACAAACCCACAGCAAATATCATTCTCAGTGGTGAACTGAAAGCATTTCCTCTAAGATCAAGAACAAGACAAGGATGTCCACTCTCACCACTATAATTCAACATAGTTTTGGAAGTCCTAGCCACGGCAATCAGAGAAGAAAAAGAAATAAAAGGAATACAAATTGGAAAAGAAGAAGTAAAACTGTCACTGTTTGCAGATGACATGATACTATACATAGAGAATCCTCAAGATGCCACCAGAAAACTAATAGAGCTAATCAATGAATTTGGTAAAGTTGCAGGATACAAAATTAATGCACAGAAATCTCTTGCATTCCTATACACTAACAACAAAAGATCAGAAAGAGAAATTAAGGAAACAATCCCATTCACCCTTGCAACAAAAAGAATAAAATACCTAGGAATAAACCTACCTAAGGAGGTAAAAGACCTGTACTCAGAAATCTATAAGACATTGATGAAAGAAATCAAAGATGACACAAACAGGTGGAGAGATATACCATGTTCTTGGATTAGAAGAATCAATATTGTGAAAATGACTATACTACCCAAAGCAATCTACAGATTCAATGCAATCCCTATCAAATTACCAGTGGCATTTTTTACAGAACTAGAACAAAAAATTGTAAAATTTGTATGGAGACACAAAAGACCCTGAATAGCCAAAGCAGTCTTGAGGGAAAGAAACGGAGCTGGAGAAATCAGACTCCCTGACTTCAGACTATACTACAAAGCTACAGTAATCAGGAAAATATGGTACGGGCACAAAAACAGAAATATAGATCAATGGAACAGGATAGAAAGCCCAGAGATAAACCCACGCACCTATGGTCAACTAATCTATGACAAAAGAGGCAAGGATATACAACGGAGAAAAGACAGCCTCTTCAATAAGTGGTGCTGGGAAAACTGGACAGCTACATGTAAAAGAATGAAATTAGAATGCTCCTTAACACCATACACAAAAATAAACTCCAAATGGATTAGAGACCTAAATGTAAGACCGAACACTATAAAACTCTTAGAGGAAAACATAGAAAGAACACTCTTTGACATAAATCACAGCAAGATCTTTTTTGATCCACCTCCTAGAGTAACGGAAATAAAAACAAAAATAAATAAACGGGACCTAATGAAACTTAAAAAGCTTTTGCAAAGCAAATGGAAAGGAAAGCAAAGGAAACTACAAACAATATGAAAAGACAACCCTCAGAATGGGAGAAAATATTTGCAAACGAATCAACAGACAAAGGATTAATCTCCAAAATATCTAAACAGCTCATGCAGCTTAATATTAAAAAAACAAACAACCCAATCCAAAAATGGGCAGAAGACCTAAATAGACATTTCTCCAAAGAAGACGTACGGATGGCCAAGAAGCACATGAAAAGCTGCTCAACATCACTAATTATTAGAGAAATGCAAATCAAAACTACAATGAGGTATCACCTCACACCAGTTAGAATGGGCATCATCAGAAAATCTACAAACAACAAATGCTGGAGAGGGTGTGGAGAAAAGGGAACCCTCTTGCACGGTTGGTGGGAATGTAAATTGATAGAGCCACTATGGAGAAGAGTATGGAGGTTCCTTAAAATACTAAAAATAGAACCACCATATGACCCAGCAATCCCACTACTGGGCATATACCCAGAGAAAAGCATAATTCAAAAAGACACATGCACCCCAATGTTCACTGCAGCACTATTTACAATAGCCAGTTCATGGAAGCAACATAAATGCCCATCGACAGACGAACGGATAAAGAAGATGAGGTACATATATACAATGGAATACTACTCAGCCATAAAAAGGAACAAAATTTGGTCATTTGTAGAGACGTGGATGCATCTAGAGACTGTCATACAGAGTGCAGTAAGTCAGAAAGAGAAAAACAAATATCGTATATTAATGCATATATGTGGAACCTAGAAAAATGGTGCAGATGAACTGGTTTGCAGGGCAGAAATAGAGACACAGATGTAGAGAACAAACATATGGACACCAAGGGGGGAAAGCGGCGGGGGGTGGTGATGGTGTGATGAATTGGGAGATTGGGACTGACATGTATACACTGATGTGTATAAAACTGATGACTAATAAGAGCCTGCTGTATAAAAAAATAAATAAAATAAAAATTTTTTAAAAATCATAAAAAGAAAATACCCAGTAAAATTCTCTTTGTAATATTATAACAAATAGAGACTAGTAAAGAATGAAGCTGATGTCTTACATAATGTGAAAGATAAAAATGAGTTCTAAAAATTTTTGACACTCACAATTATTTGAACAGAAGACTGTTCATTTCCTGAAAAAAATTCATTTCTTTAACTTCTAAAATATTTTAGCTATTTCAAAACATGGCTTTCTGCCACATTACTACAGACACTATGGGAGAAGTATTTCTTAGGCCAGTTCAGGGACCTGTTTGCTATATCTAGACACTTTTTCTGTTAAAAAGTCTTTCTTCTACTTAAACCAAATGTCTCCCATTGCAATTTAATCTCCTTTCTTCTCTTTTCAATCTTGAGTGGATTTGTTATATTTGATTTATTAAAGAGGGTTCCATTTCCAAAATTTAAAAAAATGGTAATTAATCCATCTTTAGCGAAGCAATCTGCCTCATTGATTTTCTAAAACTTTCATTTTCTTCGCAGGTGAGAAACAGTGACTCGGGAAGGGCTGAGCTGGACCCCTGAGACTGAAGCCTCTCCATCAGGAGCTCTGGCCGAGGGCAGGCGCTGTGGTTTGGTCCAATCCTTGTGATGTTACTAAAGCAATGACCACCGTCCGCTCCCAGTCAGCACTCCCACCCCGGTAAGGAGCTGTTTACTGGTTACATTTAATTAAGGAATAGATTTAGCTTTCTTTGACCAATCGTTCTATATTCAATTATAACTTGCTTTCATGATGTGCTATTTAATTAATGAATAAAAGATTAAGAATAGTAGAGTTTTCAGCATAAAAAAGAATGAAACAATGCCATTTGTAGCAACATGGGTGGATCTAGAGATGATCATACTAAGTGAAGTAAGTCAGAAAGAGAAAGACAAATACCGTATGATATCACTTATATATGGAATCTAAAATATGACACAAATGAACCTATCTATGAAACAGAAACAGACTCACAGACATAGAGAACAGACTTGTGGTTGCCAAGGGGAGGAGGGGTGGGGGAAGGATGGATTGGGAGTTTGGGATTAGCAGAGGCAAACTATTATATATAGGATGGACAAACAACAAAGTCCTACTGTATAGCACAGGGAACTCTATTCAATAACCTGTGACAAACCATAATGGAAAGGAATATGAAAAAGAATGTATATATGTGTATAACTGAGTCACTTTGCTGTACAGAAGAAATTAACACAACATTGTAAATCCGCTATACTTCAGTAAAGTAAGTCAAAAAAATAAAGAGTGGTAGATAATGGGAAAAAAATGGATCTCCTGGTTGCCTCACCCAAATCCATCCACCATGTCACACACACACAAAAATTAGTTTGTTTTGAAATTTAAAAAAATATATTTTTATAAGTTTTCCTTTTGGAATTCTCAATCACAAAGTATACCTAATAGAAGCAATGAAGCTCATTGCAAGTAAAATAAACTACACTGATAAATACGTACTTCTAGAATAGTTTCTTTCTGGTCAAATATTTGCATAACCCAGAAACTAAAATAAATATTCAGTGCAGAACTGGAGGTCAAGCTTTTTCTGTTCTTATCTATTTCCTCATTCCCCCGAGTAATGACATGATACTAAAATTTACAGAAAGAAAAAGCATAATGAAATTAATACATTTTACAGGTAACTTCATATTTTGATTCATGAATGAGAATCTAAAACATTTCACAAATATATCCTTATCAAGGAGACCGTTCTGTTAATTCATGCATTATCAGCATCCATTTTTCTTAGTGTAAATCATTCTTTTTACCATCTTTTTAAATTTTAATAAAAATTGATTTAAGAAGTTAGAACTAATTAGGCAAAATTTGTGACCACTGGGCTTCCCTGGTGGCGCAGTGGTTAAGAATCCACCTGCCAATGCAGGGGACACGGGTTCGAGCCCTGGTCCAGGAAGATCCCAAATGCCACGGAGCAATGAAGCCCATGTGCCACAACTACCGAGCCTGCGCTCCCGCGAGCCACAACTACTGAGCCCACGTGCCACAACTACGGAAGCCCATGCGCCTAGAGCCCGTGCTCCGCAAAAAGAGAAGCCACCGCAATGAGAACCCCGCGCACCACAACGAAGAGTAGCCCCCGCTTGCCGCAACTAGAGAAAGCCCGCACGCAGCAACAAAGACCCAAGGCAGCCTAAAATAAAAATAAATAAATAAATTTATATAAAAAAAAAAAATCTGTGACCACTGTGCGCAGTGGTCCTGACAGAGGTGGACAGCCTCGTCACCTCCTGCCCTCACGCTTGTGCAGGGAACCCAGGCACCCGAGACTGAAAGGAACTTTGCACATCACAGAGAGACCCCCACACACAGGCAGATGCCAGCTGGGGACGGGCGGGCCACCTCCCAGCCTTGTCCCCGTGGCTGTCAGCTGTGCTGCCTGGTGCTTCGTAGTTAAGAAAAGCCACAGTTATTTTGATAACACTTAGGAAAGTATGCTGGCAAAAGGGGAAAGAAAAATCACAGAATTAACTGTGAATGACTCGAATTTAACCTTCAGCTCCTCCGGGCCCTGGGGAGGGGAAACAGGATGCACGGTCAAGTCCGGGCCCCTCCCCCAACTCACAGCTCTCCAGGGGCCTCTGAATCTGTGCTCCTGGCCTCACCTCCCTGGGGAACCCCCACCTCCTGTCCTAGGGTTCCCCCAGCCCACGGCTCCCGGCTCTTCCTCACAAGGAAGTGCTAAACCCATTTCTCCCTCAGGACATGTGCACTGCTGTTTCCATGGTTTACAGAGGTAGCCTCAGAGATCACCGCACTTTACTCAGGTCTCTGTTCAAATACCCTGTCTTCACTCAGGCCCCCCTGGCAACAACTCTCTGCCTTTGGGGACCCCTCTTTCCAACACAGACGGACCCTCAGTCCGCTCCATTCATCTCCGTGGTACCCATGCCCACTGGATGCCACACAGACCTACTTGCTTCCTGGTCTATTGTTTGTCTCTCCACGAGGGTATCAGCTCCAGGAGAGCAGGGATGGGGTTTTGATCGATGCTGTGTCCCATGATGTAGAACAGTGCCTGAATCATAGAAGATGCTCAATGCACATTTGTTTGGGGGAATGAAGACATCATTCCTGTGGGGCAGACAGACACGCCGCAAAACAGTCAGGAGCAGGAATCCACGCCCTTCTGGGCGAGGGGGGCAGGGAAAAGGCTCCCAGACCCAGGACGTTTGAGAAGGGCCTTGGAGATGGAGAGGCAAGTGTGGACAGAAAGGAGACTTGTGTTGCAGGAGGGGAAGCAAAGTCACAGCACTGCTGGGTTCAAGGAGAGGCCGGGCATTTGGAGAGAGGAGACAGGATGCAAACAAACCGCGACGTGTCGGTGCTCCTGTGACATCAAGTGGGGAAAGTCCAGCACTCAGGGCAGAGGCACCTGCCTCCTCGTCAGGCTGCTAATTGGAGGATCATCAGCAGACGATTCACAAAGCGGGGTCACGGCTTCAAGATGCCGAAAAGCGTTAACGCCACTCCCCGGGGATGCTGCCAGGGAAAGGCCCGCCTGGACTTGGGGGCCCCCACCCCGGCCCCATCACCTCGGGGCCTCCATTGGCTGATGTGACCAGAGCCTAAGATGAGGGACTTTGGCCCATGTGGTCCCCAGGCTCGCTGGGCCGCAGAGCCAGACAGAGCGAAAATTCCGAGGGACAATGAGAGGATGTGCAGCTCAGGAGAACTCCTTCTGGGGAAAAATGCCTCAGTGGGCACCTTGAGATGGATGGTGAGACCCCAAAATCACACCCGAGCAACCCCAAACGCCGCTGGTTAAATGCCTACACAGGCAGCCGTGGGAGAAGTGTGGTTCTGCCCCAGGGAAGGAGATGGGGAACAGTGTGAGGAGAGAGGAGGGAAGGGCGGGGTGGGGACCCCGTGTGCCCCGGACCCAGTGTCACTCCCCAGGGACCACAGGCCTCCAGCACCTCGGCACGTCCACGTAGACCCACGGTTTGTATGAGTGGATCACCCTGATTATTCGTGGGCTTCACCCGTGGGACAGCGTGGTGTTTCCCAGAGACCGCTCTCGTAGAAACAGAAGTGTAGACGCAGAACAGGCCCTGAAATTCCCATAAAATCTTTAGGGGAGGTTCGTTTTCCACAGGCTCCGAAACAGCCAAGGTTCGCCCAATTCTACCTAGATCTTTTGGATCCGAAGGGTTGTGAGTTTAAATTATTAAGAAGGGTGGAATTTTTTTTTTCTCCAAGCAGCGGTGAAAATATGGAGGCATTTATGGGGGCGCTGTCCTCGTGGCCGTGTGGAAAGTGGCGGAGAGAGCTTAGGCAAGAAAGACGACGTCCTCGCCTACAATGAGGTTGGGAAGAATGTTCTGGAATCTTCTGGAATGGGCATCCTTCTACACTTGGGCCACGAATACCTTCCTTAATAAAATCACCCACAGCCTATAGGAGCTCACACGATCTGGGTCCTCATGCTGTTTCATTTAACATCACCTCTGTCACCCGCCACTCACCGCTCTCTGCATCTTCTGAGGATTTCTTCTCTCTCTCCTCAGATTATTTTATATAAGGGTGGTCATTACTTCTCTTCTCTCTCCCACTCACTGTGACACTGTAGTTCCCCTTGAGCCCCTATCTTTCATACCCACTCCTTACCATCTGCTACTTTCATGAATTAATCCTCATAAGTAGGGAATGGTAGTTTCACCATATGAGTACAAAGGAATATTTAAAGGCTCTGTTATGTCATATTGGAGATAGAAAGATAATTTTTTTTTTCACTAAAGGCATTTCTTTTCTTTAGGAAAAAAATACTTCACA
Organism: Balaenoptera acutorostrata; assembly: GCF_949987535.1. NCBI lineage: Eukaryota > Metazoa > Chordata > Mammalia > Artiodactyla > Balaenopteridae > Balaenoptera > Balaenoptera acutorostrata. The sequence goes on from NC_080080.1 coordinate 80,753,111, forward strand.
AAAACAGTGTAGATTTTTTTCCATTAGTATATGTCTTCTTATTTTCAACAAAGACACAAGGAGGGTGCTGGGCTATGACATGGTAACTTTGAGCACTTTGAAAAGGCCAGAACTTTCCCAATCCATCAACAGAACCCAAAGGCCTTGTGTATAACCACCTACCGGCCCACTGGCTTATCTGAAAAGGCACAATTTAAAAGGAATGTCGAAATTTAAAAGACCATTGTCCTTGGTACAGACAACGACTTCCTAGAATTCAACAGTCCTGTTTCCTGTAATTTTCATCTTTGGGAAAATCATGATTTCTGTGAGATGTGACAATTATTTACGGCACTGTGTTTTGTTTTTTTTTTAAGTGTCCCATATGAGCCATTTCCTAATAGTTACGTAAGGACAAAGTTAGAAGTAAAGCCTCAAGTAAATTTACCCACAAACATGCCCACATTTATCAATTCAAAAAAAAAAAAAAAAAGCAAAACACTTTCATGTACTATTATATAACTTATGGCTAAAAACATTTCTCTTAACAGCTTGATCCACCATGAATTTTTTTCTTGTTTTTGATATAACCAATTAAAACATTGTTGGACTGTCTTTCGTGGCACATTGCAAAAGCATTGAACAAAATCCCAGTGTACAAAACTGTCCTCATTGCATAGACCCAGACAACTGACGCGTGGAATGCACGCACCTGGGTTGTTTGAAGCTTCTCAGTAGTTTACAAAACAGAAAAAGAATTAAGGACTCTAATGTGAAATTAAGGAGTAGGTCAGAAATGTTAAATAAAGGAACCTGCTCCTATGCAAAGAACATTTTGCACGTTTTACATTTTGTAAAAATCCAGCATAACTGTTATTAAGTCCTTTATTCCTATCTCATCTAAAATTACAAAGAATAGAAAACCTTAGGCAGTTTATTCAATTAAACTGCAATGTATTTTAAAAGTTCTGAGTTTGATTGAAATTTAATAAGGGACTAGACCCTTGTTTCTCAAAATTGTGATACTTAAACCACCTGCATGAGAGTTATCTGAGGTGTGTATCAAAAATACCATTTCCTAAACGTGCCTGAAACACTTCGGCACCCTTGGACGCCACAGCTTGCCTCCCCGGCCGTGGACGGTGTTTCTTTCACCTCTGCGAATGAATCTGGCCTGGATAACCTGCCTTACTGAACCGCGATGCTGCTATTCTCGTCTCAGAACAAAAGCAGGAGATGGTCTTTGATCTTTACATCTTGCTCTAGCGCTTCTGTATGCTTGGAACTTTGCTACATTTTTGTTACAAAACAGATCCAGTTCTCCCCTCCATGCCCTCAAATAAGAAAGGCAGGGTTGCAATTGAATGCTATTGGGGTAGTAAAAGAGGGCGGCAGGTCCCCTTGCTAGGGTTAAGGCAGCCTCTACAAAGCCTGACCACGGGTTCCCCTAACTGAGATCCGTGGCACCTGTTATGTGCTAATTGGTATTTGGAGAGCTTGACTGTGGTGCTGATTTAGCAAACCTCCAGGTCAGCCTGTCAGGTAGGTACTATTGTTAGCCCCGTGATAAATTATGAATGAACACTTTTCTGGTCACCTCTCCTGAGAACATTGGGCCTCCCGTTCTCAGAACTTTGAAACACATCACCAAAACCCAAAGCACAACAAGCAAAGCAATTCTGCCTCAGTAGAAGATCGAGAAACTGGTGCAGAAAATATCTTATTTCTGAGTGTTATTTGGGGTTGAAAATTAAAACACTATTGAAAACTCTTCTCTAGGGGGCTCATACTTTAAATTTGGGACAAAACAAAGGGAAAGGAAGTCTCTCCTCACATTTGGATCAGAAGCCCCCCAAATTCCGGGAGCTGCCTGAGACCTGGAGACTCCAAATCTCTGGGATGGAGTCGGGAACACAGGACAGAAGCTGTCACCTCCTCCAGGGCACCTGACAAGCCGGGGAGGCCAGGCCAGCTCGGGCCGCCCTTGCATCCCCAGGCCAGCAAACCTCAATCTGGAGACAAGTTAACTTATGCAGAAACTACAGCTCACCTTTATAATGGTAAAATACAAGCAGGGCATTGAATGCTGCTTTAACCAGTCCTGCGTGGGTGAGAGCTGGGCTTAAGCTGGCGAAGAGAAGGTGGTCCCAGATCACAGGAAAACTCCTCTAAGAAGGATGCAGCTTCCAGCAGCTAAACTTGGGAATTTTTTTTTTTTTAATTCCAGAAGGATAGAAGAGCTTATAAAATAAAACCTAAATTGGTGGGGACTTTTTCTTTTAATATTTTACAGTATCCAAATTTAGTAGGAAAGTGGAGAGGCTTGTGAGATACAGGAAGGAATCAACATCTGTTAACTATTGCCCATTTTATATACTCACCTCCTTGGTTAATGATTTGAGCAATTTAAAAAGATGAGTTAGGACTTCCCTGGTGGCACAGTGGTTAAGAATCTGCCTGCCAAAGCAGGGGACACGGGTTTGAGCCCTGGTCCGGGAAGATCCCGCATGCTGCAGAGTAGCTAAGCTCTTGCGCCACAACTACTGAGCCTGTGCTCTAGAGCCTGTGAGCCACAACTGCTGAGCCCACATGCCACAACTACTGAAGCCCGCGCGCCTAGAGCCTGTGCTCTGCAACAAGAGAAGCCACCGCAATGAGAATCCCGTGCACCACAACGAAGAGTAGCCCCCGCTCGCCACAACTAGAGAAAGCCCACGCGCAGCAACGAAGACCCAACACAGCCAAAAATAAATAAATAAAAATAAATAAATTTATAAAAAGAAAAAAAAAATTTTTAATAAATAAATAAAAAGATGAGTTCGTGCAGTTTCACGTATCAGCTAGTGTATATCACACTTTAACCAATGTAATCTTGCTTACAATCCCCAAACAAGAAAACATAAGGCCCATACATTAATTTTGGTAGGTACATTAGTCGAATTTTTCCAGAAAAAGAGAACCAATTATCTATCCAACTGTCTATATATTTTTTGAGAGAGAGAGAGAAATTTATTTTCAGGAATTGGTTCACATGATGGGGGTGCTGGCAAGCCCAAAGGGTGGGCTGTGAGGCTGGAAACCCAGGGAAGGACTGAAGTTGCAGCTCAATTTCAAAGGCATCTGGAGCAGAATTCCCTCTTCCTCAGGAGACCTCAGTCTTCTTTCTGTTAAGGCCTTCAACTGATTGGATAAGGCCCACCCACCTTGCAGAGGGTAGTCTGCTTTACTCAAAGCCTACTGAGTTAAATGTTAATCCCATCTTAAAAACACCTTCACAGCAACATCTAGACTGGTATTTGACCAAATATCTAGGAACAGTGGCCCAGCCAAGTTGACACATAAAATTAACCATCATAGTAGGAAAATAATTAGCATTGAATTGATAGGTGTTTTGTCAATTTAGTAATATTTCCCTTTTCCATAGAATTTCAGAGCTGGAAAGATTTTGAAAGATGAAGCATCCTGAAATCAGAGATGTTCAGATCACAGTTGACAACTGTCAGAATCACAAAGTGCCTGTGTACTTTAGTCCTCTGCTGCTTCCCTGGAGACAGAAACAATCCCTGGCACTCAAGGATTAATCAGCGGAGTTCTAACACACATAGCCCTACCATGTGTCAGAACTACTATTCTTTTTTTTGTTTGGCTGCGTTGGGTCTTCGTTGCTGCACCTGGGCTTTCTCTAGTTGCAGCGAGCAGGGGCTACTCTTCGTTGCAGTGTGCGGGCTTCTCATTGCGGTGGCTTCTCTTGTTGCAGAGCACGGGTTCTAGGCACACGGGCTTCAGTAGTTGTAGCTTGCAGGCTCAGTAGTTGTGACGCACGGGCTTAGTTGCTCCACGGCATGTGGGATCTTCCCGGACCAGGGCTCGAACCCGTGTCCCCTGCATTGGCAGGCAGACCCTTAACCATTGCACCACCAGGGAAGCCCCAGAAGTACTATTCTTCACAAACGGCATTAAATCCCCACAACAGTCTTGGGAAGTGGGTCGTCTGTGACCCCACTCTACAGATGAGGAAGCAAAGGCATGGAGGTACTGAGGACCACACCCAAGCTGGCGTTACTGCCGGTAGCAGAGCTGACGTTCAAAGCAGCCACTGTGACTCCTGCACCCATTTGCTGAACGAATGAGCCTAGCGGCCCCGTTAACCCCCCCCCCCCAAGTCCCAGGGGACCACAGCTCCCCACGCTGCCGAGATCCTCTCCTTTGGCCTCCTGCGTGGGAGGGGGAGGGGAGTGGTCAGAGCAAACACCAATTCTTCCCCATATTCTCCTGGTTGCCTCTTCAATGCCACCCAGAATTCCTCACCATCCCTGACATTGCCTGGGGTGGGCGACCTGTCAAGGCTGGGAGAAGTTACTTCACAGCCTCTGGACCATCTTTGCGGAAAAGTTCTAGCTTTACCTTTAGGATCTGACCATTCTTGATGCGTATTTTATAGTTCTCACTCTTTTACGTTCTCTGCAAAAACCAGATAGTAGTAAAAGTTGTATCTATCATCATATTTTAGCAAGGTTTATAAGACCTGTGGTTCAATTTTAAATTGAAGGTTATATGAGAAAAGACATTATTTCATCTTATTCATTTAATTCTATGTGCAAAATGTGTAATATTTCTTCTCTGTCTACTCATTTCTTCCCCACTTAATTAGGGTCCCAAAGTCAACTCCTAATCTTCATTTACACAGGTGTTTTCACAGGCCAGAGTGGGTACCCAGGAATTCCTGCAGAATGAGACCCTAAAGAACTCGTGATGAGCAGGGGTAACTGACAAGTGTTGGCTGAAAGAACAGTGCACGACGTAAGGGCTGTGAGTTAAGTTTTATTCAGGGTCTTATTGAGAACTGTAGCCTGGGAGACAACCTCTCAGTGGCTCTGAGAAGCTGTTCCAAAGAGGGATGGAGGGGGCTTCCCTGGTGGTGCAGTGGTTAAGAATCCACCTGCCAATGCAGGGGACACGGGTTCAAGCCCTGATCCAGGAGGATCCCACATGCCGTGGAGCAACTAAGCCCGTGCGCTACAACTACTGAGCCTGTGCTCTAGAGCCTGCAAGCCACAACTACTGAGTCCATGTGCCACAACTACTGAAGCCCACGTGCCACAACTACTGAAGCCCGCCCGCCTAGAGCCTGTGCTCCACAACAGGAGACACCGCAATGAGAAGCCCGTGCACCACAACGAAGAGTAGCCCCCCGCTCACCACAACTAGAGAAAGCCCGCGCAGCAACAAAGACCCAACGCAGCCAAAAATAAATAAATTTAATTAATTAATTAAAAAAAAAAAGGGACGGAGGGAGGGAGGCTAGTTTATTTATCATTTTGGCTGGGGAATTCGTGCAGCCCATTATACATCTCGGTGAAAGGTTACTGCAAGTCACAAAGAACAGGTATCTCAAGTTAATGATTTTAGTGCTTTTCTACATATGGGAAGATGCAAAACTCTGGGTTCATTAAAATTCTTCCCGAGATACACATCTAACTCTCTAGGGGCCTGTTTTTCCAAAGCGCAGACGGCCTCTCGCTATCACCTTAATCTCCTCTGGCTGAAGCACAGAGGGCATAGCGCCCGCAGCGGGTCAGTCCCAGCAAAACTGGGTGGTGAGCCAGGTCTCTGTGTTTTGTTTACACGAGGCTTGCTTAGAACTGGGATTAAGACTCTAACAAGAAGACAGGACAAAGGCCATCTCAAATAGTTTGCCACTTGCCCCAGGTGGGCACGTCCTTATCCTCAGACAGGAGGAAGATGAAATGCGTGGACTCCATCCGGGACAAAGGGGAAGGTGGATTTGAGATGGACAAGGTAGACCGAGCCCTGGGTACGTGTGTTGCCTATGTCTCGAGAGAAGAGGATGCTGTAGGCCTGGCTCCTTTGGAGGAAATTATGTAGAAGTAGTAGACAGTTAGATAGTAAAACAAAACAACGAAAGCTCTCAGTTCTTGCAGCCACAGACGTATTGGCACAAACAAGGACGTATGGTCTGCCCTAGAACATTGTTTTCACTGTATGATCCTGTGAGCTTGGCTAGAAATGCAAATCCATGAGGCCCATGCAGATCTGCTCAATCGGAATCCCTGGGGACAGAGCACAGCAATTGGAGTTTTAACATTCCCTAGTTATCCTTCTCATTAAGTCCTTTTTACAGTCTGTATTCATAAAGTCCCAGGTGGAAGAACCCTTCTAATTTCATTATCATTATAATTTTATTACAAATAATAAAAACAATAATGACCTTGAGAGGTCACAGAGGTTGGAGGCTGGGAAGGGAAGAGGCAAAGGGTTGGTGGAAGGGAGAACACCAGCGCACAAGGCGGGAGCCGAGGTCAGCGGTCAGGAAACGTGGGCTTACACAGATTGTCCTAAAGACAGAAGCGATAGTAGAAGAAATAAATGCAAAGGAGTAAACACAGGAGAGCAGCGGCAGTGAGGTAAGTGAACCACTTCCATATCCACTATCAGAAGAGGATGATAACGTCTGCGTATGATAATCACTGAACAGCAGTTTACGTGTGATTTTAGAACAAGAAATGAGCACCGTAAGCATTTTATTTTTTTATTATTATTTTTTTAAATAAATAAATTTATTTATTTATTTATTTTTGGCTGCGTTGGGTCTTCGTTGCTGCGCGCAGGCTTTCTCTAGTTGTGGCCAACAGGTGTTACTCTTTGTTGTGGTGTGCGGGCTTCTCATTGCGGTGGCTTCTCTTGCAGCAGAGCACGGGTTCTAGGCACACAGGCTTCAGTAGTTGTGGCACACGGGCTCAGTAGTTGTGGCATGCGGGCTCAGTAGTTGTGGCTCGCATGTTCTAGAGTGCAGGCTCAGTAGTTGTGGCGCACGAGCTCAGTTGCTCCGCCGCATGTGGTATCTTCCCGGACCAGGGATCGAACCCATGTCCCCTGCATTGGCAGGTGGATTCTTATCCACTGCACCACCAGGGAAGCCCTCTCTTCACTTTTAAAAGGTCAATTTTATGTCATGTTAACTTTACCTCAACAAAAAATGCAAATTAATAATAATAATAAAGCCCAGGACACTAATCCACACCAATTAAATCAGAGTTTCCAAGTGGGAGGCCCAGGAACTTTTAATTTTTAAAAGCTGCACAGGAGACTCTAGGGAATATCTGGGGTTAAGAATCACTGGGGGGGCTTCCCTGGTGGCGCAGTGGTTGAGAATCTGCCTGCTAATGCAGGGGACACGGGTTCGAGCCCTGGTCTGGGAAGATCCCACATGCCACGGAGCAGCTGGGCCCGTGAGCCACAATTGCTGAGCCTGCGCGTCTGGAGCCTGTGCCCCGCGACGGGAGGGGCCGCGATAGAGAAAGGCCCGCGCACCGCGATGAAGAGCGGTCCCCGCACCGCGATGAAGAGTGGCCCCCGCTTGCCGCAACTGGAGAAAGCCCTCGCACGAACCGAAGACCCAACACAGTCAAAAATAAATAAATAAATTAATTAATTAATTAAAAAAAAAAAAAAATGTTGTTTAAAAAAAAAAAAAAAAAAAAAAAGAATCACTGGGTTGGGCTGTGAAGAATCTGCCTTATACGAATACTTTATTTAAATGCTTGTTTTTTTGTTGATTTTTTTTAACATCTTTATTGAAGTATAATTGCTTTACAATGGTGTGTATAAATGCTTGTTTTTTAAACTTAGAAAAGAGGAAGCCATTGAAGAATTTTAAATAGAACAACATGACAAGATATGCCTTTTAAAATTTCTGGCAGCAGAATGAAGGTCAGTTGGCGGGCGCTCAGACTGGAACTGGGGAGCCCCGAAGGGGTGAGATTATCAGGCCTGACGTGGGTGAAGCCAGTGCAGGTGGAGGGGAGTCAAGACGTAAAACATCTGGTCAATTGAGAGCCAGGAGGGAGGCTGACCTGAAGTTTTCTGGCTTGGGAAAGATTAACTGTGCTACCAATCTACTATCTACTGTGTAGATTTTGTCAACTGCAAATTGGCACTCGCCATTGGCACTCGCCATCTACCTCTTCGAGAATTAAATCAGGTGTCGCTGTGGCCGCTGACCTTCAACACCCCCTGAAAGGAGTTCAGGATGGAGATCAGGAATGAGGCTCTCTGTGCTCTGGGAAAAACGGGCAGAACAGGTCTTCAGATAGTCAGGTATTTTCAGGAGCTGATTTTATGAGCCTAATTCTTGCGTCTTCTCATACCTAGAAAAGCACTAAATTCCTTCATGGTGACATCTGCTCCACGAGACTAGCAGCAACCTTCTGTAAAAAATATGTGCTTGATTACAGGTACTCTGCCTTCACCAAAATCACATATATATATATATATATATATATATATATATATATATATATATATATACTGACCTTCCCGCCCCCCCCGCCCCGCCTCTTGGAGCAATTTCTCAGTGCTATCTGGGATGCTGTTTCCCGGGCTGCAGTCCTCATTTTGCCCCAAATAAAACTTAACTTGTAACTCTCACATTGGGCATTTTTTTTAAGTCAACCATCTCATCTGGAACTATACATTATCATTTTATCAGAGGCTCAGTCGCACATTTGTTAACACAAGAAACAACAAAAAAGGCAATCTAGGTTATAGGTTGTTACAAATATCTCCTGGTTTCCGCCAGACTCTGGAGGGGATGTGTTAATGTCTTCTTTCCTGCAGCCATTTACAGGTGGGCGAGGTCTGGATGTTCCCTGTGAGCTGAACAAAGGTATTCTAGTTTAACATTCAAGCATGGGGGCAGGGTTCCCTGAGATGGGCAGTTGTGTATACTTTAAGCTATAGGCAACTTCCCGTTAGTGATGAATTTGGAGCAAACGCAATAGAATACAAAGGTTAAAGTTAAAGGAGATTTGTTCTTCCCTGTTAGAGAATGTGGTTGTTAGTGGGCCTGCTAGTATGGACTCAGCAGGCAGTGAGAAGCATGGCAGAGAAAGGATATTGTCTTAGAGAATTCGTGAATCATCAGGAAGAGATTGTTAACAAAGACACCGAAGGCTCTGCTGTGAGGGCCCAGAAGGAGATGAGGAAAACATGACTGGAAATTGGAGGAAGGGGATCCTTGTTACATACTGGCAGTTTCCTGCCTTTCTGTGGAAAGCAGAACTTGTGAGTGATGAACTTGGACATTGGTAAAGAAAAATTTTCATGACTCATGTGAAAGACAGTAAGGTTGATTTCATTCAGCGACCACTATGGCGGGGTTTGCAGGAAGCAAAGAGATTCAGCTTAACACCAAGTACAAGCACAAGTACTCCAAGTAGCAGGTGGCGGTCGTGGATGGAAAATTACTGAGAGGAAGCACTCTGGGTAGGGGGATTCTGGCTACACTGGCCTGATAGGATTTTTGCTGAAGGCAGCTAGCAAAGGTTGAGGATGAGGAATTTGATCAGGGTGGGGCTTTCCACTGAACTGAATCAGCAGGATTCTTGCTAGAATTGGACAAAATAAACCAAGGACAGAGCCCAAGGGCAAGGACCTAGTCAAAACCAGAGCTCCGAGGAGAGAGTCTGGTCAAAGGAGAGAGTCCTTGTCACTATGTAGCTGAGGAGATTTTCAAGAATGTTGAAGTTGATGCCCGGTTTCTTCTTGCAGCTTTTAAGTAAAAAGTGAGAGGAAAGAGAGAAACTGAAGGAAGAACTGTGAAGCAAAAAAGAATCAGAGTTTGATGATTTGGGAGACATTCTATTCAGATTGCAAAAGATGCTAGAAGTAAGAGATTCACTGGCAGGAAAGCATTCTCTGAGAGCAAGCCAGGAGTGTGGCTGGACATCTTTTGCTGTCGGGAAGAGTATTCAAGCACACAGGGGGCTCTTTGAAGAGATCAGGTATTTGACTCGTGGACATCCTCAGCCACCTAAGTGTAAACAAGGAATAGATATGGGCAATCCAGGAAAGATGTGTAGAGAAGCCTCTTGCCTCTAATGGAGTGAATCCCTAAGACATACACGGGAGACTCACACGGTTCTTGGCAGAAACACTGAACTGAGCTGAAATGGACCAGACAGAATAGAATGGAGGAAGGATGCCAAGGGTGTCAGACTCCCCAAATTCTCCAGGCAGGAAACAGGCTGATAAAACTACTCAATCGCAAACCTGCTACCTTTCATGAAAAAAGAAGGATGGCTTCACGTGTGGAGACAGGGAACCAGAGGGTGGGACTACAAGCCCAGAGGACAGTCAGGAATTCGGAGGGTGAATCTGTGAGCCCAGATGATTATTCCGAGGTCCTGAAACCTAATGGTGGCAACCACAAGTTTGTTCTCTATGTCTGAGTCTGTTTCTGTTTCGTAGGTAAGTTCATTTGTGTCCTATTTTAGATTCGATTTGAAAATGAGAAAAAGACCTAAAGAAACACTTCACTGAAGAGGATATACTGATGGTAAGTAAGCACATAGAAAGATGTTCAGCATCACTACTAGTAGGACAGTTAAAAAAAAATAATGACAATACTAAAGGCCGGTGAGGATGTGGAAAATATAGTTCTCTGATACAAACCGGTGAGAATGTAAAATGGTACAACCACTCAAAAATAGCCTGGCAGGGACTTCCCTGGTGGCGCAGTGGTTAAGAATCTGCCTGCCAATGCAGGGGACACGGGTTCGAGCCCTGGTCCGGGAAGATCCCACATGCCACGGAGCAGCTAAGCCCGTGCACCACAACTACTGAGCCTGTGCTCTGGAGCCCGCAAGCCACAACTACTGAGCCCACGTGCCGCAACTACTGAAGCCTGCGCTCTAGAGCCCGTGCTCTGCAACAAGAGAAGCCACTGCAGTGAGAAGCCCATGCACCGCAAGGAAGAGTAGCCCCCACTTGCCGCAACTAGAGAAAGCCTGCACGCAGCAACAAAGACCCAACGCAGTCAAAAATAAATACATAAATAAATAAATTTATTAAAAAAAAAAAAAGAAAGAAAATAGCCTGGCAAACTCTTAAAAAACTAATCATACACTTACCATATGACCCAGAAATTTTACTTCTGGGTATTTATCCCTAAGAAATGAAAGCTTATGTCTGCAGAAAAATTATGCATAGCATAATTATGCATAACTATGCATAGCACTTTTATTTGAAATAGCCCCAAACTGGAAATAATCAGGGTGTCCCTCAATAGATGATGAAAAGTTCAATTAACGGTGGTACATCTGTACCATGGAATGCTAGTCAGCAATGAAAAGGGACACACTATTTTTTTTTTTTTTAATTTATTTATTGGCAGGAGGATTCTCAACCACTGCAGCACCAGGGAAGCCCGGGACACACTATTGATACAGGCAACAACTTGGATGGATATTAAAGACGTTAACCTGATTGAAAAATGCCAATCTCCAAATGTCATATTATTGTATGATTCCATGTTTATAACTTTCTTTACATGACAAAATTATAGACATGGAAAACAGATTAGTGGTTGTCATGGGTTAGGAATGGTGGGGAAGGGGTGGATGTGATTATAAAGGGGTAATAGATGGGAGAGCTTTGTGATGATAGAATCGTCCTGTGTCTTGACTGCAGTAGTGATTACAGGAATCTACACATGTAGTAAGATCACCTAGAGTTCTACATACAGAAGTCATGTCAGCTAGATGGTAGACTAGGACCTCCCGGCCCTCCTTCCCCCAGAAGAACAATGAACAACTACCCATGGAAGAAAGAAAGTAGCTCTGGGAAAGTTCCAGAATACAATTAAAATGCTGCAGCGACCCGGTGGAGCGTAAAAACCAAGGATGGCTGCACAGAAAAGCGTAGGGAGCATTTTACCTGCGTCGGCCTCTTCCTGCAGACTGCACAGCTGAGTGCAGAGTGGGACACCCTCGGCTGCAGCCTCCCTCTGGGGGGAAAAAGGAGAGCAGGAGGGCCTCCACAGTCTGCTGATGCTGATCGAGGGGCCGAAGACCCCACCTTCCCTCTGTGAAGCCACCTCTGCCCCCGCGGCCCCTGCCCAGCTGGAGGCACTCCTGAGACCCTCTCACCGCACCCCCCCCCCCGGAGTCCATGCCTCCACGGCACCCCACATCCCTGGACGTGTCGCGGTGTGACCCCCCCCCACCAGCAGGCACCCTCACACCTACTGCAGGGGAAGGTCTTTCCCACCCAAGCCAGTCCGTCAAGTCTGGAAGGGGCCACTGTACACCCACCAAGGCTGCAAGGAACACACAAAATCAAAGAAATGTGACACTACCAAAGGAACGCTAAATTTCTAGTAACCAACCCCGAAGAAATGGAGATCTACAAATTGCCCGACAAAGAATTCAAAGTAAGTGTTTTAAATAAGTTCAGTGAGAACACTGATAGACAATGAGATCAGGAAGACAATCCATGAACAAAACAAGAAGTTCAACAAAGAGAGAGAAATCATTCAAAAGAACCAAAGGACGGTTCTGGAGCTGAAGAATTCAATGAATGAAATGAAAAAAGCAACAGAGAGCTTCAGACTGGATCAAGCATAAGAGTGCATACTACACCAATGTCAAGCTCTTTGTTTTTTTTGCTTTTTTTGTTTTGTTTTGTTTTGGCCGTACAGTGTGGCTTGCTGTACGGGATCAAACCAGGGATCAAACCCAGTCCTCCGTAGTGAAAGCGCCTAAACCTAACCACTGCGCCACCAGAGAACTCCAAAGCTCTTGGTTTTGGTATCATATTATAAACACATCAGATATTAAACTGGGTAAAGGTACATGGGAACTCTCTGTACTATCTTTATCATTTCCTGTGGATCTATAATTATTTCCAAAAAAAAAGTTAAGAAAAGGAACAGGTTGAAATGTATTCAAATAACAGAATGATTAAGAATTTAAGATAATAGAAATATATTGAAGAAGGAATATTTTTTCTTACTAATAAGGAAAACAAAAGTAGCCTTCAGAAGAAAAATGACAACAAAAAATTTGTAATCAAGCAAAATGACAACATGGGATGATTTGGAGACCATGGTGTATTATAACAAAGAAGCGCTAAGTTAAACATTTCTTCTTAAGTGGTCACTAAGTGTTTCTGGGGTGAGCAGTATTTGCAGAGCCCTAGTAACAGCTGGGCTGAGGTAGTGACCTTCTGGCTCCATCAGACCACAGCCACCAGCCCCCTGGGCAAGCTTCCCAAGATCACACTGAGGGGAGAAAAACAATATGAACCAATGTGAAGAATTGAAAACTTGGTAAGGATGGACAAAATGTGCACAACAGCAGAATCCAGTCCAACTGACAGGTAGGTAAGAACACCATGTAGGTTATAAAGAGGTGAAAAACAGCTCCTAGACAGTGACTAGGGCTAGAATCTGATAACCCAGAAGGGCGTGTTATGGTTTTCTGTTGAAACATACAGTTTCTCTCTACAGTCAAAACAAATGGTTAATTTCTTCAACAGGAATGCTAATGACCATTAATGCATATGCATGAATTAGCTTAGTTTTTATTTATTTATTTATTTTTCTCCTGACTACTAGTTACGTTAGGGGCTAGGCAATACATATATATTTATGAAGTGTGCATTTGTTTTATGACTATTATTTTTAACAGTTAATGTTCTCAAACTCAAAGGATCTTTTTTTTTTTTTAATTTTATTTATTTATTTTTTTATTTATGGCTGTGTTGGGTCTTCGTTTTTCTGTGCGAGGGCTTTCTCTAGTTGCGGCAAGTGGGGGCCACTCTTCATCGCGGTGCGCGGGCCTCTCACTATCGCGGCTTCTCTTGTTGTGGAGCACAGGCTCCAGACGCGCAGGCTCAGTAGTTGTGGCTCACAGGCTCCAGATGCGCAGGCTCAGTAGTTGTGGCTCACGGGCCTAGTTGCTCCGCGGCATGTGGGATCTTCCCAGACCAGGGCTCGAACCCGTGTCCCCTGCATTGGCAGGCGGACTCTCAACCACTGTGCCACCAGGGAAGCCCAAACTCAAGGGATCTTGAATTGTATTTAGGATTTTTTTCTTGTCTGCTGTTGATTCTCTTGTTTAGTGACAAACAAAACTTTAAACCCTGTTATCTTTTTTTTATATATTTTTAATAAATAAATAAATTTATTTATTTATTTTTGGCTGTGTTGGGTCTTCATTGCTGTGCGTGGGCTTTCTCTAGTTGCAGCGAGCAGGGGCTACTCTTCGTTGCAGTGCGTGGGCTTCTCATTGCGGTGGCTTCTCTTGTTGTGGAGCATGGGCTTCAGGCACACAGGCTTCAGTAGTTGTGGCACAAGGGCTCAGTAGTTGTGGCTCGTGGTCTGTAGAGTGCAGGCTCAGTAGCTGTGGCACATGGGCTTAGTTGCTCCACAGCACGTGGGATCTTCCTGGACCAGGACTCGAAACTGTGTCCCCTGTGTTGGCAGGAGGATTCTTAACCACTGTGCCATCAAGGAAGTCCCTAAACCCTCTTACCTTGACTCTAAGAACTGGGACTAGGGACCTCAGAGAGTCACTTTTGCTAGAGCTGTGGTTAAGCACGAGGGAAGTGGCAAAGAACTCATCCGCCTACTTGAGAGTACATTTTTCAGCTTCATAACACCACAATAAATAGGCCCCTTGGCTTCTTGCTTGAAGAGCTAGCAGTGAGAGCTTTCAAACTCATATTCTGCTCTTCTCGGAAAATGGGAAAATTACCCACCCCTGCCCTTGCCAACAGTTTGAGCCATATGAATAGTCCTGGCCAGCAAGTTGGATCATTTATTTGCTGGCATGAGACACTTTAAGAGCTCTCTTTTCCCGTTGTAAAGGTCGTGGAAAGCACATGTTAATATGGTGGGGTCTGGAACCCTGAGCCAACCCACGGGGACAGTGGCCTAGAGTTCACCAGATAAACTTGTGTCGGGGGAAACCGCTGCAACTTTGTGTTGTTACAGAGGCAGAATCTAGCCTGTGCAGACGGTAGCTGAGAGTTTTGTATCAGGGAGTCATGCAGGGTATCATCCAAACCTGCACACTTGAGAGTAAAAGGGCACACTGTTAATAATCACGACAGGACAGCAGTCATCAACTGGGACTGCCATGAGCAGACCAGGATGGGTGGTCACCTTCAGTCTGTGGGCTGAGAATATCCGACCGCCAGACAGCTGTCCAGTACTACTCTCCAGTGGTATGTTGGAATGCAGTTAAAACCACAGCAGACTGTGCAGTTTTGGAGCCTAAGTCAACACAGTCAAATATTTTTTCCTAGTCAAATGAATTTTGAGTGTGAGTTCGTAACCTACGGAACCAATGAGAAATTTCAGTTTGCATTATACTTTCAGGTCTCCTATGTCCGTAATGATTAAACATCCTGGGTTCTTGTGTGAGGTCAAACCCTCGAGGAGGCTCTCCCGGCCTGGAGCCATCAACTCACAGTAGTTACTGCTGAGATGCCCATTGTCCCACCTGGTGTAGACCCTTTGCTTCTGGAGGTCCTACTGAGTCCACTCTACCCTATGGGCGTGAGATAATGTAGTGCAACTGGAAACTCCAAGTCTAAAAGTCCAGCCTCTCTAGCTATACCGTGCATCCGTTTTCTCCGAGGTCTCGCCCCTGGCTTGGTAAACAGGTTTTTGTTTTGTTTTGCTGCTCACTGGACGCAGGGTCATCTGTTTCATTCCCATCTGGGGAGGGAGGCCTTGGGGCATAATTATGCAAACAAAGTCAGCTTTCTGTCCTGCCAACTTCACCTCTCCCACAAGGCAAGCAGCCACACGTCTTGCCTACCTGCTCAAGCAGATCAAGGGAAAAGGAAAAGACGCAGAATAAAAATATAAACTAGTGTCAGAGATGTTATTTCATATTTCAGCCTTTTAATTAGAAATTGAAGGAAGCTAAGAAGACAGAAAGCCCTCCCCCTGTAACATTCAGTGGCGGCTTACCTCTGAGGCCAAAGTCCTCTGTGATTAGAACATCGTTAGTTAATTCCTTTGTAAGAATTCTGCATTTTTTAGAGCGTTGTCTAGGTAAAAATACTCCTGGAGGGAAACCAAGCTGGTTTTGTATACGAAGCATCTTGGCGTGAATCCCTCATCATCAGTTCTTTCCAACATGGTGCTAGTCCTGGGTCCAGCAGGACACAGTGCAGAGAGGCAGAGGGAATGCTGGTGGGGAAGGTGGGGATAGACCACAGAGGGGCCAGGCAGCGTGACGGCACTGGGCAGAGGACGAGAGCTGATGTGTTGCTCATGCTAAGTGCTGGTTTATAGCTGGTCCTGGCAGGGGAGCTGTGTGATCCAAGCACCTGTGCTCTTGGACTGCCTCTGCCACTTAACCATGACCTTCAAATTGGACTACACTGAACACTCTTCCAGAGTGTTTGGGGTGGACCAGACTCTGTAAATATCTCCTTGGAAAAGCATAGACTTTAAGTCACATTCTGATTTATCCCACATTTTTGCTAAAAGGAAGGGTGTTGATGATTATTTAGGCCAAGGCTTTGTTTTAGGATTTTTCATTTAAATTCTCTGTTCTGCCCTAATAATGAAATTGTTGTCACAACCCCTATTTTTAGTATTATTTTTAGCAAACTATTCCATTTAATGGGATTTTAAAAAAACCACTCTATTTGAAGGCCAGTTGGTTCTGGTCAATTCCTCCTAATTACTGTGTTCAAGATTATCAACCCATTTAGAGCAGGAAGAATCTATCAATACTAGTTATCACTTCAGTGCCTGGACCCATTACTATGGTTCAGTTATCTGATCAATAAAGACAGGCTTATTGACCAAGGAATTTATCATCTTCATCTCAGAATTCAGATGCCATAGCTTAAGCACATGCCACACACACACACACACACACACACACACACACACTTCATTTACACCATGACTCACTGAGGCAAACTCTCAGATAGATGATAGCAAACTCTTATAGCAATTGTTACGTACAGTATAGTTTTTAGCTCTGAGATAAGGCACTGGAGTCGTGGCTTCTCATCGCTTCATGAATCTAGACCGCAAGCCCAGTTGCAGTTTACCTGCCAGACTTAGTCCCGTTGTCCCCTTGTACCCTACGTTCTAGATAAATGAGACTAATCTCTGCTCTTTGAGAGCGCACCATGAACGACCTATTTCACTGTTCCTCTGTGCTATCCCCTTTCCTAAAATGACCATTCTCATCATCTTTTCAATGCAAAACTTCTATCTAAATTTTGGATCATGATTCAAATTTGACTTCTGTCATGGAGCACTTCCACGAAGGAATAGCATCTTATTTTTACCCTTTTTGTTATGTCACGCGTCACTTTCTTCCTTGCATTATTTGAATACAAGTTTATTAAGAAAGCAACGATGTCACATTTTGCTCCATATCTTGAACATCTATCACAGTTTCTCAGGAAATGTTCATTAAATTTTTAATAGATTCTTTAAAAATTAATTTAAAATTTAGTTACATATAAATTAAAAAAAAATTAAATCTATAGTTCCAATGCATCTAATTTACAAGCAGTATCCCTAGTGAAGGGAAAGCATCACTATAGATTAAAAAACATATTAATTTTAGAGTTGAGGTCACTATTTACTGCAGACAATGAAGTAGAAATGCTTATTTTCCTAAAAGAAATTCCTTTTTTGTTGATAATTTTTATATTTCCTTTTACTGGAAGAACTTCCAGTATCCTATCAATATTAAATCTACTGTAATTGCAAAGTTACAGTTAATACTCAATCCATCTGTAAAACATGAGGAGCTGACCAAATGCCTTCTAGGGTAATGGTTAGTTCTGAAATTCTTTACACTATTGTCCCATAATTTCCTCTATCTGTTTATGTACAGCTGCACTAAAACATAAGCTCTAAGAAGGCAGGGCCTTTTCCAACTATTACCTGCTGTATCTCCTTGCCCAGCAGAGCTCACATCCTAATAAACACTTGTTGAATGAATGAGTGCATCACTTAACCAGACTGTTTGTCTCTCTCCCGCAGAGGTTTATAGACTATGAAAATTCTACTGATGCTTTTTTGGTAGAGCCCCTCCCGCGGGCCACTGTGCTAGGCCCTAGGCCTCTTTTAAGCTTCTCACAATCTATGTGGAGAGGCCTGTCAACACCATAAATTAAATGTGAACACAGCTGTAAGAGCCGTTAAAAATAAGATAATATGGGAATGATAATTCAAAAGGATTAGAAGAATCAATTAATTTGGCCTATATGAATTTTACTAAATGGAGAGTGGGAGGCTTTTCTTTTCCTCCCCTCCCCTCCCCCTCCCCCTCCTCCTTCTTAGCACAAATGTAATATATATATATATATTTTATAGAATATAATTCTCATAGTACCAGGGAATAGGAAGTATGAAAATGGGTACACTTCCAGTATTTTTCTCCTTCTCAGTCATTCATAAAAGACTAATCTTGGGAATTTCCTGGTGGTCCAGTGGTTAGGACTCGGCGCTTTCACTGCTGGGGCCCGGGGTTCAATCCCTGTTCAGGGAACTAAGACACACAAGAAGCGGGAGTGGCCCCCAAACAAACAAACAAAAAACCTAATCTTATCAAATGTGAAGGTTACATGCCATTGCTTTTCAAGTTTATAATAGAAGTTTGCCCATAGGTAGCTCTCTGGAAAAAGCCTTGATAGAAAAAACAAAAACAAAAACAAAAACACCAAAGGTGGATCTGAAGCCAGATGCAAGATGGTTAGATTTCTCTTCTCTTAAATGTTAATGATCTCTGAAAATGGAATAACTTCCTCTTTCCATTTACTAGCGCCTGAATGCCCACAGTAGAAAAGATGGTGAAGACGTGGAGAAAGGAGGAGAGGAAGAGGCTGAAAGTTTTCGTGGAAATAGAGTATCTTAAATGCTATTTTTGTCAATAAAAAATCTTCATTATATCTATTATGTTAGTAGCTTAAAATATATAAACCTATGATATATAGTTAGCTTATTAGGGCAATTTCTTCCTTAAGCTGTTATTCTAATGAAAAAGGAAACCACATAATCATATTTGAGTTCCAGAAAAAAGCCTGTTTTGCAAAATTTGAAACAAAGATATAATGCAAATATTTGTCTTAGGGAAATGATTTTAATTTCTTGTACTTTTAATCTGTCAGAGAGGGGGCGAAATCTGACATGTGGAGGGAACACACGTTCCAGGGTAAGAGAAAAAGTAGGCAAAGATAACTATACAATCATTAAACAATTATTTCAATTAAAAAAATTATTTTATTTATTTTATTTTTGGCTGTGTTGGGTCTTTGTTGCTGCGCGTGGGCTTTCTCTAGTTGCCACGAGCAGGGGCTACCCTTTGTCGCGGTGCATGGGCTTCTCATTGCAGTGGCTTCTCTTGTTGCAGAGCATGGGCTCTAGGCGTGCAGGCTTCAGTAGTTGCGGCATGCAGGCTCAGTAGTTGTGGCTCGCGGCTCTAGAGCGCAGGCTCAGTAGTTGTGGCGCACGGGCTTAGTTGCTCCGCTGCATGTGGGATGTTCCCGGACCACGGCTTGAACCCGTGTCCCCTGCATTGGCAGGCGGATTCTTAACCACTGCGCCACCAGGGGAGCCCTTCAATTGTTTAGGATGAAGCAATTAAAGTTATGTCATCACTTCAAAATAGTAGTTTCATCTATTTAAGTGTATATAATAATACACTATCGAACTCATCAACATTTTAGACCCATGTGATAAAAACATATGAACATAAATATAGCAATCTCTCAAATCTTTTTATAAATGAAATTTTCTCGTTAACATGGCTGGCCCTTGTCCTTTTTCTTTCTTATTCTTATTTTCGCTGAATCTGTATCAACTTACTTATTAATAAAATGGATATTATACATCACTTTGAAAACCATCTGGCCAATTTAATATTACATGGTATACAATTAGAGTCTTAGCAAATTCAACAAGATAAGTAACCTTAAGACTTCTCAATTTAGGTGATCAAAGGGGCTATCTGCATAGCTTCTTTGAGTATAAAGATTTCTAAGCCAACAGAAAAGAGAAAAAGAGTTGATGTAGGAATCAGTAGTCCATTATCAGATAAGTTATTTTCAAGTAAATCCTGAAAAAGTGAGAAATGAGGCCTAAAATAGTCATTTAAATGTCTTTGGTATTTTTATGTATTGTCAGATAGAATAAAAGAGATCTATGTATAAAAAGTGTAACACAAATAGATGTATATTATGGCTTAATATTATTAGAGATTAAATTTCCAATTAAAATTCATTTCTAATTGAATATAGTCTGCACAAACAGGTTTCATTCTTAATGTTAAATAGAGCAGAAATTTTGGAAGTATCCACTCAAAGAATAGGGTCAAGTGACTTTGGGAAAGTATAATTTTATTTTTAATTGCACATACAATTCCTTTATTACTTAGATTTCAATGGTTACTGAATTTGAGAAGCTAAAAGCAACTTTTCTGCTTTTCAGTGTTTTGCTGTAAATACTTCCAGTGGAGGGAGGCGGTTAGACACAGCAAGGTATGTGTTTTTACATTTGTTGTTTGGTCTCAGAAGAATTGAATTCTTTGCTGTTCCAGGTTGGTTTTTTAAGACTCTTACTATAAAATAACTTTACATAAACTTTGTCATAGTTTTTTTGTTGTTGTTTGTTTTTAACATATTAAGAAGTTTCAGAAAATACTGTACAGCTTTGAAATGCTGGGAAACTAATGGAGTTTGCAGATCAATGTGGCATTCTGGGTGGGTAGTTCAGAGGGAAAAAAAATAAAGAAGAGTCACTAAAGGTTCAGGCCCACAGAAGCAGCAGTGGTGCACAATTCCAGGCGATTTTCCCACATGGGAAGGGTTGCTTGAGCAGTCTTTCCCATCACACCCGCCATCACGAATAGCATCTTTGAATGTGAAAAATATCAACAAAACAACATCATATTGTGGCTCAAAGGATCAAGAAAGGCTTATAAAGGAAGAAACACTGGGGAAGGTCCATGAACAATGAGTACAATTTCCTTACTAGGAGATGATTTATAGCCACTGGGAATACCAGGAATGGAGTATTTTCACCAAAGCAAGCCTGTTTTCCACCCAGTTTCATATCTATGAACTATATATACTTTAGAAAAAAGATGTACTGAAAAAGTCTATTTTCAAACTTTTAGCACTGATCAGAATCGCCCAGAGGACTTGCTAAAATTGGGGTTGGGCCCCTTGGATTTGCACTTCTGGTGAGTTCCCTTATGATTTGATGCCTCTGGGCCCAGACTGAGGCAGGAAATAGACGGGCCCCCGGGGCAAATGGTCGGAGTTTGTTCCCTGTGGACCGATACTCCGAGGAGAATAGCAGGACAATTGAGAGCGGAGGCTGGGCCCTGTCCAGATAGAAGGTAAGAGACCACATACTCCCCTTTCTCGAAGTCAGGAGACCTCCCCGACTACACACGCCCAACAAGGCTCCTTGGAGGTCAAAAGGGGAGTGACGCTAAGCGGCCCATAGGCCTCTTCAGTAGAACCCATCTTGGCTAAGAGATGTGCGCGCACACGTGGGGAAATCCTGAGATAAACCAAATACAGACTCAGAATCAGGCAAATCAAAATGATTGGCCAAAGGCCAGCAGAAATGCCCCATAAAAGTGATTCACGAGGGCACGACTCTCTGAGTCCACCCGTGTGTCTCTCCACACGTACTGTACTCTTTCTTTCCTCCTAATAAATACTTCACTCGTTTCACTACTTTCCGTCTTTGTGGGAATTCTTTTTCTGCAAAGCTGTAGGGCCAGGGCCTTGTCGCTGACCTTTGGTCCGGAGGCTGGGATTTGGTGCTCTCACTGCCGGGACCCGACCTCAGTCACTGGCCAGGAACTGAAACCGTGCTTCAAGCCGCTGCAGGCTGAGGCCACCCGAGATCAAGGCCACATTTTGAGAACCGTTGACTTAAAGTCTGTTTCACTTTTCTTCTAGAGGATAGCTACTTTTATGTTGTCATAGAGAAATCCTTAATTTTGACTTTAATGTTTCTCAGTACGCGGAATAATCTTAAGTGATCACAGTGGGACGCAACACCAAGGAGACACCTTGTAATAAAACAAAGTGCTAATGGCTATAAACAAAGGTTGTCACGAAGTTAAAGGATTCCCTTTCATCTCTGTCAGCTCTGAGACTGCTTTGTATTTCCTCGATTTGTAAATTATATAGATATCACTTCTCTGGAATGTAGGGTCTGAAGTTTTCTCCTTCATTTTCAAATTCTAGTCCTACCCTAGAAACATTACCCTCCTCCCAAAAAAACAAATTTATGTTTCTTAAAATCAGTAAGGAAATGCCGTTGTGTGGCCCTTGTTTTTCAAACAGAAAAGTAAGTAGAGTGAAACTAATTCTCTTTTATTAGAGGGGAGATATTTATTTTTATTTTTTTGTGGGGCGGGGAAGGAGGAGGCGATAGACTTGTAACTGTACTGAAAATAGTACAAGGAAATTTAGTTGCAGAACAAAACAGTTCCATATTTAGTAGGATTTAGTCCTGGATTTTCCCCAGACATTGCAGGTCAAATGAAAGATACAAGGAAATTCTTTCAGGCCTCAGACCAGACTTGGCACTCACTATAAACCATAACCAAGGCCCATTATGCAACAGAGGTGTTTGCAAATAACTAGGTGATTTAAGGTTAATCTGGGCAACACACGAAGACCTCCAATCCTGAGGCTGAAGAGAACATGCAACAACTCTTGCCATGTCTTTGGGAAATGTGAACTCCAGGATGGTGACAGTAGTTTGTATTCTGAATTTGGTTTAGTTTAATAAGCATTTGCTGAATGCCCTGCCAACTACACACTGGCATTCGCCATCTACCTTTACAAGAATTAAATCATGAGCCGCTGCAGCTGCTGACCTTCAACACCCCCAGAAAAGAGCTCAGGGTGGAGATCAGGAATCAGGCGTTCTGTGCTCCGGGAAAAACTGGCGGAACAGGCTTTCAGACAGTCAGATATTCTCAGAAGATTTTATGAGCCCAATTCTTGCATCTCCTCATACCTAGAAAAGCACTAAAAGCATAAACAGTGACATCAGCTCGTGACTAGCAGCCAGCCTCTGCCAAAACGTGTGTGCACCCTCTTCACTAAAGTCCTGTATGACACTGACCGTCCCCTACCTCTTCGGGGCAGTTTCTCAGAGCTATCTGAAAAGCTGTCTCCCGGACTATAGTACTGATCTTCCCCCAAATAAAACTTAACTCACAACTCTCACTTTGTGCATTTGTTTTCAGTCGACAGCCTTCTGCGTGCAAATAACAGAGCATTTCTGATATTACAAGGCTCCTGCCTACACAGGATTCTGTATTCATGAAGTATGCACTCTGGCTATTTTCTGCTTAATATTAAAACTGAAGCAACCTGGTGTGAAGAATTAAGTTACTGCAGCAAGTGTTACTTTCCTGTTGCCAGGACCACACTCGCTGCAACACTGGACCAAGCGCTCTAGGAATAAGTTGTCTTATGGGCATCTAGATTAATCGAAGTCTAAACAAATCTCTAAATAATTCTGGATGATGGGACAATTTAAAATTGTATCAGCCATTCAACAACTGCAGAGGACCAGTCTTGCGGGAGACCCTGTACTGGGTGCTGGAGAGCAGCAGGGAACACCATGGGCCTGCGCCCAGACTTTGTGGATTACACATCAGTAGGAAGGCACACACTCACCAGAAGTAAATTATGCACGAGAAGTGCTAAATGCAGGCGTAATCAGAAATGGTCTGAAGGTGGAGAACCCCGGGAAGACACCGAGCTGTCGGCCGATTTGCTGTTGAATCACTCACCCACAAGAACAGCACTTGGTCCTGTTTGCTAACTACATCCTTACTGGTAGTCTTACTAAAAATGACATGTGGTCAAGTTTAATGCAGTTGCGGAAGAAGAAAAAAAAAAGTCTAGAACTCTGAAAAATTCCTCTTGCAGAATGGGTAAAGTAAATGCATAAAGAAATGAAGGGGAGAAAAGAGGGAAAATGCTGTGGCAGGTGATTCATGATTTCAGCTATTTTCCTAACTTGACCATTGTTACTTACTTAGCTTACGGTAGGAGACTTTCGGGTGCAGAAATTCCTGCTTGGGAATTTCAGAAAGCGAACCCTGTAAGACTGTTCCGTGACCCCATCACGGTGAGTACACAGTTAGGGCCCCGGACCAGGAATGCAGGGGTCAAGGGCACCGCAGATGGAGAGACTGCAGGAGGAGCGGAGCGGCCGCCGGACCTGCATTCACACTCCATTCACTGCAAACACAGTTGCTGAACTGAACGCCGACCAGCTCTTAGCAACTCTGCTCCGTCTGCGAGCTCCTCCCTAGGGACCTCGGCTCTGACCTCGCTTGCAGGGTTTCCGCCAACAGTATCTGATTTAACCGCTTTTGCACACAGACAGCCACGGTGGGAAGCAGCGCGGCATCCAGGGCGCTCTAACTGTTCACCCGCGGAGGCAGCCCGCGGACACGGTCCGCACGTCTGCAAGGCCGGCAGCCGCGGGCAGAGCCCTCCCGCCGGGCAGCCCTCGGCCCCGCCTCCTCTCCCGGCGCCGCCCGAGGTGGGTGCAAGCCGCCCGCCGTGACGGACGGACAGGCGCCCACACGCCGCCAGGCACCGCGGAGCAGCACCAGCTCACCGACCGGCCCCAGCTCCGGAAACAGCCGCCCCACGCGGGGGGCGGGGGCGGGAGGGCGGCGGCGGCGGCGGCGGCGGCTGCTCTCGCGGGATCTCTCTCTGCCTCCGTGTCTTCGGGCCGCATCGAGACCTCGCGTGGTTTGGGCTAGGGGCGGGGCGAGCCGAGGGGCGGAGTCGGATGGGGCGTTCCCGGGCCTTGTTGACTTCAGCGCCCTCGCGGCGGCCCTCGCGCCCGCCGCCGTCCGCGCATGCCCGGTCCCCGCCGGCTCGGAGGCCGCGGCGCTCGGGCTTCCCCAACCAGCGTCCGGGCCCCGCCCCTCCCCCCGGCGGCGGCGGCGGACGTGTTGTTTTGGCGGCGGCGCTGGCTGCCGCGGAGCCAGCCGAGTCCCAGCGCCTCACCTGCGCCCGCTGCGGCGGGCCCACCGACCGCCTCGCCACAGGTAAGGCCTTCGCCCCGGGCTGGGGGCGGGGTCGGGGGCCAAGGGGCCGGAAGGGCCGAAGGGGGCCGAGGGATTGAGGGAGTCAGGGGGTGGTCGGGGGCCGGGAGGGAGGGAGGTCGGGGCCGGGCGGCCGAGGGGGCGGGGGGAGGCTGGGCCTGGGGGTGGAGGCGGGTCTGGGGCCGGGAGGTCGGAAGGGCCGAAGGGCCGGGGGTCGGGGTCGGCGGCTGAGGGTTCGAGGGGGCCTGGGGGCTGAGGGGAGGCTGGGGGCCGCGGGGTCCAAGGAGGCGGAAGGGCCGGGGGGCCGGGCCCGGGCCCCGCCGCCGCCGCCGCGACTTTGTTGTTGTCGGCTTCGGAGGAGGCGGACCTGCCCGCGGCGTCTCGCGCGGCCTCGGCGCTGCGGCTGGAGGGGGTCTCGGGGGCTGGAGCGGCGCCGCCTTTTCTCGTTTTCGGGTCTCGGTTGGGCGGTTACTGCTGTAGAGTGCGGGCTCGTCCTCCGCCGGAGTAGCGGGGACCCAGGCGTGGAACCGCACGGGGAGAAATTTTGCGAATCCTATTATTTTTTTGTTTGTTTGTTCCCCACTTCCAGAACTGTGTTTCCATCTGTCCTCTTCTTAAAATTTAGAGATCCTAACTGTGTTTTTTAAATTACACATTGGCATCCTTTGGGTACGGAGGAGGAAGTACGGTCTTCCCGATAGTTTCTGCTCGCAGTTTGTTATGTATCATTGTTGCAGAAGTACTATGTGCTCTTTAAGGAAACACAGCGCAGCCACACAGTGACGAAGTGTGTCCTCCCCCCGCGCCGGCCCCCCACCCATCTCCCCCCCGCTTACTGCCCAGGGGAACCAGTCTGCAAGTGTGGTGTTTAGCCATTGAGGATTTGTCTGTGCGTGTAATAAATATGGTTTAAAAACACAGTTGTCCCGTTATTGTAAATCGACTATACTTCAATAAAACCAAAACAAAAAACAAAATTGGGATCGTATATAGTATATAGTTCTTATTGGCTAGTTCTACTCATGGTTGTTTCTCCATTTTATGACGTACCTCATTCTTTTAAAAACCTACAGAGCTCTATTCTTTTAATCGATGAACATTGTCGTCCATAGTTCTGTAATCTTTTAGCTTTTAGTTAGCTTTTAATAAGGTCTACAAACTAATGTTTTGAAACATAATGTGGTAGAACTTTCAGAATGTCTGCCAGTTGGGGATACTTACATATTAGGAAGTTGAGTAATATGTTTACATAGAGCTTAATGGTAGCTTACAGGAGGCCTGGGTGACTTCATAAAGCAGGTTACTAAAATACTTCATTTTTTGTTTTTTTAAGTGCATTTTTCAGAGTAAACTTAAATTCCATATGCTCAGTTGAAAACAGATTCAGTCCCTCAAATGTGAACTGGCCCCTGTGTGACGAAGAGGTAAAGGTAGGAGGCCAGTGGCCCGCAAGTCTGTGTCTCAGGCAGGTACACCATAGGGAGTAAGCTGTTAAGTGGAGGGATGATAGCGGCTGCTTACTGTTCAAGAGGACGGGAAACTACGGAATCTCTACTACACTTGATATTTCTGCGCGCAGAAGAACTGGAGGCTTTGTTGATCTAATCACCGCCTTGTATCTATTAAAAATGTGCTGTGCATTCATCTTGGTGCTGGCTTCCAGGGAAAACAGAACTGAGTAAGGTAATCACAGAGAACCATGTGGTTCTCAACATGTATAGCCTGAAATCTGAGGCCCAGTTGTGTAGCATTTTATTATTTGGGAAACTGTGTTTAGAAGGAATCAAAAACATCCGTGGCATTTTTAGTTATCCTTGCTGGTAATAGAATGCTCTTTCTTATGTATTTCTCATAACATAGGTGGCAGTCTCTCCATTCTATGAGTTTTTAAACAGAGGCTCTGAGAGATTAAACTGGTGAAGACCCCACTGCCTTTTTAGTGGTGCTGACTGCATTAGACTCAGGCCTGCTTCATGCTTCAGACATGCTTCCAAGAACCTGCTTTTTGCTCTGCTGTGCTGCCCCCCATTAATGAAAATTACCTTACAAAATTACTGATCTTAGAGTTTCCTTCTCTTTTTTGGCTTGGAAACGTTCCTTATAAAGTAGAGACATAAATATAATTGTATGCATTGAAAAATAATCTAAAGGATAATTAGTGTGAAACTCTAACAATATCTATTTATTTTTAATAATTTATTTTTATTTTTGGCTGCTTTGAGTCTTCGTTGCGCGCAGGCTTTCTCTAGTTGCGGCAAGTGGGGGCTTCTCTTCGTTGCGATGTGCGGGCTTCTCACTGCGGTGGCTTCTCTGGTTGCGGAGCACGGGCTCTAGGCGCGTGGGCTTCAGTAGTTATGGCTCATGGGCTCAGTAGTTGTGGCTCACGGGCTCCAGAGCGCAGGCTCAGTAGTTGTGGCGCATGGGCTTAGTTGCTCCGCGGCATGTGGGATGTTCCCGGAGCAGGGCTTGAACCTGTGTCCCCTGCATTGGCAGGCGGATTCTTAACCACTGCGCCACCAGGGAAGTCCCTCTAATGATATCTTTTAGATGAGGTTTCTGATGGTGTATTATTAAAATATTGAATTCCTTGAGGTGATGCCACTAAGCAAGAAGATGGGGGATTGTGTTACTTTAGTTTTCAGTCACTCCATTTGATGCCATGCTAAATTTGGATGTCATAGTGAATTGTAGCTCTTACAGATGCTTTTATTCCTTATAGACTAATCTCATTTCATTTAGTATTATTTTTATGAACCCCATTACACTCTTTGTAAACTAATATGAAAACAATACAAAGAGGGTCCTAAAAAGATTGAAATTTGCTTATTTATTTTGGCCTCCTAAAACTGCATCATGACAGGCAGTTTAATAGAGTATATGTCATAATATTATGGTTATTGATCTGTTTTGGTTTTCCAGCAGATGTGACAACTGTGTGGTTTAAAGAAATACGGCACGTACTGAAGTTAAAAGTATGATCAGTTGTAATATGTATTTGAGAAGAAACCCACATATAGGAAAATATTTGAGCTTTTATTGTTGGCATTTGTTACGGATGGTAATTAGATTCACATTTAAATGGCATATCTGCCATCACTTGTCTCTTGGACAACTTAAACTGGATGTGAGTGGGTTTTATAGTTGTGGGATACAGAAAAACAATTCAGCACCAGTGAGATGTCTTTAGAATACGTTAGGACTTCCAGCTGTTGGAGGATGGGGAATCCAGTTCTGTGTGTGCATAGTCTCAAAAGTTAATAGGAGAGATCTTGTGGCTGACGGGGAGAAATACAGAGTTTTCCAGTTTAGCCTAAAAATCCTTTTGGGGTGGCATACATTCATGAGTAGCCATCAATAAACTATTTAGGGCATATGAATGGTAACAAAAGCATCAGCTATGATCTAGAGTTTAAAATCTAGATGAGATTTAAAAGCTAAGTATGAAAGAAGTCTTGTGGAATTGCCTAAGGACCTGTTCACTG
Organism: Balaenoptera acutorostrata; assembly: GCF_949987535.1. Taxonomy (NCBI): domain Eukaryota; kingdom Metazoa; phylum Chordata; class Mammalia; order Artiodactyla; family Balaenopteridae; genus Balaenoptera; species Balaenoptera acutorostrata. The sequence goes on from NC_080080.1 coordinate 80,781,468, forward strand.
ATAGCTCTGTTTCTAGGGAGAAACTAGTTAAGATGCAAGAGAAGCCAAAAGAGAGGGGAGATAATCTGAGAGCTGGCCCTCAGAGTAGACAGAGGGAAAGGGGGGTCCTCAAAGAGTCAGCTCTGTGGTTGGAGGTCAAGGGAGATAAGAACTTAAAAGTTATAGTTCTTCGAGATACTGAAAGAAAGTCTAATTACGATTATTATGCTGTGGGAGCTGTGTCCTGCTGGGTGTTGAGTTGGAATAATTAACACTTTGCGGTAGCGTGCGGGCTCTTGTGAGCCTGTAGTAACCGCAGTGCAGTGAGTCAGTTCAGTGCGCGACCTCAAGTGCGGTGAGCATCTGGGAGCTGTGCAGTGTGAAGTGTCGCGAGGCCCTTGTCTCCCCTGTTCCTGCCAGAGGCCAGCGCCTTGGACTCGCTGTCCCTGGGGCCTTTTGTTTATTTTCTCATCTCACTCACGTACATGTGTTACCTGAGACAGAGTTCTCGTCTCCCTTTTTTGGAGCTGTGTTTTCTCCTTTCTGGCCGCCTCAGGCCCCTGGATCCCACTGTTCATTCCCTCTTTGCTGAGGCCCCAGTTTGCATCACCAGCTTCATTTTCTTTCCAGAGCTTCAGACTTGCCTTTGGTTGTTTTCCTTGACAAACTCTTTAAAGTGGCTGTCATTTTGTTATCTTGAATCAAATAGATTCAGAATTGAAGTGTTTTCCTTGCAAATTTAATTCTTTTTCCTTCATTTACTTGTTTATGTTAATGATCCTCACATTTTCTTAGTCATCTAGACTCAAAATCAAAGGACACCTTTGATTCTTCACTTTGCCCTTTCTTATAAATGATTTGTCATTTTATTGCATGTGGTTCCTGATTCTCCTGCCTCTTTTCCATTTTCCCAGCAGTTAAGTAATTTTAATCCCTTTGCTTCAACTGCCATTAACAGGAGACATCTCTAATCTCTAGGTTTTACCATCCATCATGTTTGCTGCTATCAAATTAATTGTACTAAATGCAGCCCTGATCATTTTTTTTTCCCTGCTTGCAAACAAAACCAAACCCCAGAACTTACGGAGGGTTTCTTCTGACAGCCACTGTGCTGGGTGCTTTGTCTCATTTGGTCCTCGTAATAGTTTTATGTTGTAGGTGCTATTATGCCACTTTACAGAGGAAGAAATTGAGACTTCATGAGCCTGAAGGAGTTGCTAGTAGGTAGGTGAACTGGAGTTGGAATCCCAAGCATGTCTTGCAATTTTGTGTTCTTGACCTCTGTGCTTCCACCGCGTGGCCCTGATCGACTCTGGAATACAGTCCTTGTTCTTCACCTTTGCCTTTTCAGAACTGCATTACATGGCTCCAGCGCTCCTTCTCAGATGTGTTCCTAGTTTTATTCAAACTTCTGGTTTCTTACGCATTTTCTTTCGGAGTTTCCTCCCTTTCCTGTCTCTACTTTTTGAGGCCCTCCTTGTGGAAGGCTTGCTGATGCGCTGTATTTCCCTAGGGCTCCTCTTCCCCGTCTGCGAGTAAGGTCTCCTCTCATTCATATAGTTGCTTAACCTTGTGATGAGAACTTTCTACTCTGAATTTGTTTTTGAGTACTCTAACAGTTGTAATTGGATTAAAAAATGCTCGAAAACAGAAACCGTGTGTTGTGGATGCTCAGGAGATGGGTGTGAACGAATATGAACATGGTCTCTGGTCACCCACCCCGTTAATGGCAATTTAAGTAGTATTTGATTTTAGTTGGTAGATGACACCCAGCAGCTTATTGGAGTTTTTAATTTTGTGTATGTGATAAAACCAGATTTTCTTGTTGTAGGCTATCTAATGAGTTCAATTTTCGGATTCATTTCTAGGTAATTATGATAAGTTGTTTTTTCTTAAAAATTCAGTTTTTTTTTTGTATGTACGTGTCTGAGTTGTTGACAGTTGTACATATGTATAATATATGTATATAAATTCTTAAAATTAATGGTTTGACATTTGAATTCTTTTCGATGCTGTTGAATTAGACATATTGAACTACAATACAAATGAACTACAATATTCTCATAAGCTCTCTGGCCTCACACCTTTCTCTGTGCTTATGTAGATACGGGCCTATTCTGCAGTGTCATTTATTCCTTTTTTGTGACACCAGGAAGCTCCAACTTTTGGTCAGCTGAAATGCCCTCACACAGATTATACATCAGTCTGCTTCCTGAAGAGTTCATGTGAAATTTCAGATTATTTTGAATCTACCAAGGTTAATGGTTACCATGCAAAGGTTAAAATTTTATATTTCTCTTATATCTGCCTCTGCATCTTGTATTATAGTATAAGTAATACAATATAAGTATTATATTAAGTAATTAGTTTCTGCTTTATCATATAAAAATATAATCCTTTCTGTTAGGAGTTGAGAATGTAGGATATCGTGGTGATGGTGATGGGGGGACACATTTGGGGTTTCTTTTTGGAATACTAAATGTATGATTATAAAAGAGTGAGATTGATTCTCAGACTAATTAGTCAGTCTTCCTGCTCTCGACTTCATAAAGGATTAAAGTAATCACAAATACTTCTCTAAAGATAAAAGTTTTAAGCAAGTTTAAAATAAATGATTTTGAAAATAGGTACTATAGTCCCATGGTTCAAAGTTTAAGTGCTATGAAAAGTTTATAGACTGAAAATGACTCCTCAGCCGCCCATTTTCCCCCCTGGGAGGTAGCCACTTATCTCTGGAATGATACAAAAGAAACCATTTGTATACGAGTAAATTTGAATAAATACTCTTTTTCTTTCCAGTTAGGATGAGGTTCATTGCAAACAGTTTCACTTGCATTTTTCACTCAGTGTATCTCTAATATTCCGTAACAGTAAAGAATTTCTTCATTCTTTAAAAAAATCTTTTTGCAGCCTCAAAGTATCTGCTATATATTGCTACATATATAGATTGTATATATTATCATTTATTTAACCTTATTCCCTACTGATGGACATTTAGATTGTTTCCAGTTTTCTACTGTTATACCCATTGAGGCACCCGTTTGAAGGAAGAGAAATAAAAAGATCTTTCTCTCTAGGGAAAAATAAAAATTGAAAACTGAAATGGATGTTTCTTGGGGAATGAAATGGTTTCCTTTTCAGGCCTGATGATTAATGGTAAGCGAAGGATGGGACCATGTGAAGGTGCTTGCTGGAGTCCCTGGTGGATGGTTGGGTGGGAAGAGGAGGAACGGCAGTGGTGATTGGCAGCAGCTCCCAGGACCAATTGTCTGCTCTGGGCGAGGCCATCTCTGCCTGTGTTCAGAAGTTCTGTGGTTGGAAAGGATTCTTGATATCTGGAAACTTGTCTCTGGGACTGTGGCCTGTAATAGTATATTTAACATAGGAAATCTGTTCAGGGAATGAACTAAGATCCCTGGGTGTCATCTAGAAGGAAATGTCATGGCCAACAACACAGTATTTTTTATGAGGTCATTAAATTTTTTACTGTAGTATTATTGTATGTTCAGACATAAGATTTAAACTACTGAAATAAATGAAGTTTAACAAATTCCTCCTTCAGCAAACCTCTGCCATCCACATCGGTTGCTCTTGGGTTGTTTGGGTAATAATGGCTTTTTAACAGTGTGGTGTGAATCCTTTCAGACTTTATGTACAAACAGAAATAACATTCATGTATCTTAAAAATGTCAGTCAGAATCCTATTGAATAAAAAGTCATGGTAAGAATGATGAAAAGTCAGAATTGAATGTAATAACAAGTGAATAAGGTGATGATGGGATGTCAGGTAAATAATGAATGCTCCTTGATACCTTCTGACCAAGGGTGCTATAAATACAGACTGTTATTGTATACAAGTGTAGCAGCTGCTAAAGTTGTGTAGCTGGTCTATCAGGTTACTCCTAACAAGTCATTTAAGGTTTCCCAAGCTGTGCCTTTTTTTTGTTTGTTTTTTAAACATAGTAGATATGGCTTACTGAATAGGATGAGTTACCTTTTCTTTGTTATTTTTCAGTCATTCTGTCCTAAATACGGGATTTGAGTGTTTTTCTGATAGGCATCAAAAAATTAGTTTTTAGGTGTTTGGTAGCTGTGTCATTTCTCTTTATGCTCATACTGTATATGCTGCCTGGGTCCACATGGCTCAGGTTTTTGTAACAAGGGTTCGTTTGCACTGACTCATTTCTGAACACCTATGATTCTCTTTTGGTCACTTATACACACTTTCCTGGCCATCGTAGAAATAATAGGTAAAAAGGTCATTTGTCTTTGTTCATCCCCAGATCCCGCCACATATAATAGCAGTAAGAATTCCTTGTAGAAAGACTAGAAAATATGGATAAAAAAGAAACAGATTGTGGGGAATGTAATCACCCGGGGTGTGTGTCCTCTAGTTAATTCTGAGAGATTTCTGTATTAATGAGAACACCAACTAGAAAAGCCCAGCTTTATAAATCCTGCTGCCATATAAGGCAAATACATTTGGTGATACAAGCATGGAAAATGTGAGTGCTTGAATTTTCTCTGACCTGGATGCTTTGCCAGGTAACCAAGGCTGTGGTAGGGCCTCAACTTAGCATGTCAAGTGATTTGTGCACATGAACGGCCAAGTGCTGAGTGGTTTAGCTGTTGGTGGTGGGAGCCCCACGTGTGGCAGTAGGTGGCTTAGTATCCACCTGTATTGCTGTTCCTGGTTTAATAATTCAGAGCTTTTATTCTGATTGTGTATCATTGTATTTTTGTAATCTGTCTTTAAAATACTGGATCTTCAGTTTATTAGAAAGAAATATTTAGAAATGCCGTAGCTCAAAAACAAACACAAAATGAACCTTTCTTTGTTTGACAGTATTTCGAAGGATGGTGTATTTTATCCCTGTGACTCCTGTGAGTCCTGGTACTCTTAGTCTCCTGTTTGCATTGTAGTCTCTTTTTAAAAATTAAGTAATTAATTAATTAATTTTTGGCTGCGTTAGGTCTTCGTTGCTGCACACGGGCTTTTCTTTAGTTGCGGCGAGCGGGGGCTACTCTTCATTGCGGTGCTGTGGGCTTCTCATTACGGTGGTTTCCCTGGTTGTGGAGCACGGGCTCTAGGTGCGCTGGCTTCAGTAGTTGTGGCACATGGGCTCAGTAGTTGTGGCACACGGGCTTAGTTGCTCCGTGGCATGTGAGATCTTCCCGGACCAGGGCTTGAACCCTTGTCCCCTGCATTGGCAGGCAGATTCTTAACCACTGCGCCTCCAGGGAAGCCCCCTGCATTGTAGTCTCTTGATGACTAGGGTGGATTTTTAAATTCATGGTCATCTTGATACTCAAATATAAGAGAAGATTTTGGAACACATGAAGGTAGTTACTACAGTTTTAGTTTTAAGAAAAAGCCTGGCAGTGGTCTGTAGTGATTTAACATGTATTGTAAATACCATTGTGAAAGAATTACTTCAAATACTTCTAAACCATTTTAATGGTTCAATGGACTTGACTTTTTTCCTGCAAATAGAGTAATTTTGAACCTTTATTCTTTTATGAACCAGAGAAATTAGAAGTGGCAAAAGAAAGATTTAGGCTTTTCTGCAGTGATTTATATAAATATCTGTATTGTAACTGTTCCTGAAATTGGTTTGATTCTGAAGGAAAGGGAGAGATCACCATGGTCTTAAACTAGTTGAGCCACCTTATTGTTTATGGCAAAAAAGCTTTTTGTAAGCTTTCTGTTTCTTGTTAAGAACTTGTTCAGTTGTCGCTGTTTAGTAATCATCGCTGGTTTTATTGTGCCTAGATAGTACATCCTGTATGTGTTTGGGACCACACCTGCATATGCACGTGCGCACGGACATCTGCCGTGCACGGCTCCAGGAGGCCCCATTCACACAGACACAGAATGATTGCCATTCCCTGCGCTGCCTCAGGAAGTCTCAGACTGTGTGTGACTGATGCTCCCTGGAACGGTGCAGTACGAGATGCTAATATCTTGGTGCTTTAACATTTTCACACTTTGGTATAACTTTCCCTTTATTTAATCTTTACAACAGCCTTGTCAAAGAGTATCTTGTCTGGTGAGTATCATTAGTCTCATTTTATAGATGCATGAACTGAGATTCAGAGTTAGTTCCTTTTCCTGAATCTGCTGAATCTGCTTTCTTTCCTATGAAATGATCTGCGGTCTTTAAGGACAAAGGGCTTGGTGTGAGAATAGACCTAGAACTCAAAGCCCATTCTGCCTCCTAAGGAAGTTAGGTAATCCCTTTCCTTGGAAGTAATACTGTTACATGGAGTTTTGTTAAGATTAAATGAATTAAAATGGCAAAGCTTTATATGCAGTAAATGCTCAACTAATGACAGTTGCACTAATGATAAAGGTAGTAATGCCTTATGAGTCGCACACTGCTTTTCAAAGATCATGAGATGAGTCGTCACTCGGCAGAGCGAGGGACTTGCACAGCAGCAGTGTCCATTTAAACGAGAGGCCAGCCTTGGGAGCAACCTCACGTCAGTGCTGTGTCGGGTGTGGGGGGGTCAGGAGTAGCCGGGGAGCCGGGACGCGGGCGCTGGGGAGCCGCCTTAGGCGCGCTTGTCCTCCGTTCGTTTTTAGTGATAACACGCAAAGCACCACCTGTAGGGCAGTCTGTTTTTACAAGGGTGCTCCCTCTTGAGGCTAACCTGGAATCATACTACGTTAGAGTTTGAGCAATTTTGAATCTGCTGCAAAAATCCTGACAAGTACCAACAGCTGAGAAAAGGTGCCAACTCTCACGTACAGGGTCTTAACTCACGCTGAACTGAATTTTTGTCAGCCCTCAGAATGAATCTGTGCAGTGGCTTCCCACTCCTAAAAGTAAGGGCAGGAATTGAGCAGATTTGAGCCCTAAGTGGTTTTAAGCTTAGGCACAATTTCTGCCAATGGTGTAGCATATTAGGAATGCTCAAGTTTTTTTTGTGATACTGCTCAAGGGTTAGGACTGGGCATACATTTTCATTTATAAGAAAAAATGATTACATGCCTTGAGAATAACCAAACCAAAAAATTGATGGTTTTATTCGTTGCGGTTTCCAGTTAGTACTTCAAATTGAATTGCAGGGTCATCTTTAAAGTCCTTGTATAGTCTGCGGTATAGTTATTGTTGTTTCAGGGGACTTCGGGTTGTCTTAATGTGACTGTGCCTTATCTGTAAGAGAAAATGAATTCCATGTTCTGTCAAGGAATATGAGCGTATCTCTTGCCGCTGATTATCCTTGTGATCTCTTATTCTGTTTCCTGTATCTTAGGTGAGTAGAATGGATTCAGTCCCCAAGTGTACAGATACAATTCCCTGTGGAGCAGCATTTGGCTGTAGACTTTGGGCAGTGTGGTAGACAGATAATGCCCCCTTCCCCAGGGTGTTCCTGCTTTAATTCCTGGACCCTGTCAGTATGTTACCCTGTATGGCTCAGGGGAATTAAGATTGCTGATTAGCTGACTTTGATAGGGAGAGTGTCCTGTGTTACCCTGATGGGCCCAGTGTGATCGCAGGGCTCCTTGAAAGTGGACGAAAGAGGCAGAGCGAGGACTCGGCCTGACGCGGCTGTGAAGACGGAGGAAAGGGGCGTAAGCCACAGAAAGCAGATGGACACGGGACTCCTGAAAATGCAAGAGTGACCCCCTTAGAACCTCCAGAAGGGAATGCAGCCCTGCCTGCACCCTGATCTTAGCCCAGTGAGACCTGTGGTAGACTCTGACCTCCAGGACTGTAACATAATGAACCTGTGTGGTTTTAGGCAGTTTCATTTGCGGTAGTTTGTTAAGGCAGTGATAGAAAATGTATACGGGTAATAATACATTGTGATCATTTGATTCCTTAGTGAAATGATTGCTAAGCAACCCCTTCCCCCAACAGAATATTTAGATGACATTTACAAAGCTGATAAAAAACTAGTACTGCTGTGTTTATTTTTATTTAAAAAAAATTTTTTAAAGGCTTGGTTTAGAGCATTTATATTAGTGTTCTTTTTATTTATTTATGGCTTTGTTGCTGCGCTTGGGCTTTCTCCAGTTGCAGAGAGCGGGGGCTACTCTTTGTTGTGGTGTGCAGGCTCTAGGCACGCGGGCTTCAGTAGTTGTGGCCCGCGGGCTCAGTAGCTGTGGCCCGCGGACTCTGGAGTGCAGGCTCAGTAGTTGTGACTCGTGGGCTCTAGAGCGCAGGCTCAGTAGTTGTGACGCATGGGCTTATTTGCTCCACGGCATGTGGGACCTTCCCGGACCAGGGCTCGAACCCGTGTCCACTGCATTGGCAGGCAGATTCTTAGCCACTGTGCCACCAGGGAAGTCCTACTGCTGTTTTTATTTTTTAGTTTTTTTCTACTGCTGTTTTTAAATGGGGGTGGTCTTGAGCCCTGCCAGGTGGGATTTTCTCTCATTTTTGCAGCATCCTGGAGACACCTCTGAGTTTTTGGAGCTTCGTCCTTTCTTTATATTGGGTAGGTGAATCAAAATGGTGTACAGATGCTGTTGAAGTTGGGAGAACCACAAGTATGAAGACCATCTTCATACTTGAAGACTTTGAAGTTAGTTGTAGTAATCTAGCTAAAATTGATAGGGATGGTGATAGAATGGAATTTTCACTGAGAGCAGTGGGAGTAATGGAAGAGAGTAGCTACACTGCAAGGTGGGGGGCTGTGTAGAAGGCTTTGGATGTACTGTATTTGCAGTGATGGTGGGGACCCCCGGCCCTGTGAAATTAACCTAGTAATTTATTAAATGCACTGGAAAATTTGTACTGAAGAGGAGGGTGATTTTGAATCAGCAGAGCAGGAGAAAGGAGAAATACATACCTGCCCTCAAAATCCTGAGGCAGTACGCTGGAGGAAGACATGGACAAAATTAACAGCTATTTAAGTCGCTTTTCTGGCAGACAGAAGCTGGGGTCCTTGTGAATTTGCTACATGGAATCCTTCCAGTTTGGGGGAAAGAGTCTTGTATTTGAAGAAGTTGTATATACTCTTCGTTCTCAGTAGGAAAGAAAGACTGTCCCTCTGCATTCACTGTAAATAGACATAAATAAATTTCTACCCTAGGCTCCCCTGCTGTAAAAAATGGAAAAAATGACATTAAGGTAGTTGGATAAGGTAAATTATTATTTTTGAAAATATTTTTGTTTTTCCAGAACACATATACCTCCCCACACAACACACATTAAAATAAAACTAAATGCTCTGTAGAAACATACGGATGTCTTTCTGGCTATTCCTGCTCTTCTCTGGTGTTCAGTGTATCACATTTTTAGGGCAGCAGCAACGTTTATATGGCTTATTTAGCGTTTTTTACCGTTGCTTTCTTCCAAAATTATTTTCTGCTAAATGAGTAATACAACAAATCCATTGAATTCTTTAGGGCCTGTTTGTATATTTAGTTTTCCCTCTGTGTTCCTACAACTCTGGGACTGCTTTTTCCAATAAATGTTTTTTGATGGTCTTCTTTCAATTTGAAATGCCACTGGCAAGAAAAAGTAACCTTTACTATTGCTTATCTCTGGCATTTGTTTCAAGAATTTGGCTTTGCTGTTTCCCTGTTCCTTCATTCCTTTGTGGGTCTCTATTTTTAGCCTGCCTACCATGCCTACATGAAATTTAATGAGTTTTTCATTGGTTTTATTCTGTCCTTTTCCAGGTGTGCTAATAATTATTGAAGTCTCTACAGGGGAAACAAGGGAACCAGAAAGATGCTGTGTTTCAGTTAACAAGCTCATGTTTAAGCTGACTCCAGTAGCTGAGGCTACCAGGCATCCTTCTGTCTAAGAGTGTGACCCAGTGATGGATCTCCTGAGAAGGAACTTTTAATTAATTAATTTATTTATTTATTTTTGGCTGTGTTGGGTCTTCGTTGCTGCGCGTGGGCTTTCTCTAGTTGCGGCAAGTGGGGGCTTCTCTTGTTGTGGAGCACGGGCTCTACGCGTGCGGGCTTCAGTAGTTGTGGTGCGTGGGCTCAGTAGTTGTGGGTTGCGGGCTCTAGAGCGCAGGCTCAGTAGTTGTGGTGCACGGGCTTCGTTGCTCCGCGGCCTGTGGGATCTTCCTGGACCAGGGCTCGAACCTGTGTCCCTTGCATTGGCAGGCGGATTCTTAGCCATGGCACTGCCAGGGAAGCCCCCCTGAGCAAGAGCTTTAAGACGGCGGAATTGGCGCCTGCTGCCCTCAGACTCCTGGTTGCTGTTGGCCGTCTGACTTCCCTCTGTGATCGTGGTGGACAGCTCTCACAGCACAGAAAAGCTGGTGACAAGTGTTTCACATCTTGCCAAGAAACTAAGATAAAACACAGTCACATACTTAGAAGTTTTAAAAAAAGGGGGGGTCGTTGCAGGATATAGCAACTCGCGTCAGATCCATGGGACCGTGGGTGTTTTGGCTGGCATAGTGTCAGGGTCTCGTGTATCCTCAGTTCATTTTACTGCCTAACTGTCTTTCGTTCTCTGATGGACGTGAATGTAGTCTTTCTGGTTTTCAGGTTTGTATGAGTCTAGTTTATACAGGAAAGGAAAACCACACGGTAATTTGAACAGGGAAAGTTTAGTGTGAAGAATTGTTAGCTATAATGGGATTGGCTAGTAAGTAAAGAGAGCCCTAAAGAATATAGAAATGACACAAGGAGCGGCCACTACTCCTGGGGCTGTGATTGAGCACGCAAGGAGGAGGCCCACCTGGGGCTGAGATCCAGGCCTTGTTGAGAGGGTGTGTGGCTCATTGGATGGCAGGGAAGTTGCTCTGGTGCCTCCTTGATGGAATTTTCCAGAAATCTGCTCTCTGGGGTATGAGGCAAAAATGTTAGAGAGGTGTTTCACCAGAGGCTGCCTTCCGCAAAGTGCCCAGGGCGGCCGCTGAGGGAGCCGGGTGCCGGGAACCCTCTTGCTCTGTGGGAGCCTGCCGAGACATGACTGGACCGTCCAAGGCCAGGAGTCCGCAAGCCGAGTGGGGCAGAAAGTTAGGGAGCGGAGCTGAGAGGAACGGAAGGCGGAGCAGAGTAAGGGCGGTGAAGCCTTGTTCGTGGGACCTGTCTGGTTTGGGAGGAAAGTGGTACTGGTAGGTGTTAGCAGATTGTGGCCCATGGGTTCAGCTGGGCCCGCTGTCTGTTTCTGTGTAGCCTACAAGCTAAGAAGGGTGTTTACGTTTTCAGATGGTTGGAAAAATACTAAAAGAAGAGTACTGTCGCATGATGTGAAAATTCTATGTAATTCAGGTTTCAAGGGTCCATAAATAAAAGTTCTGGGACATAGCCACACTGTTTGATTTATAAGTTGTTTGTAACTGCTTTTGCTCTAGAAGCACACAGTTCAGAAGTTGTGGTGGAAACTATGGCTTGCAAATCCTAAAATACTTGCTCTCTGACCTTTTGTAGAAAAAGTTAGCTCAAGGACTGGGGACACTGAAGATTAAGTGTAGTGGTAGAAGGATCAGCAAGTTAGATGTAAGATGTGCTTGGAGAGTGAAATAAGGATTCCTGGGGGCAGTGGGTGGGCAGGTCCTCAGAGATGAGACAGTTGCCGTTGTTGGAGTTTTGGTGCTTGAGCAGTTGTTGAAGGTGCCCAGGATGGTGGTGAGAGCTGGCGGCCGAGAACCTGCAGCTGAGATGCCAGAGTCCCCACTGACACTGGGGGAGTGGACACCTCAGGGTCCTCAGTGTGCGGGTGGGGAGATCCATGTGCTCAGATAGGAGAGTGGAGTGGGAGGTAGAAATGCACAACATCTTCTGCACCTTTTCCAACAAGAGTGAAAAGCAGTCGTTATCAATCTTCTAGGCCTTCTTAAACACGGAAGATTATGTATGTATATGTGTTTTCTATAGCTTCTTATTTTTATATGTGTGTGTGTATATATATGTCTATATGTATACACAGACACATATGTATTTTATATATATGTATTTTAAACTAGTATCGTGAGTTCACATTGATTCCTCCAGTTCCATCCAGCTCACAAGATATATCCTCACAGTCTTTCCCCAATCTTTCCATGCTTTGGTTTCCCTCAGAAACACCATAGGGTTATTGAGATCTCATTGACAATTGGCACCTAACATCCACAGTATTTTATGTGTCTTTATTATATTTTATTGCTAGATTTCTGTACATTTGATGAATGTCTCTTGAAATGGAAACATGTTCTTTTGTGAGAGGACTAAGTAGGTCTGTATTAAATCATAAAAACAGCTGTTGAGCACATGGTGTGTGTTACGGACTGTCACAGGCAGTTTACGTAGATTATCCCATATATTTCTCACTAATCCTGAGGTAGTTATTATTATTAATATTGGGTTTACCATGTAGTAGCTGAGGCCTGGAGAGATGGATTATGTTTCCTGAGGCCGCATAGCTGGGAAGCTGTACCATTAGGGTTCCGACCCAGAACCCACACAGTATCCTATGAGCCTTTATTTAAGTATTATTTTTATTTTAAAAGAGCACTTTCTGTTAGAATATGACTCATAATGAACATACAACTTGATGCGAAGTTACGATTTGATATACTAATGCTCATTCTACAAATGATCATTCTACAGATGATCCTTGTAAGGGTAGCAAAGAGTAAAGTAAAATTGTTATATTCCTCTTGCTGTGGCTTGAATTCTGACCAGAATTTCGCGTTGCGGAGGCTGTGACTCAGCACGGCAACCTCTGGGCCTATCAGAGTGCCTGAGACGAGGTTATCAGTGTTTGTTTATTAAATGAGGACATCATCAAGTAAAGTCTTTTTGTGCAAAACACTTAAAAATTAAAATATCCAAACGTAAGGTAGTACTATCTGCTTTGAGTAACTTTTTGTTGAGGGAACATTTAGTGTTTTAAATACGCTATTAATAAACATGATTTTACTAACCCAGTTTGACTACTGTTTATAGTTTGAAGACCAGTCTAATTTCATTTTAAAATGAAACGGTTTCTTACATTACTAGAGATCTTTAGTTCTGTGAATTCATTTTAGCCAAATTAAAAGTAATTTTTAAACATTTTTTCTGAAAATATGCTAACTATTTAAGAGACTGATTTCCTTGAGCAGAGACTGTGTGCACTGAAGCCATCCTTTGACATTCTTTCCTCAGCGTGCCTGTGTCGTGCTCATCTTGCCGGATCCGTGGTGAAGAAGTGTTCAGTGCAGCCTGGAGGGAGGTACTGAGCTATAGTTTTAAAAGCTTTTGCAAGCATTTTGATTGCTTAGTTTGGACAGTTTTCTCAAAATGAGAGTTATTAACTAAAGGAACCACTGATGACAAATTAATCATTTGAACTTAAGGTGAAGCTCTTAGCACTTACTTCAGAGCCCATAGCATTGTTATGGTCATCTTAGGACGACAGTTCATTTCTCAGAACTTCTTAAACTTTCTCTGGGTTGTAAGTAAAAATAAGGATAGAACTATTTGTCCCCATAAATGAAATAAAGCTATAGTATCAGTGTGGTGTGTGTGTGTGTTTGCATTTCTCAAGGGTCTCAGACCTGCATTTCTAGTCATTTTATTTCTGATAATGTGAATATTAGTAGTAGTGTATGACATAAGATCTATGAATAAGGCTGAAATATCTCTGTACTTAGGAAATCCAGAACAATTTACTCTTAGTTGGTTTTCTTCATTCGTATGGTGCAGGTAATACCACCTGTCCTGAAATACCCTAAGGTAATTATGATATTATGTGAGTTGGTACTGAAATATAACAAGGTGTTTTTGTTTTATGCAGCTTTTACTAGTGTCTGTCTGTAGATAAAGTGACCATGATGGACTTCAGAAAGATGCCATTTTATAGAAGTACCATATGACCCAGCAATCCCACTAATGGGCATATACCCTGACAAAACCATAATTCAAAGAGTCATGTACCAAAATGTTCATTGCAGCTCTGTTTACAATAGCCAGGACATGGAAGCAACCTAAGTGTCCATCGACAGATGAATGGATACAGAAGATGTGGCACACATATACAATGGAATATTACTCAGCCATAAAAAGAAACGAAATTGAGTTATTTGTAGTGAGGTGGATGGACCTAGAGTCTGTCATACAGAGTGAAGTAAGTCAGAAAGAGAAAAACAAATACCGTATGCTAACACATATATATGGAATCTTAAAAAAAAAAAAAGGTTCTGAAGAACCTAGGGGCAGGACAGGAGTAAAGACGCAGACGTAGAGAATGGACTTGAGGACACAGGGAGGGGGAAGGGTAAGCTGGGATGAAGTGAGAGAGTGGCGTGGACTTATATACACTACCAAATATAAAATAGATACTAGTGGGAAGCAGCCGCATAGCACAGGGAGATCAGCTCGGTGCTTTGTGACCACCTAGAGGGGTGGGATAGGGAGGGTGAGAGGGAGATGCAAGAGGGAGGGGATATGGGGAGATGTGTGTGTGTGTATATATATATATATATATATATATATATATATATATATATGTATATATGGCTGATTCACTTTGTTATAAAGCAGAAACTAACACACCATTGTAGAGCAATTATACTCCAATAAAGATGTTAAAAAAAAAAGATGCCATTTTATGATACTGGAAAACTGTAGTTAACCTACTTACATTCTTTATCTTTGCTTGGTAAAGCGCTTACTTAGACTTTCTGAAAGTTTTTAAAGGTGCCATCAAAATAATTTGATGTAATGACTGTCTCCCAGTTGAAAAACCAAAACCAGAAAAGATAAGCACTTGCTCAGAATCATCCTGTGTGACAAGGCCAGGCTTTGCGTTACACAGTATATGTTAATACACAGAAAGAACGTCTTTGGCGTGAGCTCATCTTCTGGTTTATTTTATAAGGAAATATTGGAACAAATTAGTGGAAGGGAACAGATACAAATCATCTGAACTGATGAGTATTGTCCTGTGTGAATTCATAATTTTTCAAATAAGCCCCACTTTGAAAGCATGACCCAAGAGGAGCTGAAAATATGTATGCTTTTCTCTCATGCTTCCCCATCGATCTCATTACGTCCTGAGAACATTGTCACTTAACGGACTGAAAGCGGACAGCACAGCTGCCATTTCAGTGTTCTGGTTCAGACTGTCCCCGAGTTAGAGGAGGTAAACAACTTGCAGGCTGGGGCTCCTGTGAGGACTGTTGTTAAGTGTTAAGGATTGTAGTATAGCACTTCTGAATACTTCTTGAAAAATTGAAAGATGTTAAGTAAATATCCTCAAACCTGATGAGGTTATTCCCCGAGGACTGGTTTTCTTAGGTCACAGACGCACGTGTATAGTGAGGGTGTTTGTGGTCTACGATGAGGGCTGTGCCCAGTGACCACGTGCTTGCGCGGCAGTGGTAGAGGTTTGACAAGGCCGTAGATTCAGATCTTTGAGTAAGAGGAGAGGAGGAGAGACTCCTGGAGCTATATGAAGTTCTGTAATTTTCAAAATAATAAGATTTCAGATTGAGTTGCTTCATATCTCTTCTTTTAAAAAAATGTATTTCTTTATCCCCTCATGTCCTGTACATTGAACTCTTCAGCGAGCCGCCACCTACTGCTTCTCTGTCCGTCTGTGAGTTTATGCTGTTGTCCACTGTCCCAGGTGGTGGGGAGGAGGGGGGAATTAGAAGAATGAGGGGCACTGTGGGGAAAGGCAGCGGGAGCAGCTCTGGAGTCGTGGGGTTGAGAAGGTAACTGAGAAGTCCGCATCTGTGAATATAGGCATCTTATCACTTGCCGAATGTCAGAGTATCTAGTGTGGACGCTTGAACAGATTTTCTTTCGTTTCTTCAGACTGTCTGTGGTAGTGAACTGAAGGGCTGGGGAGGAGACAGTGGCTTATCAGTTTGCCTTTCTTCCTGGTGCTCCAGCTTCAGGGTTCACACTCTCCCTCTAGAACCGTGTCTCACGGAGGCCACTCCCTAGGTGATAACTGCGCCAGATTCCAGAACTGGTCCTTCTTTGTGTTCCCTCTTTGGTCTTCTAGATTGAAAAATGAAAGTTTGGAATGTGCGTTGTGTCATAGAAGTGAAAGAAAGTGAAGTATTTACTGGATTTGTGTGTTATTAGGAGCTTTATATGTAGCACACTCTTTACTCTTCACAAATTGGTGATGTGATAATTATTTTTCCCATTTTATAGATAGGGAAACTGAAGATCACAGGTTAAACAGTTCGCCCGAGGCTGTACAGTCAGTAAATGACATCAGATGCTTTATTTCCGTCTAATCCAGGGGTCCCCAACCCCTGGGCCGCAGACCAGTACCGGTCCGCGGCCCTAGGAGCCGGGCCGCGCAGCAGGAGGTGGGAGGCGGGCGAGCGAGCCAGGCTTCATCTGCCGCTCCCCATCGCTTGCGCCCCAGCCCCCGGTCCGTGGAAAAATTGTCTTCCACGAAACTGGTCCCTGGTGCCCACAAGGTTGGGGACCGCTGTTCTCATCCATTCTTTCTTTGGAACCAAGAGTACAAAAGGGAGGAAAAAAGGGAAATGAGAGGTTGAGGAGAGGGAAGGAGATCTGAACTGAACATCTTTTCAGCTAAGAGAATGAAAGGTTCTTCTGGGTGAGAGGTCAGGAGCCTCTGGGCCAACTGTTGTGTTTCAGGAGGGTCCACGGCTTGACAGACCGGATTTGCGTGGTGGCTCACCCCTGCCGGCTGTGAGCTTGTCTCGTGGTCTTTGAACTTTGCTCAGACTTTGTTAGTGCTGCTCTGTAGGGATGCTGAAGAAACAGACTCCAGTGCCTGGTAGGTAGAGGTACATAGAGGATTGCATGTGTGTGTTATTAGTACTGAAAGAAGGGCAAGCTTTGCATTATCCTTGGATGTAGAGTTAATGAGATGTTCTCAGCAGCTTTTGGCATGGAGTAGCGAACCTTGGCTCACCCTATTTTTTCTTTTTCTTCCTTTCATAAGTCTCTGTGTTTCCTCGTGTTTTGTCTGTCATCATTGAGAAAGGTTCCCATGCAGTTCTCTCTGTATTCAGAGCGGCCTTGGTCCATGACTCCCACGGCAAGATCCTTGAGGGCTTGAGGAAGAAAGAGCCTATGTTCGTGCCCTCCAGTAGTGTGTTCTCCTTTGTTTGGGTCACCAGTCTCCCTCCCCCAGAGCTGGGTGAGCTGTGTCCCCACCTCTGCGGCGACAGGAGCACAAGGAGCGACCGCTGGCCACCGGCGCCGGGAAGGCCGGGAGGGGTCAGCCTCCAGCCTGTTCTCTTCCCGCCCTGTGGCGTCTGTCTGCCACCGGCTTGCTTCCTGCCTCCTTTGACTTGGCTTTAACCTTCCAGAAAGCATCCCTGAGCTGCCTGAAAGACACCATGGTATGGAATGGGGCTGCCAGTAGTTCTTTCCCACAGCCAGGTACATTGAAGTCACAGACCTAATGTTGAAAGCATGGCAAGCAGCTTTTGGAGCGCTTGGAGATCGTGTCAGGCGAGCGTACGTGAGGGTGCCCTTTGCTCCTCCGCCCTCGAGGAGCGAGCGCTGTTCTTAGGAGTAAGTGCGGCAGCTTCCTTCTGGGGCATGGCTGCTCAGGCTGTTCAGTCCTCGATTCTGACACTTTGTCCTGGTCTACCTTTACCCTTTCTTCTTTTTCTCAGAATCCTTATTTTGCTTTTATTGTTTAATGCAGGACTTGAACACCCCTAAATTTTTTTTTTTTCTTCTATGTTACAGAAAATGGCAGGAGTGGGGCAGAAAAAATTGTGATTGAAATGCTGAGGCTCAGACACTTATTCCTAGATAACTAAAACTCAGTTGTATTCAATGCAGGTTTAACTGATGCCAAAATAGCAGAGAAATCAGAGCCCTGGGGAACCTTAGGAATCAGAGACTTAGCCTCTTCATTTCACAGGTGAGGAAGTGATGGTCTGGAGGGTTGCCCAGAGCCATACAGCAAAGCTATCAGTGGGATCGAGGCTAGACCTTGGTCTCTTGACTTGTGTTTGGCACCTTTCCATGATCGAGATGGAATTATCTCAGAATTAACAAATGGCAAACGCATTCCATGACCTAAGGCTGTAATGGCTTTTTTAATACTGTTTGCTTTACTCATAAAAAATGAACTGTATTTCAAGTTAGGAGATTATTATTGTTTGCCTTACTCATAAAAAATGAACTGTATTTCAAGTTAAGAGATTGTTGAAGTATCAAAATATTCACTACAGATTTAACTTGCGAACTCCTCATATGTACATTGATTATAATCAATTTAAAATCTCATGGTCCAGTAGTCAGGGGATTGGTTACTTGGTGCATCTGTCTGATGGAATATCATGCCCCTGGATTTTAGAAGAATTTTTGATGGCACGAATAAATGCTTAAGACATATTAAGTGAAAGTCTGAAATAATATATACAGGTATAATACCAACATTGTGTTAAAAAAATAAGAATATTGATGCTTAGAAAGTAAATAATAACTGACTCTTCAAAGGTTAGGCTTATCAATAATTTTTATTTATTTTACTTGGTTTTCAGGTTTTCTGCAAATGCATATACTACTTTTATAATCAAATTAATGAATATTATAAAATGTAATTATAATTATACATAGAATTTATATGTACTCTGTGATTCATTTTTCACTCAGTTTTTCAGAACAATGTATATGATAAAATGACATCTTTGAAGCTCTGTAGTGTAAATTATTATTTATATTATGATCTCTTTTTTGTTCTGTGGTTTTTCTGCTGTAGACTTATTTTATTTGTTAAATGTATTTTTATTCCTTAGGAAACTATTCTCCATGTGTCTTTATTGTACTTCATCTGGTCTAAATAAATATATACAGCTGTCTTTATTTTTACCTTGTCAGTTTTGTTCAAATAATGCAAATACACAGTTTAGAAAGTTAAGTGATACTACGAGCCTTGGAGACAAAGCATAGCAGTTCCTGGCTTCACCTGTCCCCCCCCCCCCCCCCCCCAGGAGGCTCACACTCCAGAGGGAACTTAAAAAGATAGCTTTTACGTTCTGCTACAGATGAAGGGTTAGCTCCCATGCCCCCTTTACCTCCCTCTCATCCTCCCAGTGTGGTTAAATGACTATTCAAATTAAGTCAGCAATCATGTTTTCTGTTAGACTATGTGAATATTGCCTTCCGCAGACCAAATCATGTATTCCAATCCTAACAATCCCTTTCTCTTAACGGTTTTGGTTTTCCCTTAACATCCTGTTTCAGTCACTCAGCGCGCCTCTCACTGTCTGAAGTCCTTCCCTGGCTTGCCGCGTCTGCAGGAGGAGGTCCGGGCTCCATGTGCTGTGGCCTGCGAGCTTGCCAGGCCCCTTGGTCCTTCTGGCCTCCGGAGCGCTGCTTTCTGCCCCCGGGCTCACCTCTGCGGTGCTGTTTGCAGTGTTTGAGCGGGTGGATTGCCCCTGTCCCTTCTGCGTCCCGAAATGCCTTTCCTGCTTTCTGCTGTCTCTGCTTCCCAGGCCTTCTTTAGGCAACTCTTGCGGGCCTTCCATCCCCTCCCTTGCCCCGACCGTGTCTGGGCTGGGTGCCCCCTAACACCTTGTGCAGCTGCTGTGCTCTGTTCATCTGAGTTTGTAATTGTTTATGCCAGTTGCTTGCCACATGTGCTCTGGGGTCCTTGAGGTCTCCTGGGATCTTCTCAAGGGTCTGAGAGGTCAAGTACTGGGTTTTTCTACTATAACATCTGAAAACACCTAATGTTTTGCGAAACAGCAGGGCTTGTGGGAAAAACAGCGTTGGGGCATGCCACTCAAAGCCTGTGCAACCAGCTTACCAGCAGAAACAATACCAATCCTAATAAAATTTCTGGGACAGCTAAACCTCTACTGGGGTTTGCAGCTGGCATAACAGTCAGTCAGTCCTTCACAGCCTTAAACCCTAGGGTTCATCGTCCTCCTTTGACATTCAGGCCCTGGAAGACCATTTGCTTATGGATTATCATTTTATTTGCATATAGATGTCATTTTTATTAAAATTAAAAAATCTGAACCTGGGTATAGCCTTCATTAGTCTGTTGTTTCAATTCAGGGAAAACGTCTAAGCATTTTTACATCTGCATCCACAGTCCCCCAGATTACTTGAAGACACTGTACCATCATCTCATTGTCTTACATAGGAAGGTACTCTATTCCAAGCTTTTTGCTTAAAGTCTTTATGAGCTGCTACGGTGTGCCTTTAGTGTGTGGAAGCTTGTGCCTTCCTGTCACTTCAGAACACGAACATGTATTGTAAACCACCACACCTTCATTATCTCCACTTCATTACCGCGTATGCTGAACGTGTGAGCTCGTTTGTGTTGAAGAAGCATGCACTGCAGCAGGTTGTACCTCCTATTCCAGGAAGCCTTTCCTGCCTTCCTCCCTCCTGCATACCCTTTCAGCTTTCTGTTCAGATCTGTTTCTTTCCTACCAGACCAGAGAGAAAGGAGTCTGGGAAATCGCAGTTGGGCGCTACACCCTGTTGACAAGGTGATGTTTTTTCCAGCCTTCTGAGTGCCTGGTCTGTTGCAGTAGATCTGAAACACAGATGCAGTGCACTTTCTAAAATGGAAAAGTAATTAATACCTGACTGACTCTGCTGCCTACAGTAGATGTTCCTAAACTAGAGTGGACTCCTGGGTCTCTAGGAACTCAGGAGCCTTATGAAATTGTATGCAACACTTCTAGTTTGTTCATTTTTTAATAGAGGGGAGTTTGTGATCAAACTCTCAAAAGGGTCCCCCCCAAAGAAATCACTGGCCTACAGGATGAAGTCTACCCAGCTCCATGTAATTTCTCTGCTCTCTCGACTCAGGCTGAGCCGTTTCCGCAGCCTGTAATTCCCTACCTCCCTTTACTGTGTTGCACAGTCCATGCCCTTAAGAGAGCTTCCTTGACCCCAGGAGCCAGTTCCCTCTTCGGGCTCCGTGGGCTCCTTCGGCCGCCGTCTGTCACATGACCTGGAGCTCCCCGTCCCTTTACGGACGGTTTCTCACTTGACAGTGAGCATGCGAGGGCCTTCTTTCCAGGCTTACGGTGGCTTTGATGAGGTAGTACACAGATGGCAGCAAATGGTGGTAGCCCCTGCTTGCTTGGGTCTTCCCCTTGCCTTTCTCACCGGGAGTGTGAGCTCCCGTGTGGTGAGGTCCACGTGTGCGTTTTGCTATGATGATTTTGGGTAGGGTTCAGGAGGACCCGAGAAGGGTCAGGTCACTCTTCAGCCATAAAACAGAGCAGAAGGGAAATAATTTTTCAAGCTAGTGGATGATGGCGTTTCGGTAGAGCCGTCTGTAAAATGTCTCTGCGTAGCCAGCGTCGCTCTCGTCAATCCTCAGCAAGTGCTGCACGGGGGCTGACGGGAGCGGCCGCAGCCTAGCGTCGCCAGCTTTTCTGTCGTCTCGGGAAGACTTTAGGACCAGGTGAGAAAGCTAACCTGCGCTTAGAGGCCACGCTGTCAAAAATACCTCTACATGGGGAATTCCCTGGCGGGCCGGCGGTAGGACCCTAAGATCCCGCCAGCCTCACAGCGCGGCCAAAATCCCACCACCGGTAAATGCTGGCATTGCCCCCCGCGCGGCGCGAGGTGCTGGAGCTGGAGAGGGCCTGTCCCGTCCGCCTTCGCTGCGTGGCGGCTGCGGAGCGCTCAGCTCGCGGGCAGGACGGCGCTGCGGGCCCTGGCCCTTTGCAAGGGGAGCGGGTGGGGACGCCGGAGCCGGCCGTGTGTGTGCGTCAGATACGAGCGCGGCACGAGTCTGCGGTGTTTGCCCTGCTTGGAGAGGAGGAGAGACAGGAGGGGCACCGGCGCTGGGGCAGGCCCTGGGGGCGCGGCCGCCCGGCTGGCTGCTGTCTTCTCTCCCATCCGGAGTGGACTGAGTGCGCTGTCAGAGCTCTTGCTTCTGGCCACGGGTGTTTTCGTTCCTCGCTTTCCCCCTCGCCTGATTTATTAATTCAGAAATTAATTGATACATGAATTTGCTTATTAGCGCATTGAATAAAGCTTAAATTGTGTATTAAATAGTGCTATTGAAATTCTTATTTTATCAAGTTGCACTTATGTCTCCATTCAAAGATGCTGAGTTTGACTTGTTAGAGAAGTTCATTGTACCTACGTGTGTGTATCATACGTTCTAACGCTTAAACTATTAAAGTTGTTAACAAAATTTGTGGTCTCATTTATCATGACAGGATTTACCAAACACAACAATCTTAATATGTATATTTACATATATGTATATATATTTATTTATATACACACATTTTAAACATGTTGTAGTTCCATTTTGTATTCCGTGTTTAGGTAATCTATTCTTCTTTATGTTAACATTTTGAATTTATGTGGTGCATTTAGGAATTGATAGTGGATGTTTAAGTTTAGGAATTTTAAATCCAGTAACTCGTGTATATTTACCTAGGCTTTCCACACTCTGAAGAAGGCCACGTGGCCCAGTGGTGGAGGAGCATGGTCTCTGGAGTCTGGAAGGCCGGGGACCACGCCCCAGCAGCGCCCCTTCCAGAGCAGCACTGTCCGCTATGGCAGCCACTGGCCACGTGGGGCCCTTCAACACTTGGAGTGTGGCCGGTGTGACTGCATTTTTAATTGTATTTAATTTTAATTAATTTAGGTCTAGGTAGCCGTGTGTGACCGTGGCTGCCATACTGGGCCTCACAGTATGAGGTGATTTAACTTAGTTCTGTGTCCCAGGTTTCCTGTCTGTACAGATGAGATCAAACTTAAGCTGCCTTTTGTGGTGGTTATAAGAATAAATAAAACAATACATTTAAAGAGCTTAACTCTGTGCCTGGAGCAGAATATGTCCTTGAGAAATGGTAGTTAGTTAAAATGACTATTATATATTTAATAAACTGGAATTACTTTCCTTTTGAGCATTCATTTAAACCTGTTTATTTTTATTCTTCCCTTTCAGGATTAATTTATTTTTGGAAATCAAGTGCAATATTAAAGGAAAGCAAACCGCACTACATTATTGGAAGCCATTTCTGCTAATTTTATTACATTTTAAAATTGATGGTTTGATTTGCATACTGTCATGGGAGGAGCTGTGAGTGCTGGGGAAGATAATGATGACTTGATTGATAACTTAAAAGAAGCGCAGTATATCCGCACTGAGAGAGTGGAGCAAGCCTTCAGAGCGATTGATCGCGGAGATTACTATTTGGAAGGCTACCGGGACAATGCTTACAAAGACTTAGCCTGGAAGCATGGCAACATACACTTGTCAGCACCTTGCATTTATTCTGAAGTTATGGAAGCGTTGAAACTTCAACCAGGATTGTCTTTTCTTAACCTGGGAAGTGGAACCGGATATTTAAGTACAATGGTGGGCTTAATTTTAGGTAATTTTATTTTTGTAAAATTCTATTTTAAAAAGTAAGCTGAGTTTGTATTACTGTTTATGATTTATAGGGTTTGTAACTTTGTGTACAATGTATGTTTGAATGTATATTCTAAAAGTAGTTACCTTCCTTAAGTGTGGAAACACAAGGTCATAGTAGTAATCTTTCCTTATTTTCACCCCTGACCCTGATAGTTAGCTTTGCGTTCAGTCCTAGACTTAAAAAGTTCTTGGAACTGTTTTTGAACCCCCAGCCATTGTCTGTACTTAGAAGTGAACAGTTGGAAGGTGGGAAACTCAGGAGTATCATGTAATCTACTTCAGGTAAAGTGTCCTGACAGCTGGCATCCTGACAGCTGGCATCCTGACAGCTGGCGTAGAGAGTTTGATGGCTATCAGTCAGTGCCCCATGGTGAAGGGGATGGTGCTGTGCTCTTGTTAGGGTGCAGGAGTCTGTGGGGTATGGAGGGTGTGGCACTGCGGGGCAAAGCACAGGACCGGGGGGAGAAGTGTGTATGTCATTAAGTTTCAGCCATCTCGTTGAGTGTCTCTCTGCCAGGCCTTATTTCTGGGGCGAGTATACAGCAGTGATCAAAAGGGACAAATGTCTCTGCCTTCAAGAAGCTTACTGGGTGCTTACTGCGAGGGCTAGGCATTGCTGAAAGCACTTGACGTACAGTAACTCATTTCATGCTCCCAATAACCCTGTGAAGTATGTAGGGTCATGATTCCTGCGTATGTCGGTGAGTAAACCGAGGCACAGAGGTTCAGTGACTCGCCTAGTGTCATGTAGCTAGGAAATGACAGCTGGGAGACTGAGAAGGCGGGTGGACAAAGCACGCGTGCAGGAGAGTCTGCTCTAAGACATTGTGATGTTGGATGGAGGATGAACAACCGTGAGTGTCACTGAGCCGCTTAGTATTTACTGAGAACGGCTGTGTGACAAGCAGTAAGGTAGGGCGCCAGGCCCATAACATAGACTCTTGCCCTTGAGTTTGCAGACTGGTGGGAGTGGAGAGACGTAGGACAACGCACGGTTCTCATCCCGTGTGACGCGTGCTGTGGTTGGGGTGTGTGCCCAAGTTACAGGGATGGGACTGGTTTACAGGTTACTCTGCAGTGATGGGGATCCTGGAAGGGTTTTAAATAGAGAAATGGCCGTACTCTAGGAGGGCGATCCGTGTCCTGGTGCGCTGAGGCACTCCTGGTTTTTCCCGGTCATCCTAGCATCAGTGTTAATGATGTCCTTCTCTTTCCCAGAGTGTCCCAGTCTGGACGGCAAATTATGTGTTCACATCGCACGACTTTAGGCATTTTCAGGCCTGAAGTTCACCCTTCCTAAACACTGACTAGCTCTGTACTTGCTCCCCTAGTCATGGAACCTGCAATCATTTCACTTCAAAAAAAAAAAAAAAAGCCCTATCATCCCACAGCTGAGTCAGTTCCCGATACATAATAACTGGTCAAAAACGGTAACATTATTAATTTTTGCCAAGAAAGAAATTTAGCAGCTTACATTTAAATTTGGTGCTCTGCTGATCCTGAGAGAGCAGTTTTTCATCAGGTTGGGAATCCCAGAAACCTAGCACTTGTATCATTAGAGCCGCTTTGAAAAAGGGATCTCTAGGGTTTGAGACGGTCTCCAAATCAAAGGAACTTAGTGGAGGGAGTAGGGAGAGCTGCTTTTCCAAAGTGGGAGCTGCCTTCCTTGAGCCAGTGTGTCTCTTGACTAGCTGTGGCCGCGTAAGACTCAAGTCCAGGCCTCACTCCACGTCCAGGCACTTGTTGTTCTGCCTTTCACTCCCCTAGCCGGTCAGCTGGCTCCTGCTGAGGGAGGGCAGTTTAGCCAAAGGCCTGGTGGGGGGAGAGCAGGGGTCCTAGCTAGCAGCCTTACCAGCAGTGAGGTCACCCTCCTAAACTCCATTCCTTCGTACTTGTCTCCAAGAAATTAGATGACTGGGGCCAGATACATTTGTAGGCCGGCTGCAAACTTGATCGTATCTTGAATGGTTTTCTCCTCTGTACCCGCGGGCATTGTGGGGAAACAGACCCTGGTTTGAGTGATCCACGATGATGACACTTCCTCCTGTTAGCCGGCTCCAGGGAGTCACGCGGCTTCAGTCACATGTGTGACTGCACTTACTGGACAGTATTCCAGCATTGGTCTGTGTGTGGTCCTGCAGGCAAGACCGAGATATAACACCTCTCCTTTTGTTGTACGTATTCATTTGATGAGAAAGGTAAAATAAAAACATTTTAAAAAAGGAAAGGCAGAGAGAACGGAGTCTGTAGAACTGTGATTACAGTTAATAAATCTTGGATCTCTCCAGCTTCTGAGGAAGCTAATCATTTTTTCTCCCGCTCCCCTTTTTTGGTTTGTGTTTCTCGAGCATTTAATTCAAGTCAAGGAGGGGGATACATGCGTAAAAATCACTTAGAACCAGCTCCACAG
Source organism: Balaenoptera acutorostrata (assembly GCF_949987535.1). Classification (NCBI taxonomy): domain Eukaryota; kingdom Metazoa; phylum Chordata; class Mammalia; order Artiodactyla; family Balaenopteridae; genus Balaenoptera; species Balaenoptera acutorostrata. Next base: position 80,807,115 of record NC_080080.1, read on the forward strand.
GGGGCTGCGTCCGTGTTCCCTGTGATAGTTGAGAGCGGTGTGTCGGGCTTGGCCCCAGTGCCTCCCAGTGGCCGTAGCAACAGAAGCTGTCTCCTTACTGCACCGCTCCAGCGCCCTGGCCCTCAGCCCTGCTCTCCAGTCGCAGGATGGCGCGTTGCGTGCTCCCTGTCGGCAGCGTTCCTCGCCCGAGGACACGCTCCGTGTGATCTGGAGGCTCGGGGCCGGGGCCGGGAGGGCAGGGTGTCTGAGGAGGAGGCCCCTTGAGGGGTCTCCGCCTGGAGAGGACGGGCTGCAGTCCTGAGAGCAGTTCGGTGAGAGAAGTTAGGGTACCCTGACTGCAGGAAACGGCTTGTGATTCCACCACACTTGGAGCGGCTACTCATAAATGGAATTTAGTTTTGCCCCGCGCTGAGAAAATGGATTACTCCGGGTTCTAAATCATGCCTCATTTGGGACAACTCGTTTCGTTGCCAATTGAAGATAAATTCTTGTTCCACTCTCATCTCCTTAGGAGTCTTCCTGGAGCAAAGGATTTTCACAGAGAATCTAGTCCTTAGTTGATCCTCCTTTCAGTGCTGTCTTCTACCCAGGGAAGCCCATTGAATGGGGTGCGGGAGAAGAGGTCTCTCACGTCCTCGTTAAATATCAGAACCGTGAAGGCAAGTTATTCTGATAATCTTTCTGATGCCGGTGGGGATGGCTCGTCTCCGTTCTGATCCTTTTTGCTTAGGGATTCACTCCTTATGTAACCCATGATATAAAACTTAGGTGTTTCTTACAAAACCTGTAATATCGGGCTTAATGACTTTCTTAGTCTCTTGCCTAGGTCCTGAGTTAGTAGGCGTGACTGTGGAGAGACTGCCAGAATCACCCAGCACTCCGCACGCCACTGCCTCAGCTCTGCAGCGTCAGTTCCTACAGGTCACACAGTGGGCAGGCTTGCGTGCTTAACGGGAAAAGCACTGCCAGTGTACCTAAATGCCTTCACCTCCAAGGGGGCTGGTCAAGCTGCGTGTGGCCGTCATGTTTGGTCTCTGTACTCTTTCTTTCTCTTTACCACAGGACATTAGGTGGTACTTACTGATTCAGCTACACTGACATTGCCTTTGACCTTAGACATTCGTGCTTTCTCTCTCATTTTAGCCCTCTTCCTCACTTGGATGAGGTTCTAATTTACGTGCCGTAAAGTTCACCCGTTTTAACTGTACAAGTCAGGGAGTTGTAGTCTGTTTGCAGAGTTGTACAAACATGACCATAATCCAATTTGAGAGCACTTCCATCACCCATAAAGATCCCCTACCCCAGCCCCTGGCAGCCACTTACCTACCTGCTTTCTGTCTCTGTAGATTTGCCTTTTCTGTACCTTTCATGTCAGTGGAATCATGCAGTCTGTGATCTTTTGTGTATGGTTTCTTTCCTTTAGCGTTACGTTTTCAGGGGTCATCTGTGCTGTAGCGTGTATCAGTGCTCCATTCCTTTTGGTGGCTGAGTGATACTCCGTTGTGTGGGTATACCACATTTTGTTTGTCCTTTCACCAGTTAATGCTGATTTTGAATCATGCTGATGTGAATATTCATGTACAAGTCTTGGTGGAGACATCCAGTTTCATTTCTCTTGGGTGGATTCCTAGGAGTAAAATTGCTGGGCTGTATGGTGAGTTGATGTTTAACTTTTTAAGAACTTGCCGAACTCTTTTCTGGAGTGGCTGCACTATTTTATATTCCCACCAACAATACGCGAGGTTCTAGTTTCTCCATAGCCGCACTGCTGGGTTTTTTCTTTTTTTTCTTTAATAGCCATCTTAGTGGGTATAAAGTGGTATCTTGTGGTTTTAACTTGCACTTGCCTGATGCCTAATGATGTGGAGTATCTGTTCCTGTGCTTTTTGGTTATTCCTCTATTTTCTTTGGTGAAATGTCTATTCAGATCTTTTCTCCATTTTTAAATTAAGTTGTTGGTGTCCTTATTATTGAGTTGTAAGTGTTCTTTATATATTTTAGGTACAAGCCCTTTATCAGAAATATGATTTTCAAATAATCGTTTCATATCCTTTTAAGCACCCCTTTTAGAAATTCCCATGGCCCACTTCAGGCCTGAGAATGAGGGAGATCCAGAGTGGTCTTCTGCCTCATCTCCCCCATCTTTTTTCGTGAGACAAAACCCATTCTGCAGGTTTCCAGGGTTCTCTCTAAGGTAGATTGTTTTCTCTTCTTCTCTGCATTAAGCCAAACCTCAGTTTTCCCTCTATATTTCTACCCTACTTCTTCTTTTTTAGGAGATTTTTTTTTTTTTCTTTTTAAGAATTACAAAGACTGTTCTTGGTATGGGCTTTATTTTGGGCTCTGAGCAAATCTGTTTTGAAAAGAACCCTTTCGTTTAGGCTACTACCATTTTCCGAAATCAGTTAAACTCCTTACTGTTTACACCGTTACTTCTTAGTCCTGGTTGGGCTTCCGTGCATCTTTTTTCAGCCCATATGCCCTGCATTGAGTTGCTACCATTATTGTGTTTCTTGGGGTTTTTCCCTCACTTCTGGTTGTGGAGCGGAGGTCATTACTGACAGCCGTCTCCTTCATTGCTGCTCCTGTGAAAGTCCCCAGATGATTCTGTGTTTATGGGTGTTACTGCTGATTATTACAGGGCAGCTAATAGTAATAAAAATACAGTTTTAGGGAACAGTGCAAGCTGTAGAAGTTTTACCAAGTTTTCATAGTAATTTCTTCTGGTTATATTTCTTCATGCTCTTCTTCGCGGTTGAAAGGCACTTTCCTCAGTGCTGTGAGAAGTCTCAGGTGGGTCACTTTGCATCCCGAGTTTTTACGTTCAGGCTTAACGCTCCCCAGCCCGGATCATCCGTGAACCAAAACCAGTTGAACTGTATTTGCGAATTTGCCGACTTGCTGAAATGCGTCTGTAACCCTGACGTCAGTATCTGCCATTGGGGCGCGTGCGCATGCGCGGGTGCCGCGGGGGCGGTGGTGGTGGGAGCCGCTCTGCGGGCCTGGCCCCAGCTGGCCTGGGTCGAGGGGCGGTTCTGCTCCTGCTTTCAGAGTCTCGGAGCGGCGGCCAGAGGGTCGAGTCGCGGTGCGGTGCGAGCAGCTTGGGTGCTGGGCCCGTTTCTCCTGAAGCTCGCTTATTTTGTAAAATAGAGAAATAGACTCTACCAGGGCGAGTTTTTAGGACCGAACGTTATTATCTCTGTGAGGTACGTATGTATGTGTATGTGTGCGTATTTCCCTAGTAGCCGTGGTGTAGCATTTGCTTAGTAGGTGTTTTCTGGATTTTACAGAACATAAACGACCACAGATAACGTGTGCTGCCTGTATACTGCAGAACACTCCTAACCCTTTCTGAATTTGTGTCTCTGTGTAAAATAATCTGTGAATCTCCGTCTCCCAGTGACTCCCTCCGGAGCTGGCGCCCACGGCCGTGTCTCTCTCCCGACAGTCTCCCCTAGGCTGAGCTGGGTGCTGGACTGAGCACCCACGTCAGAGGCTCACCTGTGTCGCAGGGCTGGTCCTGGAACCTGCCTTCACGTCGTCTGTGCGTCCAGCCTCCCTCACCTTTGACCTGCAAAGGATCTTCCCCTGGATTCCGCTTCTCTTTGCGTTGCCTTTACGTACACTTCCTCTGTCCTTTTGTGGAAGCTTCTTTGGCTTCAGCCTATGGTGAAGGGTGGCTCTTCCTTCTGTCTTCAGGTCACCTCCACAGGCAGAGGATTCCCAGGTTTCCAGCACCAGGTCTGTCTGCTGAGCTCTGGACACTCCGCATCCTCCAAGCTGGCCAACAAGCTGGATACTTGATTATGCAGTGCTTACTGCACGCCTCTTCTTCAGTGTGCACGAGATGCCCAAGTCTGTCTCCAGCTCAAGGTGCCCTTCCTTGCCCTCGCCCACACAAGACAGAACAGCTCAAGTGGCTTATACCTCCTGTGTTTTCAATTTTGGTGAAAGGTACTTTTTCCTACAAAAATTACTCAAGGCAGGGCCTGAACAGCAGTCTCTCGTCTCTGTCCTTCACTTTATCTTGCGGGATAGGCAGTCTATTCACAGGGTTAGAAACCTGAAAGAACTGAAAGGCCCCTCACCTGTCTCCTCCGCTTTGTCTCGTCTTCCCACCTGAAGAGCAGTCAGCGCACGGAGCCCTGGGGACACCTCCACTTCCGCACAGACTCGCAGGATGCTTAGCGGGTGGCAGTTGACTTGAAATCAGAAGAACTTTCCTAGGTACACAAAGGAAAGTCTGTATTGCATTTTAGAAGATTTCTAGCGAACAGCTAAAATTAGTAAGAAATTTATTTTCAATGACATATACTTTTCTGTAAGATTTACTCCTGTACAATGCCTCATTCTGTGATAAAACAGATTTGACACATGAAGACGTGACAAATACACATTTGTATGCTTTGTATATATCATTTGCCTCAGTCTTCCTTGTGAACCTTTTAAATTTGGGATGGTAGCTAAGTTTATGTACTTTATCGTTCTCCCAAAGAGTATTTATTATACGTGCGGTTGAGTCAGCTGCTGAGGACACAGCAGTGCAGAAGACACAGCCCACACCCTTGAAACCGTGCACGTCGCTTCTGAACTAGCAGTAGAAACAGTGGGTCAGATTTATTGGCTGTCCTTCATTTAGTTCAGGAATTTTTATTGAGAACTGATGTGACTTGGTCACTGCACTGGCCCTGGAGTATCTTCACAGGTGAATTCGCAGTACAACAGAAGGGCTGATGAAATGGTTTCTGTGGGAAGTGAGCGCGCTAACAGAGTTGGGTCAAGACCTAAAGCTGTTCACATTGCCTTTTAAACCATGTTCAGTTACGTTACAGTTGCGCACACTCAGTGTATTGACTGCTCTGGCGTAGTGTTCTGGTGTCGACGTGTGAGAGACAGTCGTAAGTTACCCTGGCCATGATGGACTTGGGTATTATCAGCCCACTGGGTGGAAATACCTGAAGCAGCTGATGGTGACGTGTGTTCTTGATATTTTGACATTTTAGACATTTTAGAGTTTACTTAGGATCTTGGGTCCATGCTCCGTAACTGTTTAAACCGACACTTTCAGATTTCGTGTAAACATATTTTTAAGATTCAAGTGTAGTGAAAGAAAACAGTACTTATATCCATAAGCTGAGAGAAGCCTGAGGGACTGGAACATTCTGGTGAATTCCAAGGCTTGCTTCACGAGGCCTTTCCCAAACCTAGAGAGCAGAGAACAAGTCTCCAGTCTTAGGTATGTCCCACTAGCTAAAGAATTTTAGGCTTAACATGGCAAGATTCAGTTAATGTTTGACAGTGTCTTTTGTTAATATGATTTTTTAATGTGATATATAATAAGGTGGAGAACCATAAGAAAATATTTATGTCATAAGTGGAAATGCATTCGATCAGTTTCTCTTATCTAGTTATTGGTTACTTAATCTTTTGCTGATCTCATTTTTTCTCCCCTTTTCTTCATCTACCTTTGCACTATTTTGTTTCTTGGCGTTATACCCCAGGGTGTTCACGGAAAGAAAGAATGAAACCTATTCTTGTCTGCTTTTCACCTGTTACCATCTCTGAATTCTTCTAAAGTTACTTGTAAATCTTCCCAAAGATGCCTATTTTATTCAACTAGAATTAGTAATAAAATATCATTGTAACTTGTTTAAAGGTGTTTTTACATATACAGTTGGTCCTCTGTATCCACTGGTTCCGCATCTGTGGATTCATCCACATCCATGGATTCATCCGCATCAAGATATTGGGGGAAAAAAGTCCAGCAAGTCCCTAAAAGCAGAACTTGAATTTGTCACGTGCTGGCAACTATATACATAGCATTTACGCTGTATTTCCTATACACAGCATTTATGTGTTGGGTATTATAAGTAGTCAAGATGATTAGGGGAGGGTGTACAGATGTGCAGGGTGCGTGCGGACACGACTCCATTTATATGAGGGACTTGAGCGTGCACGGATTTTGGTATTTGCAGGGGGTGGTCCTGGAACCAGCCTCCCCCCGCCAATACTGAAGGATGACTGTATGTTTTAATTCTCTCTGAGAAACGTTATGCTACTTTCATGGAAACCGAATAACTGATTCACCTACTCCCTCTTGTGGTAAATACTTAGTTTTATCCTGATGCTTTTATTTGTAGTTATTAACTCTTGATTATCATTTTAGCAACAAGAGCACAGATTTGAATAGTCGAAAGAGATTTAAAAAATCATTTAGATTGGGCATTGCAATAATTAGGAGGGTGTAGCTAGGGTGCTCAACCCAAGCTGCCTTGTTAGGGTCACCTGCAGAGCCTGGGCCTCACCCTGAGAGATTCCCTCCCTCTGTTTACAGTTTAAATCAAATTAAATTTAATCTACCTTGAAATTTGATTGTAAAATTCACAGGTTATTCTAACATGTAGTCAGGGTAGAGAACCACCTATAGGCTGCAGTTTTGCTTCTACAGTTAACCAGTTCTGTATTCAAGGGGAGAGCATGTTATAATTTCTAATGATTTGTACCCATCTTGTACTTTATGGTGTGTGAAAGGCTTTTACGTAATCTACATGATTTTCGCACAGACCTGTTTCATGCAGTGGGAAGGACCTCACAGGGTGAGTGACTGGTGTGATGATACGGCTGTAGCAGGAGCCGGGACTGGAAACGAAGGCGCTGGCCTTAAGTCCACCTGGTGTCTCAGCACCCCGCAGTGTCCCGGTCTCAGATGGACTGTCAGTTGTGCATCTCTGGAGCTCCTCTGGTTACGCGCTGTGCACTGGGAGGTGCTCTTTGCCTGTGGCCGTTCCGCGGATTAGCTCTCCGCACAGCACGGAGGACACCGGGCATCCCGGGCCCTGTGCAGCTCTCAGGCGCCCGGGCCTGCACGCCACACTCAGTGCTTCAGAGGGGGCGTGGGGTGCTGGGCGTCACACAGGGCCAGCAGCCAAGTAGGTAAGAAATGGAGCTGTTGATAGACGCTTGATACCTAGACCAAATAATCAGCGACCTTTACGTACCAGCTCTCATTATTGACTAACTGGAAGCTAATAAATAAGCTGGTTTAGGTCCAAATACTACAAAAGAAAAACAGTCTTTAGATTTTTTTGTTATATAGGAATTTTGTTATATTATTGCTCTTAATAAATGGACTTTTGCCAGCCTTAAAAATAATTTCTAATACAGGATACCTGTGTTTTTCTAATAGCTGTATTTGTCTTAATAAACTTTGACTTCTGTGTAAGTTTCTATTTTCTCTTTAGTATTTAGCAATTAAAGATAGTGGTCAACTGTCAGTACTTTGATTTTTTAAGAATTTATATGACAAAAATTACGCTTTTCTTGTTTCATAGAAAAATCTCTTCACATTGGCACATACAAAATTACACCGGCATCTGTTCAGCACAGTCAAATTAACGGTTCGTCTGTTAGATGGTGTTAGGGGGTCTTAAGCTTTTGTCTTTTGGATGCCATTTCAGTTTTCTCCAGCAACAGCTTATACCTTTCTATTAGAATTATTGTATATTACTTATTTATTTGAAAATCTTGTACTTTTCTTTTTAATCTCTTTGACTAGCTCATTATTTTTTGGTCGAAAAAGTTATACATGCATGTGTTAAGACACACTTTAGACAATAGAGTGTAATGGTGAAAATGTCTCTTTCCCACCCCAGACCTCTTAGTCCCCTTCCTTAGAAGCAGCTGTGTATGCTTTTTTAGTTTTCTGTGTTTTATTTTTCCGTTCTATTTAATACAGGTGTCAAATGAGTTGTAATAAAGAGCAGAACACTACAATTTTATCATATACTTGATGTGTTCTAGTTGTATATCGCGTTCTAAATAAATGAGATACTGGTGACATTGCCAGTTAAGTTCTGCCTTCTATTAATGCATTCTTTTCAATTTATTTTTTTCAACATGTTAATTACTGTTCAGTTTATTAATGATAATTAAAGATATATCTGCATGATATTTTAAAATTAAGCAGTTCCACCCATTAAAAAATCATGAATGGTGTTTGTACTAGAAATTAATGATAGTATATCGTACATGTGTGTTTATGATACTATCAAACAAATCCATTGTATGTTAATGAAATTGTCTTTATTTTATGTCAAGGTGATGTGAAAAACAATCTTAAGAAATTTTCTTAACAAACTTTAAACCTTATTTCCAAAAGGTGCCACTTTGCTTTTCGGTATTATATAAGCAGAAAGCAAGAAAAGGAAAATGAGACCAGTGGTGTCTTAAGTGACAAACAGCCTACGTAGTCCCTTTTGACTTAGAACTCTCAAGTTCAGACTCCCTCTGTTAGTAAGGCCGTTTGAAGTACTGAACAGAAGCCTTGATTTCTACATTCTTTACTTGCCGCCTTTATTTTTTTTATTTTTTATTTTTTTAGAAATTCACGTTCTTTTATTTATTAATTTATGTATTTTATTTATGACTGTGTTGAGTCTTCGTTTCTGTGCGAGGGCTTTCTCTAGTTGTGGCAAGTGGGGACCACTCTTCATCGCGGTGCGTGGGCCTCTCACCGTTGCGGCCTCTCTTGGTGCGGAGCACAGGCTCTAGATGCGCAGGCTCAGTAATTGTGGCTCACGGGTTGCCGCCTTTATTATAGTGCTTATCCCTTCAGTCCTATTGGAAACTTCAACCCCAGCGATAATGACCTTTTTTTTATTGACCTCGCATCCATGTGGCCCTCCTTTTGTTTTCCAGATGGTTGATGAGTATAACTAGATTCTTAATGAAAATAAAATAAGTCTCCGTCATGTTTTACATTCAGTGGATTACCTTATTTAAAAGGGTAGAAGGAAAATGAGATTCATTTCCTAGAGCAATATTTTCCTTACTATGTATATAATGTTAAGTAACTGTAGTGTAATTTGAGTTTTCTTAAATGAGGAAAACTTTATTCAGTGTTTCCTAGCCTTTTTTGTTTCCTTACGGAAATTCAAGTTTTCAAAATAGATTCAGTACTAAATTAAAAAGTGACTTTACTGCGTGTACTTCTCTAAGTTTAATCTTTTTTGCCATTTTCGTTTATTTTTTGAAAAAAGGGAATTCAAGTTTTTGTCAATTTGTCTTTGGTAATATTAAGGAATTACAAGAGATTTTAAAAGATACTGGATGGGTGTTCCAGTTAGCAGATGAAGACTGACGGTTTGACAGTAAGGAAACAAAAAATGAGAAGCAGAACATTTAAGATTTCATTGATCAGAATAACTTATTTAAAAAAGTATAAAACATTTCAAAGGAAGTTAATGCTATAACTGTTGTGGTCTGATGGATCAAGTACCTTTTTATTTAATCTTTTTTTTATCTGAATACATTTTCCAAGTAGAATCAGTTTTTTTAAAATTTTTTTAAATTTTTAAAATTTATGGCTGTGTTGGGTCTTCGTTTCTGTGCGAGGGCTTTTTCTAGTTACGGCAAGCAGGGGCCACTCTTCATCGCCGTGCGCAGGCCTCTCAGTATCACGGCCTCTCTTGTTGCGGGGCACAGGCTCCAGATGCGCAGGCTCAGTAATTGTGGCTCATGGGCCCAGTTGCTCCATGGCATGTGGGATCTTCCCAGACCAGGGCTCGAACCCGTGTCCCCTGCATTGGCAGGCAGATTCTCAACCACTGCGCCACCAGGGAAGCCCCAGAATCAGTTTTTTTAAAAATAAAATTAATCAAACGCAATAGAAATATAGTAGGTTTATCTGCTTTTGACTTGAAGATAGTATCTGAACATTTTGGCTTAATTTTTATAGTTAGGTAATTCCTAGATTACAAACCGGTATTGTCATGTGCCCCCTGTACATTCAAAAATGTTAATTGGGGACTGTGATTTTTTTGTTACTGTAAAGTTCTTAGAGGTCGGTAGAACTCCAGTGTTTGTTGTATTTTAATGGCATTCAGTAGTGGGCACATCCAGTTAAGTAGTTCCTAAGATACGTACCAGATACGGAAAATAACACACACACACACTTTTTCCTGAGAGACCAATCTCAAAGTAAGACAGAAATGTAACAAAAATGTAGAGTGGAAAACCTGATTGGCTCAGTCTCAGAAGTTTGGGAGGAATGAGATGACTAGCTCAGAACAGTGTGTTACTGTCACGGGGTCACGGGGCAGGCACGAGGCACAGTAGCCTTAGGAAACGTGAATCCTGATGGTCACATTCTCGGCCAGTACCAGGGTGGGGGAAGGAGCAGTCCCTAGATCGTTCCCCTGTTCCTCGTTCCTGGACTGTCAGTCAGCCTTGGCTGTGTGCAAAGAGAAATACCAAGTAAGCGGTGTGAAGTGTGCGGGAACAGGAGAGCAGAACCAGCTCCGCCCGGTGGCCCCACTCCCCTGGACAGTGGGAGCTCCAGAGGCAGAGGGTGTGGTCTCAGCCCTGGAGGAAGGTAGCATTCACTGGGTTGTGGGGTGCTGTGCGAAGCTTCTGTCATACCTGTGTCAGCCCATGGATTCAGACATTTGAGAATTACCGAATTTTTAACAAATGATAAAGGAGAAGATAATGGTAATTAACTTAAACTTCATATAGAAATGTGATTATTTCTTTGGCAGTATTGTCCTGACAGATAAGCTACACCCTGGAGAGAACTCTTTGTGACTTTTTTTTTTTTTAAAGCAGTGTAAATAGATTTCCATATAGCTTTTTAAATCTGTGGCTAGCAGATACATATTTCAAGCCCTCTTTAAATGCTCCTGTGATAGATAAATGAGCAGAAATTAAAAGAGCTCTATAAAGACATTCTTAATATTTTTTATAAATGCTGCTGCTACAATTGCAGGTCCTTTTGGAATAAATCATGGGATTGAGCTTCATTCAGATGTGGTGGAGTATGCCAAGGAAAAACTGGAGAGCTTCATCAAAAATAGTGATAGCTTTGATAAGTAAGTATTCATATCTATAGTTCTGCTTTGAAAGCACTTGATAAGTAGACACGTGTGACATGTCTGTTCCTCACTACTGTTAGTTTATTGATCCTGAGTTGTCAATTGAGTGCAGCAAAAATCAGTGTGGTGTAAAATGAGAGAAAAAATTAAGTGAGAAAACTGTGCTGTAATTTTTATTCTGTGTACGTATATAGTAAATTACAAACAAATAACTTTCATGTTTTAATTATATGCTACTGTCACTTTATTAGTAGGGTAATGTTCCATTCATTAAACATCATACAAGTACCTTTCCTGAAGATAGAATGTAAAGATGTGCTTGGCATTAGAATACTTTTTGGGAACTGTGTTTACACCTTTGGGATGGTAATTTAATAGTCTGCCCTCTTTATTTGTAGCATAAGAGTGATACTGTTAGAATATGGAGGACTTTCTTAAAAACATGAAGTTACTTAAGTCAGAGGAAATTATCATCGAAATATATTGATGTATCCTGTGAGGGCTGTGTTTGAGAAATTTGCTTATAGAACCATTGTTTTGAACTCTTACTTTCCCTTAGAAGAAATACTGCACAGGCGTTGGTCCTTGTGCGGGCGAGGAAGTCTGTCTGTTGTGTAATGTCCCTAAAATTCAGCAGTGGTAGTACTGTGGAGCAAAGGCTGCTTCTGCTGAAGTCCGTGAACTCTTGTGAAACTGGAAAATGTGGTGGGCATTTATCTCTCTCAACTAGTCATATTTTCAAAGAGAGAAAGGCCTAAAACGGCTAGGAATCAAGCTTAGAACCTAGGCCCTTCACTGTATAGCAGTTTTGGTCCAGGCTTCCAACCCAGCTTGTTGGGAGTGGGCCTCACTCAGCTCTGGCCTGGCCTGGCCTGGAAGTGGGGGCCTGGGCTGGGGGTGGGTTCCGAGCTGAGGGCTGTTTCCTGGGGGTCAGCGCTAGGAACGAAGCAGGAGGGCCTCTGAGGGTCTCCTGGAGCGTCTTCCCCTCTCTCCTCCCTTCCCTGCCCCGCCTCCCCTTCCTTCCCTGGCCCTTTTCTTTCAGTCCCCTTTGCCGCGGCCAGTTTGTATGTGTCCCCTGGCAAGTGGCACTTGGTGGGTTGAAGAACAGAAAACCAGCCGAGGTGCCGCAGTGCAGGGGGAGGGGCCGGGGAGGGAGTGTGGCTGGGTGTCACCGCCCTTGGGCTGCGAGCTGCGAGCTGGGAGCTGGGAGCTGGGAGCTGGGAGCTGCGAGGCACGCTCGCTCGGCTTTGGCTTTGTTCTGTGATCGAGCCAGTGGGTCTGAGCAAGTCACTTGAATTTTCTGCACCAGTTTGCTGAACACAGTTCTGTATCTTATTTATTCTGTCTTTCTGAAGAGTTAACATTTAATTCATGTTTTTGAATCATTTTTCAAATGCTTACCATGTGGGTTCATATCCTGTTTCCAAGAATAACATACTGTTTGACAAATAAAATAGTTTTGAGTTCAAGTTATTTGATAAATTGAGTTTCAATGTTAGTATCCTTTTGTGTCTTCATCATTTTCGTCTGTCTTATAATTAGTGGTATGGTAAGTGCTTAAGATATGGGCATGGATATTTTTTATATTGGTTATTAGAACTATGGAACTTTGTTGAATTTATTGAATTTCTATTGTTCTAAGTATTTGTTTTGATGTTGAAACTTAACGTACACATAAGACCTTTTGAATACAAGTAAACTTGGGAAATGTGAAAGTAATATTACTAAAAGCAAATGTTTAAGGTCTGTCTTAAGAACTACTATATATTAGATAATATATTTCAGGTGTTAACACATAAAGGCACAGATAATTCACTTTTGGGTCATTAATCAGACAGAACAAACTCAAGGAAGATCTTTGAATCATCGAAGTACCTCTTTACAATATCTGTGGAGTCAAGTTTCTTGCTGACAAGTGGGCATGGTCCTGGCAAACAGTAAAATATGTCATTCTTTGAAGTATTTCTGTGTTGATGTAATTTAATTATTAAATCATCTATAACACAGATAAGTTTGAAGATTTTATATATTTAAGTGTCTCAATTTTAAAAAATTTTTCTAAAATTGTTTTCATGTAATCGTAAGATGATCAAATGTCCTTGGCTTGTATTTCGTGAGTGTTGTTGTTACTGTGTTATACAGGTTTGTTATTCATAAAATGGCAAATCATCAAATATGGTGATATGACTGATCTAAATGTTTCTTTATAATTTTTAATGGTCTTGTTACTTTAGTTAAAATAATCAGACTTTATAATATGGTTGTTTCTGAAGTGTTACAACTTACTTTTAAAACAGATTCTTATATTAATAAACTATTCTGAAAAAAAAAAAGACAGTTCTGGAAATGTTATCTATTCTGGTTTTCAAGTAACTCCTGAAATAGTGGTTACGTACTTCAGATTATAAAGGTATCTTGCACATACAAGGGGTAGTAGGTACTGGGAAATGCTTCGTTTTGCACAAGATCGTGAGTTGGGCGGAAGTTAAGTAATCAAAGTTGAGTCATTTAATGGGCTCCTTTAATGTCATTTGCTTTTGGTGATAGAAATGATGAAGATGTAGTAGTTTTCTTCCTATCTTACCTTGTGTTTTGATGATTTCTTTGATTTTTCTTGGCGTTTGTTGATAATATTCCTAGTTATTTTCAATTTTTAAATTTGAAAAACTTGCTTTGGAAAGTGATGTTTAAAATTCTGTTCCTAAGCAATTTTATTATATTTAATTGTGTACGGGTCATCAAAATACATGTTTTAATTAATAAAATATAAAGTAACTCAGGAAAACAAATTGATATTTATGTATTCCTTAGTACTTAGTATTGTTCCTTAGTACCAGGCTATCCTTGATTGTGTGTAACACGAAGACAGTAGAAAGCTAAAACCTAGTACTTTTCCCATCTTATTTATCCTGTTGGTTTGGATCTTTTTTATCAGTTTCTTTTTCGAAAGTATTGTCATGTCACTTATGATTTAAACTGTATCTTTAAAGTTTTCTTATGTATATCTATTGGAGATCATAGTGAACTCCCATAGTAGGTGGGAAAAGATTCAATAAACTACTCAACATTAGAATATATAATGTAAGATACATATTTTAAAAAAAATATACAGATGTATGTTTCTGTTTGTGCTTTATGAAGCAAGCTTGGTTCCTGAGTCTTGAAAGTACCATTTCTTCTTTCAGAAAAAAGATCCTTAGTATAATGTGTGTACTGTTAAACTTTCTATGTCTTGGTTCTGTATCAGCAAATGAAATAATTTGGAGAGGCTACCCTGAATTTACTGTACTTGGAGACAGGAGGAAAGGGGGAGTTCTCTTGTGTGGTTTATTCCTTTGCTCTGCCTGTGCTATACCCACATTCACCGAAATTCCCTAATGAACTGACATTTGATTTCAAAGGTTCTCTAAAACACTGGCAAGCTTTTTCAAATGCAGGACCAGATAGTTAATGTATCTGGCTTCCTGGGCCAAGTGGTCTCTCTTGCAGCTGCTCAGCTCTGCCCCTGCAGTGCAGAGGCCTCCTGGGACACCCTGTGGAGGGGTGGGCGAGGGTTTCTAGTACCACTTAACGGACAGAAACAAGTGCAGGCTGCATTTGGCCTCTTGTCCGTGGTTTGCCGACTCCTGTCCTGCTCTTCACACAGACTCTCCACGGCGTTTTAATTTTAGCCCACTCTGATATAAACGAGTCTTTGGGCCTAAGTTCTAAAGGCCCTTAGGTGTCTGGCTTTCATGAGAGAAGGAGAAGTTTGGGGAAGGTCAGAATATCTGAATAAGTGTTTGTGCACGTAGAGTAAGCAAAATAATCTCTCCAGCTGTGTTTACTTGGAAGAGTAAGTCAGTGAAAGGAGCGTGAATTATAAACCTTTACCCTGTAAGTGCTTTGCGAGTAAGTTGGTAATTGGCATAGCATTTATTTACGGCTTCCTTTATGTGTTTGTATCCGATGTATACCCAGAGCTGCCTTGGCTCCCTAGAGGGCATGCTTTGGGGTGCGCCAGTCCCTGTGAGACCGTAGGTCCTGTCTCCTCGCCCCTCCACGGAGGCTGTACCTGAGTTTGGAAATGCTCTCCTGTCAGTAGCCACGTGAGTGCAGCGTAGCCTGACTAATTGAAGATTTTCGTTCTCTTTGAGTGGAGGACTGTTGTTTCTACATGGTTTGTTGTAGAAATGAGTCATGGTGTGAGTCCTGAAGACAGTAATGAGATGATAAGAATAACAGCAGGTAATGTGTATTATCTGTTCCTTAAGTACCAAGTACCATTCTAAGTGCTGTACCCACAGTCCTAGAGGCAATATCGATGTCCACATTTCCCAGATGGGAAAACAGGGTTAGACAGTCCATAACTTCAGCTAGACCAGTCTTTTTGTTTAGTTCTGATTTAGCTATGATGATGTAAAAACTGATTTACTCTAGTGTTGAATAAATCAACACTAGAAAAAGAAATTATCGTTGAAATACATGAAGGCTCACTTTTACACGACGTACCTGTCACATTCCCTATAAGATGTTTAGAGATTGTTTTTGGTCCTGTGGAGTCTCCTGAAGCTCTATTCAATGAGAAATCTGTGCATTTACTCTTAACACTGTGCTTGAAATAATGCTTGAACTATTCTGAAATGAGTTTGATACAGTTGGAAGGGAAACCACTTGAAAAGGTAAAGTCTTTGTTTTTTAAAATTTTTTGAAATTCAGTAGCTTAATCCTCGGTTGTACGAGTTTTTGAATGGTATAACTGTACTTGGAGATCAAGAGATGAACGTTTCCTTGGGTTTTCTTCCCAATGGAAGGTTGTGAAGTTCTGTTTTAATGAAGTAGTCCTAGCTGTTAGAGTTCAAAATGTATATTATGACAAAGTGTTTTAAGAAAAAGAAGTGTCTGTGATTCATTTGGCAGGTTGTTTTGGACGAGGTATGAGAACAAGATAGGATTCTTTCCTTTGTCCTTGAAGTCCTTTATTCCACGGGAATAATAGTCTGAAATCTAGGTGTGCAAACTGTCAGCTCCCACTCCAGCGGTGTATTGAAGGGGAATGTTGTTTTTTCTACTCTCAGTCAGCTCCTAGACCTAGACTATCTGTCTAAGAGGGAAGCTGCAGGGCAAGGCTAGGTCACCTTGGTCTCCTAGCAGCTTATCAAAAGAATTATATGGGCAAGTTGGCAAGGTCCCTGCTGTGAATGGAATCGTCTGTCCGTCTTGAGATGAAGATAATCCAGCATGCACCTGTAAAGAAAAGCACTGCTGAGGTAAGTGATTGGAATCCGGGTGCTAGTTTGGCCACGCGCTCATGTCGTAAACCAAGCTATCTGTGCTCTCTCTTTTCCCACGAATGATTTTCTGTGCATGTTTTATTTTAGTAAGGGCATGTCAAATAAATAATTTTCCCTCTTGACGTAAGAGTCTAAAAAGCCATTAGATTTTCAGATTTAAATCAATAAATAATTAAAGTCTAAAGTGGATGAATTTTTAGAACTGTTTAACTTTTTTTTTAATATACAGGTAACTTACATTGTTAGCAAGTATAGTTTGGTGTAATATAGGAGTATAAGATATCTGAATCTGGGAAATTTTGTTTTGGAAATTTTCTTCAAAGGATAAAAATGATTGCTACTTTTCATGTTACTAACAGACATAACATTTTAATGAGCTCCCCTAAATCAAGTATGAAAACTGGAAGAGAACACAAGAACCATACTTTTAGGATTAAAATGATAACCACATAGGAAGTCTCCTTTTGGTAGGTCTCTTGTCTTTCTTTTTTTTGTTTGTTTATTTTTGTTTTGCTGTGTTTTTTTTCCCTTCTCAGGTTCCATTTGTGTGTGGTTGATGTGAAAAGGTGGAATTTGGATTTTCTCTTTCACTATTTTTAAACCTAGATTTTATGTATAGATCTATAAATAATGTAGCACTATTTTGTAATAAAGTGAAAACTTCTGGTTAGTTTATTACTACAGTCTTCCAGATTATACAGAATGGTATTTTTGTTATAAAATATGTCCTTTGCCTATAGAGGTTTGTGGGAACTTAGGGAAGATGCAGCTTTCAGAATCCAGTTAAAGCTGAAGGAGGAAACTGTTGTCTTTATTGTCTTCTTTACACTGGAAGAATTAATAGCAGTTGTAATTGACTCTAGCCACTCGGTAGCTGTCACCCATGCCTCACATCAGTCATTTGTTCTTCATACGTATATGAGCACATCCGTAAACATTTGCCTGAAAAATTTTAATCATAGACTTTTGAAAAAATATTATTAGCAGTAGGATTTGTATGAATTTACTTACATGAGATGCCATTTTAAAAATGAGCCATAATTTCAGTATCAGAATACAAAATGTCTAAGTAAGATCCTCACCTCTACCTAGTCAGAAATACTAAAGCTCATCTCTGAATCCTTTATTAGGAAGGATAATCTATAACCCATTTGTGTATTTAAAAAAATGTTATAAGTACAGGCAGTTTGAGAGTTGTTTTCTTTTCTTTGCTAACGTGAAGGATTCGTGAATTATTGGTGGAGAAGGTGAAGCCATAGCTGTAAGTGTAATAAATAGTACCCAGACGGAACACTGTCTCTGCTAGACATGTTTCTTATAACTAGTAAATTACTATGTTTTAGGTGTTTTCGTGCCTATATTTAAAAATATTCACCTTTCTACCTGATATGTCCTTGAAGCTTTACTATTTTGTGTCTAGAAATAGTCCAGTCCTTCTACTCTTTTTGGAGTGTTGTCTCAAGTTCAGTTAAACTTTAAAATTTGAGTATGCTGGTAAAGAAAATTAATTTGGTATGTAAAATGAAAGTGTAAAGACCCCATATGCATTTGTTAGAGGTATATGGTCCATTTGCATTAGTAGAAATTATTTATAAATTTAGAGGTCTAATTTTTCTCTATAATGAGTCTTTGTAATATTCGCTAAGTGGAGGCAGATATACTTGTTCAGATCTGCATTACAAGGGAAAAGACTTTCTTTCCTAGAATAAGGTGGCTTATTTGAGATCTTCAGAAAGCCCCCTAAAAAGTACCTTTCAGTTAGAGGACAGTTGGTTTGGTTTATTCATTAAAGGCAAAAGGGTTTGCTTTGTTTTTTTTACTGTTTGAGTTTTGCTTTTTTTTTGGCACTTGGGGAAAACATCCTGTATTTTGTAACATGAAGCTACAGTTATTTATAGTTATCCAGTTTAGTGAAACAAGAACCATCATAGTGATGTAGAAGGTGCTGTGGGCACATATTTTTTCTGTAACTGTTTCTGTGCAGGTTTCTCTTCTAGTCCTGGGGTTCTTGTGATTAACATATTTAATTTGTCAAGTTTGGGTTCACATTCAAAGTTGGTAGGTGGAACAGCTGACAAAACAATTATGTTTCTTATATTTTTCACCTACTTAGTAAATGTTTTTTGAGGCCTGTAATAGGTGATGGAGATACAATTAAAATTCAGAGGAAGTGTTCAAACAGATATCAGGAAAACCAGGAGAATATTCCAAAGGGAAGTTTGTTTAACTTAATATTTGAAGCTCTTGTTTACAGGTGATAAAGTTAGCAGGGTAGTTGTTCAGTGTTTTCAGTTTATGTGGCTGTTGAGGTATACACACACACATACACACATACACATATACACATATACACACACATACACATGTATACACACATATACACACACATGCATATAAAAGAAATACTGAGATATTTTACATTTTCATACTGAATATTTGAGATCTTGTGTGATTTTTGTCCTTTCAGCACATCTCAGTGTGGATGAGCCACATCTTAGGGGCTCTTATCCACATGTGGCTAGTGGCCCCCTTCTCGGATAGTGTGGTTTGATTGTCCTGTCTCACCTTTCAGATCACGGCTTAACCATTCCTCAGGGAGCCTTTCTCTCACTCCCCAGGGCTGTCCGTTTCCTTGCATCCTCAGTCTTATTTGTGGAGTCGTATACCTTTAGAGCATTTATCACACTTGTAAATTAATCTTTAATTACTGAGATGGTTGTCTCTTCCACTAGATGTAGGCATGAGTGTTTCCCATTGTATTTCCACACAACTGGTGCTCCACAAACAGTATTTGGAATGAATTGTCCTAATCACTAGTGTCAGGCCACTTGGCCAGAGTCACACATTTGATTTTAGAATCAGACACTAAATTCTTTCTAATTCATTTTGCTGGGATGAGAGTATAGAAAAATGTCACGAATGTGAGAAGTGGTTTTCATTGTAGGTTGTTTACTTGTAATGGTGTTTTCCTAGATAATAGTTCTGTGAGCGATCATGTATTTTTAACTAGTAGGAAACTTTTAAACTATAAGCATATTTTTAAGTTGATTTAACAGACTTAACGGTAAAAGAGGTTTAATAATTCAGATTTTTAAATT
The DNA here is from genome assembly GCF_949987535.1 of Balaenoptera acutorostrata. Taxonomy (NCBI): domain Eukaryota; kingdom Metazoa; phylum Chordata; class Mammalia; order Artiodactyla; family Balaenopteridae; genus Balaenoptera; species Balaenoptera acutorostrata. The sequence continues at coordinate 80,826,357 of NC_080080.1, forward strand.
TAAATTCCCTGCTCACGTACATCCTGAAAATTTTAAGACTGGCTTAAATTATTATAAAGTTAAGTTATTTAAAATGAATTTTTATAAGAATGAGGATTTTTAGATTGAAAATACTGGTCTTTTTTCTTCTTAAAGGATGCTTACTGTGAGTTTGGTGAGATGATTAAACCACGTGATCCACATTATTTAGTTATTTGAAAGCCATATTTTAGACAGTCCTAGGTTGTGTTGAGTGTAAGAGAGAAATTAAACATTGTCCATTACATAGGTAAGTTTACATTTTTGTGTGTATTATGCAAGTACAAAGAATGAGATCCTATTAAGGCGTTGGGTAAGATTTCGTTGTGTAGCTCATATTTGAACTGTGTCTCCAAGTGATGCTAGGCGTTCATCAAGAAGAGAGGGGCGGGCCTTTCAGTCAAAGGAACGGCACAGACACAGATGCAGGAGACACTTCATAATATTTCCTCTAAGTGATGAGAAGCCAGTAATTCAACCTGTGGCCGCAGCGCAGTGTGTGTGGGGTCGGGGGCGGAGCCAGGGAGTGAGTCTGGAAGGGGGGACGTCCAGGTAGAAGCGCAAGGAGCCCCACATGGCCCTCTAAGGGGCACGGACCTGTGCTGAGCAGCCGTGCGGGAAGCGCTGGAGGGAGGGGAGAGCCAGGAAGCGTGAGCACCGGGGCGCAGGTGCCGCAGAAGGAGCGGCGGCGCGGGGCCGGCCCCGTGTGGAGAGGAGGCCGCAGGCTCTACACCGCCCCTCGCGCCCCCAGCCCCTCCACCAAGCGGACGGGAAGTCGAGGACGGCGTCATGCTGCGAAAGTCGCCTTTAAATATCGATGACCAGAGTGTGTCTGTACTTCAGTGACTTCTAATGGGAACTTACTGCGTAATAAGTCTGTTAATTACCAAAGGACAGGATACGTTCTACAAAATAAAAATGATTATGATTCAGAGTCATTTTTCACTGCAGGCCGAAACTTTTAATGTAAATTATTTCATCCTCAAATGATAGCCTGATTTTGCTGTGTGGTCAAATTAACATCCATCAGCTTAAAAGTGAAAGGATATTTCATGAACTAATTTTAAAAAATTACCGTACGTGTTTTATTAGTGCATTAGGCTTTTAATTATGTATTTTAGAGGCTGTTTTCAGATTTGCCAGAACTTAAAGAATAAAGTAGAAGTCTAAATAGGATAGTTTGTAAAAGCATAACTCTGTATACGATGAATCAACACCGTAACCAGGAACAGGCGGCCTGGATAAGATGCCTTTGCTTTGAAACCATCCATCTCTCTTCTTTTGTTGTGTAGGGAGATCACGGGGGCCAAAAAACACTTCATTCTGCTCTCTTTTCCAACCCTGTAACATAGTTCTGCCAAAATGTGTTAGGAAAATCTCCCTACTCTTTAGTGGTTGCAAGAGCATAGGGTAAGGGCACCGGCATCTTTTCCTGACCAGCTTTGCCGCTGTTAACCGCAGCAAGAAGCCCGCAGTGGAGACTGCACAAGCCCTTCCATGTCCACTGGCCCCCAGCTTCTTTCGGAAGGAGCGGGGGGGAGTGAAGCCTTTTCTCTTTTGTTGGACCCTTGGGATTCTCATCCTTATTGTATGTCCTTTGTGGGCATCACAAGATTGGTGTTGTGATGGCTTTTCACTATATTCACCTTTTAAGCCTTAAGTAAGGTTTCAGTGTGGCAAAAAAAAAGGTTAATGTTTTGAAAAAATGTACACTGCCTCACTGATAATAAAACAATATTTGATCAGTGTTAAACTTCATAAATCTGATATTTCAATCAAATTTTATAATATTTTATCTTTATCATTAATTTGGTAACTTCACTGTTTCAAGAAGCTGGACTATGTTAATTTGTTTAGATCTGAGCTTTTGCTTAATGAGCTAAAATACTGTCTGTTTCCCGTATAGATTTGAGTTCTGTGAACCTGCATTTGTGGTTGGTAATTGTCTGCAGATAGCGTCCGACAGCCATCAGTATGATCGGGTCTACTGTGGGGCTGGAGTGCAGAAGGACCATGAGCACTACATGAAGATCCTGCTGAAGGTCGGGGGCATCCTCGTGATGCCTATAGAAGACCAGGTAGCCGCCGCCGTCCTCTCGCTAGACGTGGGAAACGCACTTAGTGTAAGACGGGCAGTGTCGCCTCAGTGAAAGGTACCCTGTAAGTCTTAAGGAAGAAACAAATACTCTTCCCAGATCTGTCTCTAGAGGAAAACACTGAAACGGGCTCTTGACTATTAACCAAGGCAGGTGCGGAAAAGACCCGTCAACCAGGGTTAGGAGAGCCTCGCCCGCCTGGTGTTTGCCTTGCAGCTCCGCCTTCGGCCGGGGTGAGGGGAGGGGGTGCCGCTGAATGTGGTAACTGCTTCTAGCTGAACATGCGAAAAGGAAATCCTGTTTGGGGTTTGGTTTGAACTGCTTTAACTCCATTCCAGACACGAGTAAATTTTTGGATCTTCTTTTAGTATACGTAGACGCATTTGAAAGTATTTTTCACCTTTTGTCTGCCTTTGGTTTGGAATTATTAGGTATAATAATTGTATGAAATACTAATTTATTCAGAAAATGGGTGGCTCTTTTACTTTGAAATTTTATAAATATACATTTCAAAAAATATCTTCTATATTCATATTAACCTACATCTGAGATGTTTAAAACACCTTGTGGTTTGTAAGTAGAAGATAGATTGCCCAAGATGACTGGGACGTAGTGTGGTCGTTTTGGAGTTTGTATATCTGAGGGTCCCCTAAGTTCGCACGTGTGATTTGCAGGTCAGAGGATTTCACCATCACCACGTACTGTGTTTGTCAGTTATTAAAAAGACAGAATATAAAGCATTCATTAAAACACATTCTTGGAAAAATGTTGCTTGAATGCTTCCGGAGTTGAGACTCCCAGATTAATCGTCTTTTTCTGTTTTCCTTTAAAGAGACGTTTTTAAACATTTAAAATATGGTTTCCCATTGGTATTTTATTGAATATTTATTATATACTGTTGTACTAATGTAAAATATAATAGGCTGATTTCTGTAATGTAAATTGAAGATACTAATTCATCTTCCTTCAGTCATGTACTGAGCTCATATTTTTTCTCAAGAACTGATGGTGGGTATTTGCTGAGTGGGTAAAACTTCTAATCCCCTTGTGACTAATTACATTTATCTATGAAATGTCAAGTTGGGATTAGAATTAGAATCTGTATTTTATAACCACCATGGAAGATCATGAAGTTGATTCGTTGGTACAGTAATGAAAACGTGTTTTTACTAATACAACACTTTAACCAAACAACTGAAGCTGTGTGAGACATGTGTTCTGGGGGCCAGTGGCAGGTGTGGGTTGGAAGAGTACCCCTAGAAGCCCTCAGACCCCAGATACAACCTGCGGAGTCATGCCGTTTGCACTCAAGTGTCTGTCTTGAACAGCAAGTATTTGTGATTCCTCCTGTATCATTTTATGGTAAATATTTAAACGAAAGTAATTTGGTTGCATTCAGATACAAGTGATTATATAGCAATCACTGCTGTTATTCTGTTAAAACTAAATTGTGACTGTAAGGTGATCACATTTCCAAGATTAAGCTGTTCTATTCCTTTTCTCCCTCTAAATAGTTAACACAAATTATGCGAACTGGACAGAACACTTGGGAAAGTAAAAACATCCTTGCTGTGTCATTTGCCCCACTTGTGCAGCCGAGCAAGAATGACAATGGCAAACCAGATTCTGTGGGCCTCCGTAAGTAACCGCTGGTCCTTTCTGACTGGACTCTGGCTTATGTTGTTCAACAGCTGTGCTTGGGATTAATGGACTGTGTTAATTATGAAGAGTTAAGTAAATAATGCAGTAATATATTCCATGGATTTATTTGTTTTTTTGTTGTTTTTTTTGGATAAAGCGCCTACCTTGCACCAGACCCTGTTAGCTGCCTTCATGGAGGCATGAAAAGAAGGGGCAGGTCAAACGAAAAGATGAATTTATTGCTTACAGTTGTGAATTTATTAATTATGGTAAATTTGGTGGCATCATTTTCCATACAGAGGGACAGCAAACACAGAAGCCTTTCTTTAGGCTGAAAAGAGCTTGCTCGTTCCAAGACCAGCAATAACTTTCAGGGTCGCTGAAGCTCCTCGGCTGGGCTGCAGAGGATAGCTGATGGAGACTTTCCTTGTCCTCAAGGAGAGAGTCAGTGTTGATGGGGGTGGAGTTGTTTGAAGGTAGGAAAATGGTGGAGGAAAAAGAGGGCTCTAAAGTTTTACCCTGAGCCCCTCACTGAGTGATGGTACCATTTATTGCTGTTGAGGACTGAGGGTGAATAGCTTGGAAATCGGTGTAGGAAGATCAGAGACTTTTATTTTGGCTGTGCTTGAGTTTCCTGTTAGGTGGGCATGCGGGTGTCACCCTGCTGCGCGCGCGCCGTGAGGACGGGTGAGGGGCCTTGGGGGAGGCGCTGGGCCCGGGCCTGTGACCCAGCAGATCAGAGCTGGGCCGCGAGCAGAGGCAGGGCCGAGAAGGGGGAGGACAGCAGCGTGAGCTGTGCGAAGCCAGACTTTGGAGGAGGCGGGAGCACGGAGCGCCCTGAGGGCTGCTGAGACCCCGAGGAAGAACGGTGAGCGCGGCAGTGGTTGGCCCAGCGTGAATCATGGCTTTGGAAACCAATAAGTAAGGTTCTTTGCCAAAAATGAGCTCTAGAACTTTACCATAGTAGACTTCTGGGTTTAATCTGCTTTTTAAATGAATTTATTTCATAGGAACCTGGGAGAGATTTCATTTTATTTTCAGGGTTATTTTACCCTCTTGCAACCCATGTGGTTTTGTGGCGTTTTGGGGTGTTTCATTTATTTATTTATTTACTTTTGGCTGTGTTGGGTCTTCGTTGCTGCGCACGGGCTTTCTCTAGTTGCGGTGAGCAGGGGCTACTCTTCCGTGCGGTGTGTGGGCTTCTCATTGCGGTGGTTTCTCTTTGTTGCGGAGCACGGGCTCTAGGTGCGTGGGCTTTAGTAGTTGTAGCACGCGGGCTTAGTAGTTGTGGCATGCAGGCTCTAGAGCGCAGGCTCAGTAGTTGCAGGCACAGGCTTAGTTGCCTTGAGGCATGTGGGATATTCCTGGACCAGGGCTTGAACCCATGACCCCTGCATTGGCAGGCGGATTCTTAACCACTGTGCCACCAGGGAAGCCCTGGGGTGGTTTTGAGAATTAAATGAAGTAGTGTTTATAAAGTGCTTAGCAGGTAATAAATGGCTTAGTAAAGAATAGTGTTGGGATTTTGGGAAGGTCAGTAAATTACACCCGTTTCCCGTGCTCAAGTTCTTACCAGTGGAGAGGTGGACTTGGGGACCAGGTAGCTAGGAATTGAAATGGAATAGGATGTGTGGAGAATAAGAACACGTTTGCTTTTCTGTTAAAATAAGTTAAAATAGGTTTCTGTGTAGAGAACATTATTTCATTAATTATAGGGAATAAAAACGTGAAAGCATGTTAGCACAAAAAAACCCTAAAAAATACACGTGCAAATCCTTTGCCAAATGTATTTTGTAGCTATGAAATTGCTCATATAAAGTTACTAAAATGTATTTATAACTTTTCCTCAGGTTCATCACAAATTTTTATTCAACTTAAAGTCATATGTCTTTTTCTTTCTTTCTTTCTTTTTAGAATGTCTTATACATTCTTTTAGAATGTATAAGACATTCTAAAAATAAATTTCACGGCAGGCCCTTTAGAAGGGGTGAAGGAAAAACTCTACACCAACTAAAGGAAAACTCTGTTTCCTTTATACACCACCTACCGAATCCTCCTGTCATCCGGACCCGTGGGTTCTCCTCCCTGAGCAATCCTGCAGTCCTCCGCAGACACCAACGAGCTGTACTGTGGTCTGGCGAAGTTCCGGCGCTCGCCGGTGCTAGCGCAGACCCCGCAGGCTACAGGCTCTGTCCTCCTCCAGCTTCTCACAGGCTGCTTATGAATCAGGCTCCCATGACCCCTCCTCGAGTTCGATAATTTGCTGGAGCGGCTCCCAGAATGCAGCAGAACAGATTACTCATTAGATTAACTGGGGAACAGCTAGATGGGAGTGACGCCCAGGGCGAGGTGTGTGGGGAGGGTGCGGACCTCCACGCCCTCTCTGCGCGCACCACCCTCCCAGCACCTCCAGCTGTTCACCAGCCCAGAAGCTCTCTGACCCCTTTCCATTAGGGGCTTCTATGGAGGTTCGATTGATTAAATCATCGACTCTCGGTGATTAACTCAACCTCTAGCCCCTTTCCCTTCTCTGGAGGGGTAGCCTGAAAGTTCCAGTTCTCTAATCCCATGGTTGGTGCCCCCGACAGCCAGCCTAGCACCTTGAAGGGCTTACTGAAAGTCACCCCCGTAACGTCAACTCACGTGTGGTTGGAAGGAGCTTCTTGTGAGCCCTGAAAGGCACTGCTTTTCACTTTGATGCTCTCATCACTTAGGACATTCCACGTGCTTTAGGAGCTCTGTGTCAGGAAGGGGAAGCCAAATGTACATTTCTTCTTATAAATCTCAGCATCACAGAGGTCAGGAGATTTCATGAACTGTGGAACTGCACCACACTGAGCCATACGAAGTTGCGGTTTTGTAGGTTAAAAATGGGGTTTGACCTAAATCCAGTGCCCTTTTCAGTCTTACGTAACAAATAAAAATGAAAGTGCTGACTGCTAGGTTCCTATAAAATCTACGTAGAGACCACCTTTTGGGAAACAAATAGAGCTGACACGTGTGTGTTAGAGATAACCTTCATTGTAGTTCTGGCCTGAAAGCTTCAATTCACAGTAAAGTCTTACAGCAGTCAGGACCCGTGTTGCCTGCTGTATTGGATCCTTCTCGTGACTGCAAGCATTAGGAACAAGGAGGGTTGGAGTACAGGAAATGCTGGGAGTTTTGAAGAAGGAGGGCTGAGAATCGTCTGAAAGTTTTCCTATTATCAGAAAAACGTTTGAATGAGGCTCTTGTGGGTGCTGCTTTAGGACCTGTGAGTGTTAGGAGCGACTGAAGCGGGTCTGAATCCTTCTGCACTCCGGGTCCGGTTGGTGCCTTTGAAGTCGGGCCAGGGGGTGATCCTGTGACTGGAGCAGCCGGCAGTGCCGGTGGGGGGGGGAGGGGGGGAGGACGGTGAAGGTGCTGGGAGAGCGCCCGGGGTGCGGGCGGGTCGCACCCACAGGGACTACGTTATTCCTTCTCTTCTTCGCAGCTTCTGAAGCTCTTCCCCGGTGGTCCTCTACCCCGCTTCCTGCAGTGGGCCCTGGACCTCCGGCCTCCCTCCCTCCCGCCGGCGCCCCCCGTGGGGGCCGTCCTGGCCTTTGGGGCTGACATCCCGCGGGACTGCCGCGGCTGCAAAGGGCCGGCACGTGGCGTGGCCTCTGGGGCCCCGAGCACCTTGCCGGCCCCTCCCCGCTTGCCTCGCCCGGCACTGACGCGCTGCCACGTTGAAACGTGCACGGGGTGGCGGGAGCGCCCAGGCCTCCACTTAGGACACGCAGCACGCGCAAAGCAAACCTTTATCTTCTCCTCCCCGAGCTGTTCTTTCTCTGTCACGTCGGTAACCAGCGTTAGCATCCGCCTCGCCGCTGGGGCCAGAGCCTCTCCGCGTCCCGTCCCCGTCCGTCCTGTCTTCAGAGCAGAGCTCAGCCTTGTCCCCCTTCTCCGCCCCAGCGTGGTCCCCTCTCACGCAGGCCCTGCCACGTCCGGCGGCCCCCCGCTCCTTCCCCTGCCAGCCGCCACCCCACAGAGGGGCCGGGCCGTCCTCGTCATCCGTTATGACCCTGCCTCTCTAGAACCGTGCGGTTGCTGATGGCGTGGCCTTGCAGACCACGACGAGGCCCCGCCCTGCGCCCTCCTGCTCCACGCTTCCCCCGCGCTGGCTGCCCACCTGCCTCCGCCCAAGGCACTCGCGGGCTGGCCGCCTCCTGCCACGTGGATGCAAGCGCAGTCGTGACTTCCTCGGGGATACCGCAAGGGCCACCCAGCCGGGAGCAGCCTCGCCCCCACGTTACTTGCTACGTCGTTGCTGGTTGGTTCCGTACTTGTTTATCTGCCGCTCCCCAGACGTATACGCTCTGTAAGAGCAGGGGCTCTCTTAGTTTCAGTCTGTTGCGTGCTCACACAGCTGGCTGCTGGCAGAGTTGCTACAGGTTGTTCCAGTTTCCCCGCATGGTTGGGGGCAGGTGCAGACGGCAGGATAGACGGTCCAGCTGAACCTGCCCGACACGGCTCTTTGAATTCCTTTCCATTTTGGGTTTCAGTAGAGAGTCTGAAGACAAGGTTTTGTAGCAGGCCAGGAAGTATGTGCTAAGGGATCTTTGAATTGGTCTAAAATGCCTCCTGCCTGGAGTTTTATGAAAAACCACATCTCCCGCTGCAGGCTGTGCCCAGCTTGTGACTGGGCAGAGCCCCGGGCACTAGGGCAGGAGGGGAGCACACAGGACAGGATGTATACCTGCAGGCCCTATGGGGGGAGGATGAGGAAGGGCCCCAGGCCTCCTTCCTACCTCCCACCCGCAAGAGCTCACAGTTGAGGGCAAAGACCGACCACATACACATTTGGGTAACTGACATGATAACAGGAAGGTTTGGAAGGAGGTAGCTAAGAAAAAGCACTAAAAGTAAGGGGAAAAGTGATGAAGGCTTTCTCGTGCTGTTGAACTGAGGAGGGCTGTGCTTTGCTAGGTATTTGAGAAGAATCCTTGATAAGGGTTTTATTCCCACAGGGGTGGAAACTAGGAAAAACGAATTTCAGGTGGGGACCTGAGAATTTTCTCTGGGTGCAAAGCACTGGAGGAGGCCACCAGGAGGGGCGTGTGGCTCTAGGTCTTAACATCTGCGCGTCGGCGGGGGGGGGGGGGGGGCGGGAGTGAAGCAGACAGGGCCTGTTCCGACTCTGCCTGTGCGCTTGATAGAAGCGAGCGTCAGTAACTTAGATCTGTGGTGTTTGGGGGCTGTTGAAGTGTTGCGGCATGATTTCTGGTGGCCCTTTCCCTCTGAACCAGTTCTGCCTGTTGATTTACAGAAAGATGGAAACTGCGTGTGCATGCGTGTAATAGTTTAGAGCTCAGACCGAGGCAGCTGTTCAAACAGTGCCTTCATTTGAGGTTTTTAAATAGGTCCTTCACATGCTTTTCGACATCAGAAAGTACAGAGAATGTGTAGGGTAAAATCTCTTCTATTCTTGTCCCCTCACTACTTAATTCACATGTGCTCCAGCTGTTGTAAGTTATTTATCCTTCCCGAGAGGGTTTATGCTCATACCTGGGGACGCGCACACGCCCGTACACACGGACCCCGGTGTCGTCCGCCGTCCTCAGTCCCGCGGTGGTCTGGCACGTAGTAAGCGCCCTTCCTAAAATCTGTGTCAGATGCAAGTCACAGTTTTTTATGTCTCTGTCTTCTGATATTCACTAAGAAGTGAACAGTGTATAACGTTTTACTTTTTATGTTTTTCGTGTGTTTTTAGCCCCCTGTGCTGTCAGGAATCTGCAGGACTTGGCTCGTATTTACATTCGACGCACACTTAGAAATTTCATAAATGATGAGATGCAGGCCAAGGGGATTTCTCAGAGGGCTCCGCCCAAAAGGAAGAGGAAGAGGGTCAAGCAGAGGATTAACACTTACGTCTTCGTGGGGAATCAGCTCATTCCTCAGCCTCTAGACAGTGAGGAGGATGAGAAGATGGAGGAAGATGAAGAGGGGGAGGAGAGAGAGCGCGGCGAAACTCAGAAGCTGGAGGAGCCGCCCCAGAACCTGCTGCGGGAGAAGATCATGAGGCTCCCCCTGCCCGAGTCTCTGAAAGCTTACTTGACGTATTTTCGGGAAAAATAGCTTAGAGCGAGAAGAAAGAATGCCTACTGATAATTCCTTTAGTCTTGAAAATGTAGCATTTGTTAGAGGTTAAAAGAGAATTCTTTCTTTCATCACAGTGACTTTTTAGTGGAAAAAGTATAACTTGTTTCTGTCTTAGTAATAAAAATGATGTATTCTGTGATTAAAAAGAATCCCTTTTATAAAATATATTTTTCTTTAAATCTTGGAAAAATTGCTGTTTTAACTCGGAGCAACTTCAAGAGAGGAATGTAACAGTAGTCGAGACTGGGTCCTTCAGATCCTCGTCTGGTTCCTTACAGACTAGTAGTGGTGAGGGTTAGATTTGCTTTTCCATAAGGTGAAGTAATCGTGAAGCATATGTAGTCTGATTCGAATTGCAGCCATTTGCATTTCCTCCATGAAACCTTTATCTAACAAGGAAATCAGAAGCTTTGTGTGTTGCAGTCACTATTGCTGAGTTGCTGTAGGTCTGTTCCGGGCAATGTATGAGTGCAATAACGATGCAGATACGGAGTAACGTAGCTTTAAAAAGCCTCCTTTCAGGGAGTTCAACAGCACTGCTCTCTTGCTCTTGAATCTGTTGCCAAAAGACATGCGGAAAACATCTTCTCTCATAGAGATTTTAGGAGCACGTCAAGTGAATATTGAAGTAAAATGTATATACTTAATACAACTCTTAGTTTGTGTGGACCCTTTACATTTTCAGTATTTAACAATGATGAGGTTATCTTACTCTGAAGTTTTAGAAGACAGTATATTTAGGACGGTTTTCCCTGTAGCCCACCGTATAAAGTATTTGCTTTAAGAGAGTCCGTTGTCCTACGCGACTGTGGGTGGCTCATCGGTGAATCGGCCTGAGTGGGCTGGTCACGGGTGCACTTTAGCAAAGGGAACTCCTGGTTCATTGGCAGGTTCACCCTTGACAAGTAGGGCTGCGCCAGCCTGCATTTGCTTTGAAAGTCATCTTTGTAGCATAGAAAGTATTCACAGAAATTATATGTAGGTGACCTTTTCTTTGAAACTTCGGAATCATTGTGTAATCTTTGGGATCTACGTTGGGCTCATTTAATTTCTTCCCATGTTTTTATTTTGTTCTTGTTTCTTGTGGTAAAGTAACAGTGATTTTCGTTTTTTTGCTTAATATCACATACTACTGTATTCATTATTTGAATGTCAGTAGTGAAACAGGTGGTAAATGCCATTATTAGTGTGTTTCTTTTCTTCCTACTAGGGCCTGAAGAGTCATTCCTTGTTTAAGAAAGTATACAGTGTAGCATATTTACTATTTAGTGTTCCATGGATTATATATTTTTTAAAAGGAAAAATTTGAGAGTATCACTTACCACCACCAGCATCACTGTTAACAACTGTTGAACAAGTATGCTTGAGGAAACGCACTCAATGTGTAGTGGAAGGATTATTATGTCTCTGCAAAGATTCAACCGTTAGATGAATGGTTTAAAAAAATCTCAGCTCTGGTAATTCCACACATCTAAAAACAACTGTTTGAAATATTCTAAGCGTGAATTATCCCAGGTAAATCAGGATATTTTAGTAATGTGAAAGATAATTTCGTGGAAGCTGTTTGTTTTTTACCATTGACTGGGCTTGGGCGTTGGGGGTATCTCCACAGTTTTTCTTAGGTGATTCCTAAGCTGTTATTGTTAAGAAATGCCCCATTCATTTCTATCAAGGAAAAAAAAAATAGTTTCATACAATTATCATGTTAGAAATGTTCATTTTATTTTGAAATCAGTGTCCATTTTAGAAGTTTAATTTTAAGTTAAACTTATTTTTATCTCGCCGCCCCCCCACCAGTTTGTTGTTTTTGGGGCAAGTGTTCAGATACGTAAACACAACGTTTTCTTAAATCATGGTGTTAACTATTCATGAGGGACGTTTTTGTTAAGGATATATTTGAAGATGGAGTTTTTCATATCAGCTTTCATTCTGTTGGCTTTGGCAAAATGTACAGTAGGTTTTCATAATCATTGCCTATTTTTTGTCATTGAAATGTATCTTTTGTGTTTTTAAATGCATTTATTTCACAGTTGTGACTTTACTATTGACTTTAAAGAAGTAGAAATAAAAAATGAAATTTTAAGCAAAAGCCCTTTTATCTATTAATGGGAATATATTAGAATGATTAAGAATATTTTGGGTGTTTATTTTTTAATGAATCATGTTATATTTGAGTGTGGATAATTATGCTTTATAGGTGGAGAGGTCGCAAATAAAGTTGAAGTAATTGAAAATGATCAGTGTATTCATGGGATTTTACAGTGGGGTAATTATTTGTTTTGCGGCGAGAAAGTAGGCCTAGGGAGGGAGCACGACGACTCCCCCCCCCCTCAGTCAGATTGCTGCTTGGAGATGGCTTGAAATAGCATCCAGAATCTGATAAAGCCCGAGAAACTGCCAGCAACACCATAACTGCCAGGAACAGCATTTAAATCTGTACTGCTTATTGGTCGATATATCTGGTTCTAGTACTAATAAAGAAAAATGTCATTAAAATAGCATATATAGTAGTTAAAATACAGAATGTGTAAGTGTTGGTTTCTAGCTGTTTGAGAGGACAAAAGTGAAGCAAAACCTGTTAATTTATGGGAAAACTTGGAAAATTATTTTAAATAAACAGTTGCATATAATTAAGCATCGTTCTCCAGTGGCCTGCCTTTTTTCTCTTTTTAAATTTAGAAAATGTCAGTACACCTGTGGATATATGCTGAATTATGGTATAGAATGGTCTGTATTTGGACATCTCATTTCCTTTTGACTCTTGCCACCTCTGAAGGGTGTAGGGTTTTTAAAAATTTATTTTTATGAACTATTCAAGTAGATACGAAGGATATTTATAAGATGCATGGAAAGTCCAAGGAATGACTGAGTGTTCATGTAAGTACATGTGAGTACAAACCATGAGGCTTGACTGCTAGCACTACCGTTACCTGTGTGTGCCCCTCTTCCCAGCTCATCTTAACCCCCCTCTCAGGGTGCCCATTTGTGGCGATCACACCTGGCTTTTTGCTGCGGTTTTACACGTACACTTGTATCTCCAAGCGGTATGAGTGGAATCACCCCTGTTCATTCCTGTGCACCTACTTTTCACTACATGTTGTCTTTCTGAGGCTGGTCCCTGTTGTCTGTAGTGATGCTAGATTCCCACATTCCCACTTTTTTGTTCATTATTTCTTCTTGACTCTTAGATCATCTCAATTTTCTTTTGCCTAAAGTACATCTTTAAAAATTTCTTTTGGTGAAAGACACTGGCTAGCTAACTCTTAGTTTTGTCTGTCTGAAAAAAATTTATCTTTGTTCTTGAAAAATATGACTAATATAATTTTAGGATGACAGTATTTTTCTCTAAAACAATGGAGTTACTTCTCTACATTCTGGCTTTCATTGTAGCTGTTGAGAAGTCCACTGAGCCATTTCTTTGAAGGTTATCTTTTATCTCTGTTTTTACAGTTTTGTCTTGACCTTGTTAATATTTCTTGTCTTGGCATTGTTGATTTTCTGTAGTTTCATATAATGTGCTAGGTGTTAATTTTTATCTTTAATCCTACTTGGTATTTGTTTTATAGGTGTGTGGATTGGCCTCTTTGATCAGCTCTGGAAATTCTTGGCCATTTTCTTTTCTTACAGACATTGCCTCAACGTTTTGCCTCTCAGCATTGGATTCTAAATAATTTATTCAAATATATCTTCCAACCACTAATTCTGTCTTCACTTGCTTTAAGTCTGCTGTTAAACCCTTACCCTGAGTTTTAATGTCTGTTAAATTTTCTAGTTCTGCTTTTTAAATTTTATTTAAAAAATAATTTCCTGCTCTTTATTACTACGTTCAATTCGGTAAGCACACTGAGCCTGTTTTCTATTCCATATCTGATTCCAGTATCTGAACTCCACGGTGGGCTTCTGCTCAGGAGGTCTCTGAGGGCTAGCTGTGACGACCCCGTTTCTCTTGTGCTTTGCGGGCTTTGACTGAGCTTGTGGAACTCTTATCTGTGAGAGTTTATTAGAGGCCGACTGGTCTTTGCCAGAAGCACTGCTGGCTCACGGCCTCTTTAAACTAAGTCCTGGGTTTAAGGGTTTCACACCACTCAGGGAGAGGGGCCTGAACATCCACGGGAAAGCTAACCTGGGGACGTTACATCTTCGGGGACATTTTACTCCCTTCCTCCTCATAGCAAGTTTTGAAATAGACAGTTTTCTCTGCATTCTCTGGGGGAAGGAGGGGATAAGGTGGATTATTTCTAGTTCTCCTTAATGAAGGGGATGTGGAGATTCCAATGAAGCCCTCCCCATTTAGGAAAGGGCTTTTCCCTTCTTCCTGTAGGCTTGCTGCCCCAAATCTGAAGTTAATGTCACTAAGTTAAGCAAATACTCCAGCTGAACAAGACTCCAGTGTTTACTTACCTTGCTGGCTTCCCTTTTCACTTTGTTTTTGGACCCTTGTATATGTCTTATTGACTTGCTCACTCAGCACACTGATGCCTTTTTAAAAAAAATGTTTCTAATGCTTTGTCTAGCACACACAGTTTTCTGCTGGAGAGTTTCCCAAGGCCTGCAAGGAAAGGTCCCACAGCCACGACGAGGCTGGCATTCATGTGCTCCTCTGGGCCTTGCGCTTCTTGGCCTTATACGCATGGACGGTAACAGCAGAGGTGTTTTTTTCATTGACTGTCAGCTTAGGTTTCTAAAAGTAGAAAGTTTTTAGTCTTTCCTTCCAGAAAAATGCCCTACGAATACAATGTAATATTTATTATGTTGACTATTTTGAACTGAAAACGACGCACAAACCCGCATGTCTTGTCCAAGTTCTCCAAATTGCAAACATCACCAAGAGCATCCGAATTGTTAGCGGTGGGCCTGAAAGGACGAAGCTGGCTTTTTCGTTTATTGATATAGACAGTAAAAGACACACGGAACGATGTCAAGCATAGTTCAAGTTTATTTTAAAATCATTCTTGTTCATGGAGATTGGGTTTTTTCTTCTGATTTTTGTATTTAAAAAACCCCCAAACCCCACATATTTAAAAGTTGCAACATTCTGCCAAAAGAGGGCAGTATTCACCTACAGTAGAATGTAAAGGGACGGAAGAATTGCTGAGAGAAGGAGAATGAATTTGTTTCTTCTTTATACTCACAAGGTTGATAAAATTTGACAAAACGTTCTCCACTTATTACCTCTGTCTCCCAGCCTGGTCATCTGGAGTTGCTGCCTAAATTAACCATCCAAGTTTCACTTCGTTTTTCTGTTTTGCATTTTTTAAAGTTCTATTTTAGGGATGAGATTTGTTTGAAAGTTTCAGTCTTTAAAGATAAAACCAAAACCTTAAATACCTGCTTACAGAGTGGCCAAAAAGTACACGTTGAACTGCAAGGCATACTTGTGGCAGAAGTCTTCTGTTTCCGGCGGTGTCGCCGGGAGAGGGCCGCCCGCCCCCGGGGCACCGAGCGGGTGAGAGGCGGGTCTGCAGCCGCCGGGGCGGCGGGTCCTGGAGGCTCATCGGTGCCACTTCACGTGCTCACACGCGTGACCGTGGGTGCGTCTGCCCCAGGGCCGGGCGCGGGCGCTGAACACCCAGTGTTAAAGGAAGAAACCAGAAGCAGCTGGTGGGAATCTCGTATTAGTGCAGCGCTTTGGGTTTCAGGAGTGGAATATACAGTTTGGAGTAGGGAGTATGTGCCCCTGGGTCAGCCACTTATTACTGCGCCCGCCCTTCAGGGTTTGGAAGTGTTACCGGATAAAAAGAAGAAAAGCTGTCCTGCGTGGAGGCAATAAATAATTAATCAACGTGAGCTGCCGAAGCCCGGCCGGGGGCTGAGAGGCTGGGCTCACGGAAATGGTGCAGCGACGCGCCAAGAGGAGGTGCCTTTGCAGGACGGCTTTGGCGCAGACGGGTGCTCGTCCCCGCGGCGCACCCCGCCCCGCCTCCTGACCCGCCCGCCCCGCCTCCTGGCACGCCCCGCCCCGCCTCCTGACCCGCTCCACCTCCTGGCCCGCCCCTGCGCTCCCCGCCCCGTCTCCTGGCCCGCCCCGCGCTCCCCGCCCCGCCTCCTGGCCCGCCCCGCGCTCCCCGCCCCGCCCCCGCGGCGTGCGTCCCCGCCCCGCCCCGCCCCGCCCGCCCGTCGAGGCCGCGCCTCGGTCCCGCCAGGTGCCGACCCCGCTCGGGTCGCCGGAGCAGGGTCCTCACTTGCCCGCAACCCCAGGCTTCCGCGCTTAGAGTGGAAAGCGCGAGCCCTGAAGCGGTGAAAGGAACGGGTCTCCTTTCTAGCATCTTCCAGAACTTACCACGGAGAATTCCCATCTTCATTCCTTGGGTAATTTGCCTGCGTAGAGTCCCAGTTTAGCCCCTTTATCGTCGCCCCCCCACCCCCAAATCTTCCCTACTCTGAATTGGGTGAAGCAGCCGACCACGCCGCGTGTTCCCCGCTCCCGGCTGGGCCTCCCCGCGCCCTGCGGTGGGCGATGCTCCCGGGTCCGCAGAGCAGCCGGGAGCGCGGGGCGTGGGCCCCGGCGAGCAGGCACGTAGGCGCCCGGGAGCCACGCCGGAGTGGGCGGGCAGATGGGCCTGGGTGCTCATGCGCCGTCCTCGCCTTCCGTGTGGGGAGAGAAGCCGCATCACTGAGCTGTCCTTCGGGTCGCACAGTGTGTGTGGCGCGCGCACCCTTCTCATCGTGGTCTTCGGGCTTTACGCCCCAAGAGGAGAAGAGGAGAAGTGCCTCTAGGACGAGCCGGTTGAAGGGCTCAGCGTTCCCGGTCAAGTGTTTGCCGGTCGTGGCGGGTGCGCGCGGGAGAGAGCCGCCTGCCCCGTTCGGGTGCATCCCTGGGCGGAGCGAAGTGGCCCGAGTGAGACGCTGGGAATTTTGAGCAAGAGGTAGCACGAGCAGCGCCGGGTCATTTTTCGTCATAATCGTGAAGTGAGGATCTAGCTGGGTCATGAAAGTTGAAGCTGGTGGCTGGTCGTTGCACATAAGCCCACTTATATTCGGCCCAGAGTAATTTTTATTAAGCATCTTCTTAATTTTATGTGGTCGTGAATACGAAAAACAGTCTTACTGTAAAAACTCACAAGACGCATTCTTGAGCCCGGGGCCCCTCCGCGTGCGGCGGCCAGAGGGCAGGGCGAGCGGGGCCTTTGGCCTTGAACCTTGCCTGTGTCGTGTTGCGGCGTCAGTTTCTGCAGAAGCCCCAGCGCCGGGCGCAGGGCGGCCTGTCCGTCAGGTGCCAAGGTCGGCGGTCGGCCCGCGCCGGACACCCTCTCCTGGAGGCCCTGAGCGGAAGGGAGAGGGCGTTGTCCTTGGAGCTGTGCAGAGCCTTCCTCGGCTGGAGAATGACATCCAGTGGCTGGGCCCTCAGGTCCCCAGCCGGGCCCCCTGCGAGTTCCCAGCTTCCTGGGGTCTCGGTTTCTTCGTCTGTAAAATGGGGATGCTAGCGGTGTTTGCCCCCTGGGGTTATTCTCAGGTGACACGAGCTCGTGCGCGTTACACGCTTAGGAGAGGATCTGGCTCTGCCCAGCGCTATGGAAGGGTTCGCTGTGACTACTGTTTACGGCTCAGGGCACGAGCTTCGGACTCACATACCTACAGGAAGCTGGCTGGCAGGGTCCTCTGAGGGGAGCAGGGGGGGCGAAAGACGACCTGCCCTGAGTAGAGTGATGGGCAGCGACTGACCTGCAGCTGGAGTCCTGGGGAGGGGGGTCAGCCCGGGGCCAGCCAGCTCCCGAGTGGGCGCTGCCCTCAGGGCTTGGGGCCCATTGATAATGAGCTGGCTGTATTTTTCAAGAAAATATGGAAGTCAAAAGTGAAATTCCCTGGTTTTTATTTTTAAAAAAATTTTTTGGCCAAGCGACACGGCTTGCAGGTATGTTAGTTCCCCAACCAGGGATGGAACCTGGGCCCTAGGCAGTGAAAGCATGGAGTCCTAACCACTGGACTGCCAGGAAGTTCCCTCTCTGACTTTTATTTTTATTTATTTATTCATTTAAAGAAACATTTGTTTATTTATTTGGCTGCGCCAAGTCTTAATTGCGGCACACGGCATCTTCGTTTCTGCATGCGGGATCTAGTTCCCTGACCAGGGATCAAACCTGGGCCCCCTGCATTGAGAGCGCAGAGTCTTACCCACTGGACCACCAGGGAGGGCCCCCTGACTTTTAAATATTAGCAGCTAATTACAGTTTTTCAAAGTGAAAGGCCCGACCACGTGTATTTGCAGGTTGCTTTCAGCCTAGAACCTTCAGTTTTTGACCCCTGTTGGAGACATGGTATGAAAGCCGAGAGAGAGATATGCAAAGTCTGTACAGATTGGTCCTCTACTTCTTTGGGGCCAAAAAACCTTGACATAGGATTACATTTTCATGCAAGCAATATCATGAAGGACCACAACTAACTGATTAAGATAAAAATTCTGAAAAAGAGAAGGCAAATCAGCCTGTGAAAGCAAAGGCATGTGGGGCCTGGCTCACTTCCTCCCTAACAGCAGAATTGAGTTTTTGTTAAAGCACATTTAAATATATGTGTTTTGTCACATAACAGTGGAAACAGTGTAAAGAACACATTTAACACTATAAATGGCCAAAGTGCTAGTAAGTGTTAATTTGTAGTCTTGTTATATTGATACTTTCCTTGATTTTTTTTCTTTCCATGCTTTTAGAATTTTAACCTTAATGTAGAAAATATTTTTCTTAACCATAGATAAAAACTTCACTATATTTAAAGATTATGGTTAATCAGGGCTTTAAGATTAGAAAAATGCAAAGCTATTCCCTTCCTCAAGTTTAATTTGATTCCATCTATAAAGATATCAAAGCACATATCGTTTACCAAATATTCTACTACCATTTTGAAACTCTCGGGTCTTCCCTGGTGGTGCAGTGGTTAAGAATCCGCCTGCCAATGCAGGGGACATGGGTTCGAGCCCTGGTCTGGGAAGATCCCACATGCCGCAGAGCAACTAAGCCCGTGCGCCACAACTACTGAGCCCATGTGCCACAACTACTGAGCCCACGCGCCTAGAGCCCGCGAGCCACAACTACTGAGCCCAGGCACCACAACTACAGAAGCCCGCGTGCCTAGAGCCTGTGCTCCATAACAAGAGAAGCCACCGCAATGAGAAGCCCGCACACCACAACAAAGAGTAACCCCTGCTCGCCGCAACTAGAGAAAGCCCGCACGCAGCAACGAGGACCCAATGCAGCCAGAAATAAAAATTAAAAAAAAAAAAAAAAAAAAGTGGACCGCTGCTGGAAACTGTGTAAATGGTATACGCTTATTGGAAGGACTTTTCAATGTGAAAGTTTCAAGATACTCTGTTTCTTAGCAGAAAGTTGAATTTGATGAATGGTAAATAAAGGTAGCCAATCAGGTAAAACTATAGCAAAGTGCTCTGTTACACCTGACTTCCAAGAGGAGCCCCAGGGCAGAATGCAGGCTGGAAGGGACCTTGGAGGACTGGCCAGGTCTGCCCCAGGGGCGTCTGGTCTCCCCCAAGGGTCCCCGTCCTCCACCACATCCCTTCGTAGTCTTGGGTTCGGCAGTGGTTGCTTGGATACTGTGCACCGAAAGCACAATGACAAAAGAAAAAATAGATAAATTGTTCTTCATCAAAATCAACAACTTTTGCACTTCAAAGGACACCATCAAAAAAGTAATAAGACAGAATGGGAGAAAAATTTCAAATCATATATGAGAACCCTTTTACCTCAACAATTTAAAAAACCAGATAACCCAGTCAAAATTGAGCGAAGTATTTGAAGAGCTATTTTTTAAAAGAAGGTACACAAATGACCAATAAAGCCCATCTGGAGACGCTCAACATCATTAGTAATTAATGAAATGCAAATCAAAGCCAGAATGAGCTACAACTTTAACTCTTGAGAATGGCAAAATAAAAATGACAGATGATAACGTGTCAGCAAGGATGTGGAGAAACACTGCTGATGGAATTGTGAAGCAGAGCCCTTTGGAGAACAGCTTGGCAATTCCTCAAAACCTTAAACGTAGAATTACTGTATGACCCAGCAATTCTGGTCCAAGAAAAACGAAAACATGATATTGACTCTTCCAATCCAAGAACATGGTATATCTCTCCATCTGTTGGTGTCATCTTTGATTTCTTTCATCAGTGTTTTTTTTTTAAATTAATTTATTTGTTTTTGGCTGCATTGGGTCTTTGTTGCTGCATGCAGGCTTTCTCTAGTTGCAGCAAGCGGGGGCTACTCTTCGTTGTGGTGCACGGGCTTCTCACTGCAGTGGCTTCTCTTGTTGCGGAGCACGGGCTCTAGGCACACGGGCTTCAGTAGTTGTGGCATGCAGGCTCAGTAGTTGTGGCTCGCGGGCTCTAGAGCGCAGGCTCAGTAGCTGTGGCGCACGGGCTTAGTTGCTCCGCGGCATGTGGGATCTTCCCGGACCAGGGCTCGAACCCACGTCCCTTGCATTGGCAGGCGGATTCTTAACCACTGTACCACCAGGGAAGTCCCTTTAGTAGTATTTTTAAGTGGAGAATTGACCTATAAATAATTCCTGCCTACAGAGAATTTTCCAGTCTCTTTCCCTCTCTCCTTCCTACAAATGTTCATGGAGTGCCTATTTTATACTAATAGCTAAAAAAAAAAAAAAAAAAAGAGCTATATTTTGCTTCTTGGTCCTTCCCTCTGGCTCTTATACCAAAAATGGGAACATAGATAATAAAGAAAAAAACCCCAACCCCCCAAATATATAGAGTGCAAATTCTGAGATGTCCTATGTAGAAAACTGTGCAGGGATGGAACATTGCCAGCGGAGGTGGGCGTAGGGAGAGCTTACTTAGAAGCATCAGGGCTGGCCTGCCTGAGAAGGGGGTTTAAGTTGAAACCTACAGAATGAGGAGACAGCCAGTCAAAGAACTTCCAAGCAGAGGAGTGAAGTCTAAGGTTGAGAAGATTTTGGCTCTTAGAGAAGCTGAAAGAAGGGCAGTGGGGCTTCGTGGCTGGAAGGAGAGTGTCTCAAGACGTCGAGTAGAGGAGGTGAGTAGAGGAGAACCTCCTTCAGCCAAGCCTGGGCAGGCGAGCAGCCCCTGGGCCTCTGTCCCTGGGAGCCAGGGCTCGGTGCTGGCAGGGTGCACCCAGAACCCGATCGTCTGCTCTCGTGGCCATCACCATGTGGTCCCAGAAGATGCTTCTCCTCACCTCCTGCCCTAATGCCTCAAAACAAAAGGGGATGTTACCTCTCCAAAGGCTGCCGGGACTTGTGGGAGATACCAGTGCTGACCCTGGAGCAGAGAGGCGATTTGAGCTATAGGAACATGTAGGTAGGAGAGAACACAAATACTTTACCTTGTCACATTCCTCCATTCACAATAGCATGACAGCCATTCTCACTCTCACATAATCAATTTCCCTATCTCATTGATCATCCGTTTCCTTGATTCTCTTCATGAACCCATCCCTGGACTGGACGTACTCATAAGTTAGCAAGGGATTTGCATCTTCCTCTTGAATTCACACACTCTACATTTGTATACTTGTATGTCTAGACGTAATGTGTGTGAAGTGTGATAACAGACTCTTTACTCTGGTAACTGTATAAACTTGGAATGCTTAATTACAAATAGATTTACTTTTGTAAAAATATTTAATGAGGTTTAATTACATTTTTATAAGTAAAGATTTAATTTTAATACATTTGATTTAAAATTTGATAGGTTACGATTTGCATTTGCATTTAACTAGTTTAGATTATTATATTTTTTGTTTTTCCAGCTTTATTGAGTATAATTGACAAAATTGTATATATTTAAAATGTACAATGTGATGATTTGATCTGTGTATACATTATAAAATGATTACCACAACCAAGTTAAATAACACATCATCACCTCACATAGTTACTCTTTTTGTTTTGTTTTGTTTTTGTGAGAATGCTTTAACTGTACTCTCTCAGCAGATTTCACATCGACAATACTATAGTCACCATGGTATACATTAGATCCTCGGAACCTCTTTTAACTGAAAGTTTGTACATTTTGACGAACATCTCCCCATTTCCCCCACTCCCAAGCCTCTGGCAACTACCGTTTTATTCTCTGATTCTGTGAGTTCAACTTTAGTTTAATTTTAGGGTTCCACATATAAGTGATACCACACAGTGTTTATCTTTCTCTGTTGGGCTTATTTCACTTAGCATGAAGCCCTCCAGGTCATCCACGTTGCCAGTATCTTGGCTATTGTGAACAGTGCTGCAGTGGACCTGGGACTGCAGGTAATCTCTTTGAGAGCCTGATTTTGTTTCCTTTGGAGATATACACAGAAGTGGGATGGCTGGATCATATGGTAGTTCTATTTTTCATTTTTTTGAGGAACCTCCATACTGTTTTTCAGAGTGACTGCACCAGTTTACATTCCACCAACAGTGCACACGGGTTCTCTTTTTCCCACATCCTTGCCAACATTTGTCATCTCTTGTCTGTTTGATAACAGACATCCTAACAAGCGTGAGGTGATATCTCATTGTGGTTTTGAATTACATTTTCCTAATGACTAGTGATGTTGAGCATCTTTTCATCTGTCCGTTGGCCGTTTGTATATCTTCTTTGGAAAAATGTCTATTCAGGTCCTTTGCCCATTTTAAAATTAGACTATTTGGGGATTTTGCTATTGAGTTGTATGAGTTCTTTATATATTTTGGGTATTAGCCATGTATCAGATATATGATTTGCAGATATTTTCTCCCATTCTATAGGTTGCTTTTTCATTTTGTGGATGATTTCCTTTGCTATGTAGAGTTTTTCTAGTTTGATATAGTCCTGTGTTTGCTTTTGTTGCCTTTGCTTTTGGGATCAGATCCAAAAAATCGCCAAGACCAATCTTAAGGAGCTTTTCCCCTGTGTTTTCTTCTAGGAGATTTAGGTCTCAGTTCTTGCATTTAAATCTTTGATGTATGTTGAGTTAATTTTTGTGAGTGGTATAAATTAGTGATCCAGTTTTATTCTTTTGTGTGTGGCTGTCCAGTTTTCCCAACACCATTAATTGAAGAGGTTATCTTTTCCCCATTGTGCATTCTTGGTGCCCTTGCAGATATTAATTGACCGTATGTGTGGGTTTAATAGTGGACTCTTTATTCAGTTCCATTGGTCTATGTGTCTTTTTAATGCCAGTATCATATTGTTTTGATTACTATAGCTTTGTAATATAGCTTGTACTCAGAAAGTGTGATTTCTCCAGCTATGTTCTTCTTTCTGAGGATTGCTTTGTCTATTTTGGGGTATTTTGTGGTTCCATATGAATTTTAGGATTTATAAATAGGTTTTTCTATTCTTGTGAAAAATGCCATTGAGTTTTAATAAAGATTGCATTGCACCTGTGTATCGCTTGGATAGTATGGATATTTTAACAATATTAATTCTTCCAATCTGTGAACATGGGGTATCTTTTCATTTGCTTGTGTCTTCAAGTTTTTTCATCATCGTCTTATAGTTTTCAGCACACAGATTTTTTTACCTCCCTGGTTAAATTTATTCCAAAGTATTTTATTGTTTTTGATGCAATTGTCAATGGGATTGGTTTCCTAATTTCTCTTTCAGTTAGTCTGATGGAGTTTTTAGGGTTTTCTAAATCTAAGATTGTCATTTGCAAACAGAAACAATTTTACTTCTTCCTTTCTGATTTGGATGCCTTTTATTTTTTTTTCTCACCTAATTGCTCTGGCTAGGACTTCCAGTATTATGTTGATTAGAAATGGTAACAGTGGGAACTCTTGTCTTGTTCCTGATCTTAGAGGAAAAGCTTTCAGCTTTCACCACCAAGTCTGATATTAATCGTGGGCTTGCTATATATGGCTTTTATTATGTTGAGATATGTTCTTTCTAAACCCACTTTGTTGAGAGTTTTTATCATGAAAAAATGTTGAATTTTGTCAAATGCTTTTTCTGCATCTATCGAGATAATCATTTGATTTTTATCTTTCTCTTAATGTGGTGTATCACATTTATTGATTTGTGTATGTTGAACCATTCTTGCATCCCAGGGATAAATCCCACTTGATCGTGGTGTATGATCCTTTCGATGTGCTGTTGAATTCAGTTTGCTGGTATTTTGTTGTGGATTTTTGCATGTATATTTTGTCAGGGATATTGACCTGTGATTTTCTCTTCTTGTACTATTCTTGTTATTGAGAGTAATGCTGGCCTTGTAAAATGAGTTTGGAAGTTTTCCTTCAGCTTAAAATTTTTGGAAGAGTTTGAAAAGGATTGAGGTTAATTTGTCTTTAAATGTTTGATGGTATTCACCATGGAAACCATCTGGTCCTGGACTTTTCTTTTTTGGGTGTTTTTTGATTACTAACTCAATCTTCTTACTAGTTATAGATCTTCAGATTTTCCATTTTTTTTGATCCAGTCTTGGTAGGTTGTACTTTCCTAGAAATTTATCCATTTCTTCTAGGTTATCCAGTGTGTTGGCATATAATTTTTCATAGTAGCCTCTGATGAACCTTTGTATTTTTGTGCTATCAGTTGTTATGTCTCCTGTTTAATTTCTGATTTTATTTAATTGAGTCTTCTTTTTTTCTTAGTCTACTTACAGATTTGTCAATTTTACCTGTCTGAAATCTAGCTCCTCATTTCATTGATCTTTTTTACTGTTTTTCTAGTCTCCATATCATTTATTTCTGCTCTGATTTTTGTTAGTTCCTTCCTTCTGCTAACTTTGGGCTTAGTTTGTTCTTCTTTTTCTAGTTCTTAGAAGTGTAAGACTGGATTGTTTATTTAAGGTCTTTCTTTTTTCTTACCGTAGGTGTTATGGCTATCAACTTCCCACTTAGAACTGCTTTTGCTGAATCCCATAAATTTTACTATGTTGTGTTTACATTTTCATTTGTTTCAAGATTTTTTTAAAATTTCATTTTTGGTTTCTTTTTGACCCATTGATTGTTCAGGAGTGTGCTGTTTAATTTCCACATATTTGTGAATTTTCCAGTTTTCCTCTTGTTATTAATGTATGCTTTCATCCCATTGTGGTTCAGAAAAGATATTTACTTGATATGATTTCAATCTTCTTAAATCTGTTAAGCCTTGTTTTGTGACTTAACATATGATCTATCCTGGAGAATGTTCCATGTGAGCTTGAGAAGAATGCGTATTCTGCTGTTGTTGGATGAAGTATTCTGTATATGTGTGTTAGGTCCATTTGGCTAATGTGTAGTCTAAGTTCAATATCCCCTTATTTATTTTGTCTGGATGATCTATCTATTGTTAAAAATGGGGTATTGAAGTCCCCTATTATTGTTACATTGCTGTGTATTTCTCCCTACAGATCTGTTAATATTTGTTTTATGTATTTGAGTGTACCAATGTTGGGTAATATATATTTACAATTGTTATACTCTCTTGATGAATTGACCTCTTTATCGTTATATAATGACCTTCTCTGTTCTTGTTATAGTTTTTGACCTAAAGTTTATTTTGTCAGATATAAGTATAGCTATCCCTGCTCTCTTTTGGTTTCTATTTGTGTGGAATATCTTTTCCCATCTCTTTACTTTGAGCCTGTGTCCTTAAAGCTGAAGTAAGTCTGTTGTAGCAATCTATAGTTGGGTCTCTCTCTTTTTAAAAAAAATCCATTCAGCCACTCTATGTCTTTTGGTTGGAGAATTTAATCCATTTACATTTAAAGTAATTATTGATAGGTAGGGACTCACTGTTATCATCTTGTTAATTGTTTTCTGGTTCTTCTCTTTTTTTTCTGCCTCTCTTGCTTTCTTCCTTATGATTTGATGATTTTCCATAGTGGTATGCTTTGATTCCTTTTTCTTTGTCTTGTGTGTATCTACTATAGGTTTTTTTGCCTTGTGGTTACCATAAGGCTTACATGAACCTTCTTGTAAATGTAGCAGTCTCTTTTAAGCTGACAGCAGCTCAAGTTGTGTTCCGTTGATGTGTCCCGTTTTTCAGATTTTTTGTGTTTCTTGTAGCCTTGCTCTGATGTCTGCGTCTTTGATGGAGCAGTCACCTCTTTCATACTTGACAGACTGGTTTTGGTGTGGAAAGACCTTCACCTGTGTGTGGGTGAGAGGGTGTGGCTGGGTTGGAGTAGTGGTTCTGGCTCTGGGGACGCCTCTGTGTTAGGCTCTATGCAGCTCTGTCAGCTGGGGGCAGTGTTGGTGAAGATTGCAGGGCTTCTAGAGGACCAAGGCTGTGGGTGTCCACAGTGGTGCTGAGGGCTGCTGGGGTCTTTAGTGGCAAAGTCTGCTGGGACCACCTGATATTTTTTTCTTCCACGGGGGATGTCGTGGCTGAGGGGGATTTTTTTGGTAATTGGTCCAGCTTGTGGCTGCCTTCATGGTGGTGTGTCACTGGTGTTGGATGTGTGGGTGCCCATGGAGTAGCCGTGGAGCCGGGGTCTGGAGAGTGGGCACTTGTGGACCAGCAGCAGCTCCTGTGTCCGGGGTGCTGGCCAGCCTGCAGCAGCGCTGGCTCGGGGAGCCTGAGATACGGGTGCAGAGCCATTGTCTGGGGTGCAGGTGAGTGCAGAGCAAGCAGAGCAGGCTTTGGGGGCTGGTGTGCACTGGGGTGAGGTTGCTGGCAGCTGTGGTCATGGGGCAGTGTAGCAGAGGCTCCTTTTGGTGGGGGGCATGGCAGTGTCTACCTCTGGGGGGCCTGTGCATATAACAGTAGGGGTCCTTTGCTAGGAAAGCTGCAGGAAATCTACAGCTGCCGTGGTCCCCAGTGGCAAAGGCTGCCCGGGCCCCACAGAACAGGCCATGGGCACCACAGGGGCACCTGCTGCTTGGCTGATGTTGTTGGACCCCCTTCTTCTTTGTTCCCCGCTGCCTCTGATGTCCCTGATGAGCTCATCTCCCCAGCAGTCCTTTCTGTGCAGTTTTTCTCCTTCTTTTGCTCCACTGTGTTGCTGTAGGTTCTTAATTGGATTCTTTAGCCCTCCTAAGGCTTTTTTCAATTGTGAATAGCTAATTGTTTTTTTGTGAGGGGAGTGAAGGCTGGTATCTCCTACTGTTTCATCTTGCTCAGTTTAGATTATTTTAGAAAAATGAATTTTGTCAAAATACATATGAAAAATAATTTATTCAGTTTTTACATTTGATTTGGATTTTTATGAATATATATTCAAACAGCCTTTGGATACAATTATGTTTTAAAAATTCTTTAGATCATTGAGAAATATTATAGTACATGCCAAGGAAGGGCTGGAAAAGAAGACACAAAAATAGAGCTCAGAAAAGGGGAAAAACAGCAGAAAAATAGGATTTTAGAAACAATCTGCTTAAATTTTTAAAATCTGAAAATAATGAAAGAGTAGGCTTCTGTCATGCATGACCCATATAAAATCTGCAG
Organism: Balaenoptera acutorostrata; assembly: GCF_949987535.1. Classification (NCBI taxonomy): domain Eukaryota; kingdom Metazoa; phylum Chordata; class Mammalia; order Artiodactyla; family Balaenopteridae; genus Balaenoptera; species Balaenoptera acutorostrata. Next base: position 80,853,549 of record NC_080080.1, read on the forward strand.
AGTTCATTACACATTTTTCAGGTTTAATTACTGATCAAAACAATAAAAACAAGCCAACTGGGCATTGCAAATTGTTTAGATTTTTACCACTGATCAAAATAATGAAAATGAACAGAAAATTACTCTCATCAAATCCACAATTTTATCAGGTCTGATAAAATTTATGAAACTACAGTCTTTAGTAAATGAAGCTTGAGTTACTGATCAAAATAATGAGAATAAATGACAAGTATTTACATCAAATTTCTAACCCAGAAGCACAAAGGCGGTTCTGTCCAGTGTGAGATGACAAAGAAAACGCCTTCCCAGAACCAGCAGATCGGGGGAGAAAGTCAGGACTGGGAGCCCCGCTGTCCTTTGGGAGCTGATCCCGGAGGATGGCCCTGCTTCCGGAAAACAAGCTGATTCGGGTTCATGGTGAAAAACCTTTTTCATTGGATGAAGAAGAAATAGAGACGAACCTTTATTTTAAGTTCGCAGACAATCTATATTTTATTACTATTTTTCTATGTTTTAGAGCTAATTTTGGAGAGCAGCTTTTGTCAGTGAAGTTATTTGTGATGGAAGCATTTGGCTTCTTTATGAAGAGAATATAAAAAAATCACTATTATAGAGAAAAGCACACATAATACAATGGCTAGAATTGAAAAAATTCTGGAGAAATAGCAAAAAATTGGCAGTATTTAACAAAGAGAAGTAACAGTCAATATAAAAACATTGGTATGATGTTCTAAAAATATTTAGCCAAACATATTTAGTCAAATAAAATGACACTTTATTTATTTTTTGACAGTGTCCAATATTTACTGAAAACAATGGATAGATTCTAAGTATAGAAGAAGTAACTTTGGAATTTGAGGCTAGAATGTCTGAATATGTCAGATAAATATAAAAATAATAAAACAAATTAAAACTATCTAGAATGATAAAATCAAGTGAAATGTTTAATATAATGGGAATATTGTAAGGATCCAGATATTTCTTTTTTCATTTATTATTTTTTAAAAATTTTTATTGGAGTATAGTTGACTTACAGTGTTGTGTTAGTTTCAGGTGTTGCAAAGTGAATCTGTTATACATATACATATATCCACTCTTTTTTAGATATTTCTTTAAGAGATGTTGAGATCTGTAATAATGATTCATATGAAGGAAGAAGTTAAAATATTTCATGGTATTTTCCATGATAATGATAATTTTTCGTATTCAGTCTGCCTTTACAATTCTATATGTAAAATCTGTTGGGTTTTTTTTCTGAATCTAAGTATCACTTTAAGAATTTTAGTAACAGTTACTGCTGCCTCAGTGAATAAAATTTCTCCAAATTGAAAACATCTCTCCCAAGAATTACAGTGACTCTAGAAATGAGGTTTAATTTGGCATTATTCTCAATAGAGCAAGATTATGTGGACAATCTGGATTGTAAAGACATAATTAGTGATTTTTTTTGACATGAAGGCAAGAGATAAATTTTGTGGAATAAATATGTGAGTATTTATGAGTTCTCTAGGTCTTCATTTTATTAGTCACCCACCACCACTGGTCCATCATCAGAACATCTCAGCACAGGTGATGATTATATATTCAAAAGATCTTATGATTATGGAGGCATTCTTGTCAGGAGAGGGTGGCAGAATATATCTTATTTAATAGTTTGGTTTCCATTACTTTACAGTGTAGACGCTCAGTGTGGGTCTATTGTAGTCTTGTCCAGACTCTGCAGTGGAGGTGCTGGCCTGGGTGGACGAGCCTCCGTCATTCAGTGCTGGGGCCTCCTGTGTCCTCCAGGACCTCGTGTGAAGTGATGCCCAATCAGTGTTGCCAGATGAACGCGTATTACCTGGTACTCCCTCCTGCAATTCCACTTGTCACTACGACTTGCCTTTCAGAGCCTGGATGGACTGGCTCATTCTCAGAGAAGCCTTTCCCCTCCCCCATCAGCCCGAGCCATCGCTTCTCCCTCTGCCCTTCTGCAGACCTTACGTCTGGCTGCATCCCACAGAGGGTCATCGCAGATGCTCTCAGCATCCCCTCTGTCCCTGTATCAACAGCAGCCTTAGGGCAAACACACTGGTCTTTGCAGCTGCCCACAGGACTTGGCATGGGGGTATTCAGTACATGTTTTCTTTTACTGACTATCATATTTTAAGAAATTAGTATACATAAATCCTATAGTAAAATCCCTATTCCTCCACATTTATGAAATAAGTACTTGTGGTTTTGTCCTTTTGCTGCAGATTTTTTAACCTTGTATTAAATACATACATAACAGACACTGTACATTTTGAGACTGGTGAATGATTTTTATAATGTTTCAGGATAAATCTTTATAAGCTGCTATCAAAATAGCCAAGAGAAAAATATAAAAATAAGTTTCAGATCTCTGGTGGCTTGATCAAAGAAATACATAGTTTGAGGGTCAAAGATGCATTAATCTGTTGAGGTTAAATGTGCTTTTCTATAAAGTCAAAGAAAGGAGTGCACGCTAGTCTACTGGGTCTGAGAGGTTGTGTGGACCAGAGCTTCGCCACAACCAGGCTTTGGGTCAGGATCTTCCTGCCCTGCTTATTTAATTGGAAATCTGCTTTTGGAACCACCTTTGCTTGCTATAGATGATCTGTTTTTAGCTGCTATAATTTTCTCAGAAAACTTTATACCCCCTTAAGCACCTTATTTCTTTTTCGTTTTTCCTTCCTTGTGAAGGAATCTTCCCAGCTTGACCTTAGCTGAATTCCGTTCTGTTCTTTTTTATTCTGCTTGCTTCAGGCAGAAAATGAACCAGATCACTGATGAACCATTTGGCATGAGACGTGCGGGTTTCAGGACTTCACTGAGGTGCTATTTTAGGATGACTGTGATATTATGGGTCAGAGTGAAAACAGAAAAAAGTGTTCTTTTTTATTAAAAAGCAGTTCCAAATGAAATGACGTCAGTTTATAAACATTTGAAATGCATCCTCATTTTCCACCAGTTTGATAGAAATAGAGGGATGATTGCAATTCCTTTGGGTCTTTACTCTTTCCTTCAGGACGTTCTCTGTTAAGGATTCTGCCTGGTATTCATTGTCTCACACCTGGGAGGTCATGTGATGGCAGCTTCAAGAGGAAAATGAGTAATCAGTATTCAAAAATAGTTTTTAAAAATAGCCAATAGCAGTTTACGGCTTTGGATAATCTTTACTGAACAATGGAAAGGGGAATTAGATTTCTCTGGAAACTATTCTGTTAGATTTTACGCGACCAAGAGAGATCTGTTTGGAGGACGGATCCGTGCCCTGAATGGTGACTGTGCTTTTCCCATTTTGCTGTGTAAATGGTCACGTGCTCACTGACCAAGGGCTGGTGGTGCCCGGGTGTTGGCTGGCACGCCCCGCCTTTCCAGGTCTTCACCTCCGTCTTGACCTGGGACACCTCAGCGACCAGCTTGGAGAGCACCTCCGCCCACACACATAGTTTGCTCATCCTTTGTGAGCAGACTTTGTCATGTGGAAAGTTTTCTTGGGGAGCTGAGATGTGACCACCAAATTCACTTCCATCTGCAAAGCCAGGATTTTCCCCACTGCCAAAGGAATTCCTGGGGCTGCTGTAACTTGGTGCTTTGTTACAATGCAAGCAGATATCACTGATGTCATGACAGTAATTTTAAATAAGGTAGGCACTGAGGAAATGAACAATGAGGACAGTAAACCTTACTGCAGATGTGTGGGCACACCTGACCTCCCCCATCTGAACCCATGTGGCCAGAGATGGTGGGTGGTGGTCTTTAGTTTGGGCTCATGATGCTAGAATACACGATCTATATTAAAACAGCCCTAACTGGGCTTCCTTGGTGGTGTAGTGGTTAAGAATCCACCTGCCAATGCAGGGGACACGGGTTCGAGCCCTGGTCTGGGAAGATCCCACATGCCACGGAGCAACTAAGCCCGTGCGCCACAACTACTGAGCCTGCGCTCTAGAGCCCATGAGCCACAACTGCTGAGCCTGGGTGCTGCAACTAATGAAGCCCACGTGTCTAGAGCCCGTGCTCCACAACAAGAGAAGCCACCGCAATGAGAAGCCTGAGCACTGCAACAAAGAGTAGCCCCCGCTTACCGCAACTAGAGAAAGCCCGCGTGCAGCAACGAAGACCCAACGGCAGCCAAATAAATAAATTAATTAATTAAAAAAAAAACAAAACAGCCCTAACTAAGTGTGAATTGAAATTACAGAAGTACGTATTTTAGCTGATAAAGAAAGGAATTTGGAGGGAGAATACAATAACTACCAAAAAAGTACTTACTTTTATAAACCTTGATTCTCTTTTTGAGGTTATCGAGGACCAGGTAGGATGACAATAAAAGCAAACCCCTTCTGTCCCCCACCCAGCTTCTTGTGTCTGGGTTTTCTTTGCTGAATCTGGACATGATCGGAGGGCAAGCTAGGAGGGCTCAGTTGGGATTAAACCAAATATTCTAATGCAACATTCCTTTTTTTTCTTATCAGACCTTTGGAATCCATGGTGACTTGGAGTCAGACAGCATCATCTAATACATGAGCTTTAGCTCAGAGAAAACATGAGCTCGAGCATAGTGTAAAAGAAACATGCCAATTCATTTATTCACACATCACAGAGAAATCATTGATTGGAAATGGTGGTTAAAATTTAGAAGGAAAATAAAAAACATTTTGACAGGGACAAAATCTGCCGAGGAATTACTCAGAAAACGAAGACTGGATAGTATTTGATCTTGAAAATACAGTCTTTAGTGGCGCTATATGTCTATAGTGTCTCTTATGTTATTGTAAATTGTATTTTGTTAGTAACTTTAAGCTTTCAAGTAATTAAAATTAGAAGGGGTCTGCTCCATATCTAGCATGGTGTCTGAAGCATTTTGTCACCAGGTCACGTTGATATGACCCACGATGAGGTCTCTCAGTTTCCCTTTGGCAAAATAAGAGCGATGACATTTCTGTTTGAAAAATCATTGCAACTGTCTGTAAGCACTTTTCCTCTATGGATATATATATATTTAAATAACTGGCATTTTCTCTGGAGAGACTTTGCATTTCCCCTGCCGTAAGCAGAAAGTTGGAGACTGCCAAAGCCATAGCAGCCCTTGTCCCAAGCCAGGGAAACTTCTCTGTCTGAACTGCCTCTTTATTAGCAAAGACAATGTGTGTATTTTTGGGTTTTTTTTTGACAATGTGTGTATTTAAGGCCTGCTGTTTTTTAGAAAGTTGTCTAGGTTGAGCGTTGGGTAGACAGCGTAAGAAAGAAAGGATTTTGTTTTCTGTTGCCTCTTCCATGATGTTTGCGGGGCTTGATGTGGGTGATTTAATCCACCTGTGGCCTCTGGTTCAGATTGAAACTCGGGATGAATTGTGAGTATTGATGTGGTTCATGCTCACGAAGGTACTGACCGGTCCTCCACTTCACGTCATTTGTGCCATTTTCTCCCTTATTATTGGAGGGTGTGTGTGTGTGTGTGCGCGCGTGCACGCGTGTGTGTGTGTGTGTGTGTTGATGATGAGGGATTTTGGAGGCAGTGCTGTGCATCATCGTAAACGTGGCCTGGGATGCTTTTCATCAGTCAGCGCTGCGTCACCTGCCCTAACAGAAGAGTACACTCTGGGTGAGAAGCAGGGGACCAGGAAGAGAGAGGCAGTGCGCATGGGGTCACTGTGGCTTATCCCAAGTTTGTGAATCACGTTTGTCTTATTGAAGGCGTTTCTAAAGTATTTTATAGTTAAATTCAACAACATTTATCAGCCTCCACATTCGCTACGGGGTAGATAAGTATTTCAGTTAACAGGAGAGGAAACAAAAGATGCTGAAGGTGATCTTGATGAGGGATCTGGCTGGGTTCTGGACCTGCGGTATCTCCTGAGACTCCCAATTCAGTCCACACCTTTGCTCAGAGCTTCAGAAAACGCCCAGTGATCCCTGTGGCCGCTGGGTCTAGGCCAGCGGACTCTTGTAAACAGGGCTTTGAAGGCCTTAGAAGGAGTGTTTGGAGGTCAGCCAGGGCTGGGACTCTGACAGGGGGGTTCCCTCCACCCCGGGAGGCTGCCTCCTGCCCAGGAAGCCACGGGCAGCACAGGTCCCCTCACGTCTTGATGAGACCTTGAGGGGCGGCCGAGGGGGACTGGGGTTCTGGAGCCTATGTCACATTTCCTTAGATACCACTGGGCACTGGGACTGTCTCCAAGAAAAAGGCTTTCAGGAAGCTTCGGTAACTCGAAGGGTAAGTGAGTAAGAGAACTTGTCTCCTGCCCTCTAAGTAGCTCTGGCTCAGATGCTACTTTGGGTGTAAAATAATTGTCCGACCATCTGTCTCAGATAGATTGCTGTCCATTTACATCTCAAGCCTTCCTAGAGGGTCCTAGGACATAATTTGGAAGGTTATTTTTATATAAATACGATCATCTGCACACATTCCTTGAATCAGGTAATTGGTATCAGTGAATAAAGCCTACAGACCAATGCAGTGAATACTGGTATCAAAAGGTTTAAAACTGTTTTAAAAGAATTCATAATGATTCCTTTTTTACAATTATTTATTTATTTATTTTTTACTCTTTGGCTGCACCCCGCGGCATGTGGGCTCTTAGTTCCCTGTCCAGGGATCGAACCCTGCACCTTCTGCAGTGTAAGTGTGGAGTCTTAACCGCTGGGCATCCAGGAAAGTCCCTGATTCCTTTAAAATTGTTTTTTTTTCCTCAGGTTATTATGCGCTAAATTGATCCTCTTACACCTAGACTAGTTAAGTCTTTGAATTTATAATGAAATCTAAATAAACTTGAAAGAAACAACAGGTAGTTTTAAAGCAAATGAGGTTCTTAAATAAAATACATTCTCTGCTTAGTTTTAATGCCCTAATTGTGAAAATGAGCACCGCCCTTCCCAGGTAATTTTTATTTTCTTTTATTTTTTAAAAATTTATTTATTTTTATTTATTTTTGGCTGCGTTGGGTCTTTGTTGCTGTGCACGGGCTTTCTCTAGTTGCGGCGAGCAGGGGCTACTCTTCACTGCAGTGCACAAGCTTCTCACTGCGGTGGCTTCTCCTGTTGTAGAGCACAGGCTGTAGGCACCCAGGCTTCAGGACTTGTGGCTCGCGGGCTCTGGAGCGCAGCCTCAGTAGTTGTGGTGCACGGGCTCTAGAGCGCAGGCTCAGTAGTTGTGGCTCACGGGCTCTAGAGCACAGGCTCAGTAGTTGTGGCTCACGGGCCTAGTTGCTCCGCAGCATGTGGGATCTTCCCGGACAAGGGCTCAAACCCATGTCCCCTGCATTGGCAGGCAGATTCTTAACCACTGCACCACCAGGGAAGTCCCTTGACTGAGCACTCTTGATGCAGCAGTTCATTTGCTCCTCACAGAAGATGCTGATGAAGGTACTGTTATCACTTCCAGTCCTACCCACCAGCCTACTGGCACCACATTAAACAAATTGAAGAATAAAAATCACGTGATCATCTCAATAATGTAGAAAAACCTGTTGACAAAATTCAACCTCCATTTATGATTAAAACTCTCAACAAAGTGGGTTAGAGGGAACATACCTCAACATAGTAAAGGCCATATATGACAAAATTACAGCCAACATCATACCCAACAGTGAAAAGCTGAAAGCATGTCCTCTACAATCAGGAACAAGACAAGGATGCTCACTCTCACCACTTTTAGTCAACATGGTATTGGAAATCCCAGCCATAGCAACCAGACTAAAAAATATAATAATAAAAAGAATCCAAATTGGAAAGGAAGAAGTTAAACTGTCACTGTTTTCAGGTGACATGATACTATATATAGAAAATCCTAAAGACACCACCAAAAAACTATTAGAATTAATAAATGAATTCAGTAATGTTTCAGGATAGAAAATTAATATACAGAAATCTGTTACATTTCTATATACTAACAACAAACTATCAGAGAAATTAAGAAAACAATCCCATTTACAATTGCATCAAAAAGAATAAAATACCTAGGAATACATTTAACCAAGGAGGTAAAAGACCTGTACTCCCAAAACTATTAGAGACTGATGAAAGAAATAGAAGATGACACTAACAAGTGGAAAGATATACCATATTCATGGATTGGAAGAATTAACATTGTTAAAAGATTACTAGCCAAGACAATTTGCAGATTGAATGTAATCTCTAACAAAATACCAATGGCATTTTTTTCACAGAACTAGAACAAATAATTCTGAAACTTGTATGGAAACACAAAAGACCCCAAATATCCAAAACAGTCTTGAGAAAGAAGAACAAAGCTGGAGGTATCATCCTCTCTGGTTTCAAAGTCTGCTACAAAGTTACAGTAATTAAAACAGTATGGTACTGGCCCCAAAACAGACACATAGATCAATGGAACAGAGTAGAGATCCCAGAAATGAACCCACACTTATGTGGTCATTTAATCTACAACAAAGGAGGCAAGGATATATGATGGGGAAAAGACAGCCTCTTCAATAAATGGTGTTGGGAAAACTGAACTTCTACATGCCAGAGAAACAAACTGGACTACTCTCTCACACCATATACAAAAATAAACTCAAAATGGATTAAAGACTTAAATGTAAGACCTGAAACCATAAAACTCCTGGAAGAAAATGTAGGCAGTATGTTCTTTGACATTGGTCTTAGCAATATTTTTATGGATCTGTCTCTATAAAAATATGCAAGGGAAACAAAAGCAAAGACAAACAAATGAGACCACATCAAACTGAAAAAGTTTTGCACAGTAAAGGAAACTATCAACAAAACGAGAAGGCAGCCTACGGAATGGGAGAAGATGTTTGCAAATGACTTGGAGATGCCCTGGCGGTAGAGTGAGCTCCCAGGATGGCTGTGCCCTGTCTGTGTCCCTGGGAAGCACAGGGTCCCCTCCCCTCCCTGTCTCTCACTCAGCCTCCTCCTCGGGAGGCCCTCCAGGACCAGCTGGTGGAGGTGCCCAGGCTCCTATCAGGTCACTGCTTCCACCTGGAGCCTGGGAGGTTTTGCACATCTTTTAGGCCTGGAGCCTCCATCCCCTTAGCCCTCTGCTCCCCTGAGAGTCAGCCCCACTGGCCTCGGCACCAGACTTTCTGGGGGCTCGTCTCCTGGTGCAGGACCCGGGCTGGGGAGCCCCGTGGGGCACAGACCTCTGTTCCCGGCTGAACCTCTGCGGTGTGGTCACCCTCCGTCTGTTGTCTGCCCATCCCGGGGTGGGGCTCAACTAAACCGCATCTCGCCCGCCCCGTCTCCTTGTGGTTCCTTCTTCGTGTCTTTAGTTCCAGAAGCTCCTTTCTGCCGGTGCCCACGTGCTGCTTATGGAGATGCTCTGGAGAGTCGTGGCTTTGCAGGCTCTTCGGGGCCCCTGGGAGGCTGGGTCGGGGCTTCCCAAGACACCGTCCTGGTCACGCCTGTTACTGGCTCGCTGTTTTAATTTTTATGTCTCTGATTATGAGGGTTAATAGAGTTTTGGATATCTTTATAGGTATTTATGTTTTAGCTTTTGTAGCTACTTATATTTTGTCTTTAAACAGAGAGAGCAGTGTTAATATATTAACTAACAATAACTATGTCAGTATGTCAGTAGTCTACCCACAGCCTTAACTTGCCTTTAAAATATCATGGTCATAGGTTTCTATGTTGCATTTGGGAGGAATCATAATAATAAAATAGCAAAAATTTATAATGCATATTATGTGCTAGACACTCGTCTAAGTACCTTAAATGATTAACTCATTTAATCCTCGTAATAAACTTATGGGAAAAGTTCTATTATTGTCCCCATTATAGAAATAAGAGAACAGCAGTGTGTCCAAGGAGACACAAATGACAGGGCAGAACTGAGAGCTGGGCTCCAGGGCCTGGCTGAGCCTGGACTCTACTGTGGAGAGACTTACTGAAATCCCGCCTGGCCAAGTTACGTTAAAAGAAGTGTAAAAACTCTGTGTTATGACTATAAATGTACAATTTACCAAAGAGTCGTTGAAAGAATTTAATCACGGGAGGCTTCTTTCTCTAAATACTATCGTAATCAATCTTTGTTTCTAATACCTGCCATCTTTTATTTAGAAAGAGACATTCAGCTCCTTGGGTTGAGTTATTTCATTTTGGGCGACGTATGTCTGGGGTCGGGAGCCTCTGTGTGGGATTTATTAATAAATCATCATAATAAAACCCACAATGGTGGCTTTTAAAAAATAGCTTCTTTTCCCATCAGGACTTTGCTCACGGCTGGATGTTGGGAAGCCCTCAGCTCTTTCCTCAGCCGAAGCTGAGGCCCAAAGGTCCAGGACAGGGCGACCTGTGAGTGGTTGGGTCGCCTCACCTCACACCTGGGCTCCTCCTGCCACAGAGCGTTGCTTTCTAGGTCTCCCAAAGATTGCATTAGATGATAGGTTTTTACAAAATGGTGTAAAAATAAACTTAACATGAAACTTACCATCTTAAATGTACAATTCAGTGGCATTCACCACATGCACCTGCTGTGGGACCAGCGTCACATCCATCTCCAAAATTTTTTTTCATCTTCCCAAACTGGAACTCTATACCCATTAAATAACATCTCCCCCCAACCCCAGTTCCTGGTACCCTCCATCCTACTTTCTGTCTTTGTAAATTTGATGCTCTAGGGACCTCATATAAGAATCGTACAGTATTTGTCCTCTTAGGACTGGATGATTTCACTTAGCATGATGTCTTCAAGGTTTATCCATGTAGCAATAGGGTTGCTTTGAGAAATTATATATGTAAAGCAGTTAAGACAATGCCTGGCATATAGTGAGCTCTTTATAAACTGTTACTGTTGATATTAATGTATTAGTTTCCTATTGCTATTGTAGCGAACTCCCACAAACTCTGTGGCTCAGAACAACACACATTTGTTCTCTTACAGTTCTGGAGGCCAGAAGTTTGAAAGCAGTTCCACTGAAGTCCAGGTGAGGGCAGAGCTGGCTCCTTCTGGAGGCTGCAGGGGAGAGTCTGTTTCCCGACCTTTTGCAGCTTCTAGAGGTGCCTGCATTTCTGGGCTCACGGCTCCTTTCTCAGCTTCAAAGTCAGCAGCATGGCGTCCTCTCTTCTGTCCCATCTCTGCCTCTGACCTTCCATCTTCTCTAACTTTCACCGTCCTGCCTCTTTCTTACCTCTGACCCTTGTGGTTACCCTGGGCCCGCCTGGATAATTCAGGGTCATCTCCCCATTGCAAGATCATTAATTTAATCACACCTGCATTCTTTTTTTTTTTTTTTAAAAGGATTTTCTTTTTTATTTATTTATTTATTTATTTATTTATTATTTTTGTCTGTATTGGGTCTTCGGTTCGTGCGAGGGCTTTCTCCAGTTGCGGCAAGCGGGGGCCACTCTTCATCGCGGTGCGGGGACCGCTCTTCATCGCGGTGCGCGGGCCTTTCTCTATCGCGGCCCCTCCCATTGCGGGGCACAGGCTCCAGACGCGCAGGCTCAGCAACTGTGGCTCACGGGCCCAGCTGCTCCGTGGCATGTGGGATCTTCCCAGACCAGGGCTCGAACCCGTGTCCCCTGCATTAGCAGGCAGATTGTCAACCACTGCGCCACCAGGGAAGCCCCACACCTGCATTCTTTTCGTCATATAAGTTAACATATTCATGGGTTCCAGGGATTAGGACGTAGACCTTTTGGGGAAAACTTTATTCAGCCTACAACAACAATAATGCAGCAGCTGCTGATGGTAATAATAACATAGTATTTAGTAATGGAAGGAATGTTCTTATACCTGAACAACTAATCACAACAACATTGGTACCACCTGGGAGGTGGTTAAATCTCAGCAGTGACCCAGACCTTCTGACTCAGCATGTGCATTTCAGCCAGATCCCCAGAAGATCTGAATGCACCTTGCTGTTTGAAATGGTGTCTGCCCTTCATCGGGTGCCTTAATGAGGACAATACACACGGATAAAGATAGAGCCTCAATTCTCTGTTCTCTGCCTGATCTTCCTGACTAATGACATCACCACGACACTGTGGGTTCTGAGTCTGCACCAGAGTGTTGCAGACTTAAGCCCCATATGAGAGCTGGAGGTGGTTGTGGGATGTAAGGGCGTTTGCTCTGTGAGGATTGCTGACTCTGATTTTCCCTGAAGGGAGTGTGTAACAGGGTACCCCATCTGCTCTCTGCCTTCAGGTAAGGACTGTGCCTCAGGACGGTAGGTATTGATTTATGACCCTGGGAGCAGAGTAGCGATTTGCCTTCTGGTTTAGATTAAATAGTCTAAAGGTGAATAAAATCTGCTACTCTAGCACATACTTCCTTTTGATTATCTATCTTTTTTATGAATATAAATTTGAAGATAACTTATTTTAAAGCCTTGCTAGAGAGGTGGACAGCTTTTAAATGAAGCATGGAAGGCCGGCTGGACCAACAGAATCAGGGGTTTTGTTGTTTGTTTGGATTGATTTTCTTCCTCTTATTTGGTTATTTTGTTTTGTATTATTTTGTTTTGACTAGTGATTGAGTTTTTTTGAAAGCTGGAAGCTTTATCTTGACAGACACGTAGGGAGAAAGACAACAGTTCTTGGGAGGCGCCTCCAAACCTGTCCAGAGATGCAGCCTTTATCACGGAACTGTCCCTCTGCCCCAGCATCTCTTTCTAGAACATCAGGGTGAAGGACTGGTTGTGATTACTCTAATTTGGTGTTCCATGCGGGAGACTTCCAGGGGGGTCACGGGACTCACCTCTCGTGTTCTCAGGTTTCTGCGGTGCTAATATTGCCAAGTTATGTAATTTTGAGTCTCAGTGACTCCACGCTTGAGTTAACACTGTCTTTTAATTTTCCTTGGAGGTTTGAAAGAGCAGAGCAGGAAATACTGTCTACACTTGATTTATTAGGTGTCAACCTAGAAGGTAGCGGATGGTTTGGTCTGTTTTTTTCCCGCCTTATATTTAGAGGCATGCGCGTCTGAAACTGCTGGGCAAGATGCCTGTTTGTATTGTCTATGTTGTTTATCTCTTTCCTATTAAAACGTTAAGATTCTCACACAAACGCTGTGTCTTGATACTGATGAGCTGTGGATTCCTGAAGGGCTGGAGGCTATTCACTCTCCTTCCGAGATTCCCGTTTTCAGGCCTCAGCTATCAAAACCAAATTGTTTCCATCATTTTGAAAGAACAACTGGGACTCAAATAGACCAGTTTATCTAGGCCATACACAGAAAGGAATTTAGGGTACTGGAAAAATAGGGTATTTTCAGATATGTCCTCTATTTTTTTTTTTTAAACATCTTTATTGAAGTATAATTGCCTTACAATAGTGTGTTAGCTTCTGCTTTATAACAAAGTGAATCAGTTATACATATACATATGTTCCCATATCTCTTCCCTCTTGCATCTCCCTCCCTCCCACCCTCCCCATCCCACCCCTCTAGGTGGTCACAAAGCACCGAGCTGATCTCCCTGTGCTGTGCGGCTGCTTCCCACTAGTTATCTATTTTACATTTGGTAGTGTATATATGTCCATGACACTCTCTTACCCTGTCACATCTCACCCCACCCCCTCCCCATATCCTCAAGTCCATTCTCTAGTAGGTCTGTGTCTTTATTCCCGTCTTGCCACTAGGTTCTTCATGGCCTTTTTTTTTTTTTTTTTTTTTCCCTTAGATTCCGTATATATGTGTTAGCATACTGTATTTGTTTTTCTCTTTCTGACTTACTTCACTCTGTATGACAGACTCTAACTCCATCCACCTCATTACAAATACCTCCATTTCATTTCTTTTTATGGCTGAGTAATATTCCATTGTATATATGTGCCACGTCTTCTTTATCCATTCATCTGTCGATGGACATTTAGGTTGCTTCCATGTCCTGGCTATTGTAAATAGAGCTGCAATGAACATTTTGGTACATGACTCTTTTTGACCTATGGTTTTCTCAGGGTATATGCCCAGTAGTGGGATTGCTGGGTCATATGGTAGTTCTATTTGTAGTTTTTTAAGGAACCTCCATACTGTTCTCCATAGTGGCTGTATCAATTTACATTCCCACCAACAGTGCAAGAGTGTTCCCTTTCCTCCACACCCTCTCCAGCATTTATTGTTTCTAGATTTTTTGATGATGGCCATTCTGACCGGTGTGAGATGATATCTCATTGTAGTTTTGATTTGCATTTCTCTAATGATTAATGATGTTGAGCATTCTTTCATGTGTCTGTAGGCCATCTGTATATCTTCTTTGGAGAAATGTCTATTTAGATCTTCTGCCCATTTTTGGATTGGGTTGTTCGTTTTTTTGTCATTGAGCTGCATGGGCTGCTTGTAAATCTTGGAGATTAATCCTTTGTCAGTTGCTTCATTTGCAAATATTTTCTCCCATTCTGCGGGTTGTCTTTTGGTCTTGTTTATGGTTTCCTTTGCTGTGCAAAAGCTTTTCAGTTTCATTAGGTCCCATTTGTTTATTTGTGTTCTTATTTCCATTTCTCTGGGAGCTGGGTCAAAAAGAATCTTGCTGTGATGTATGTCATAGAGTGTTCTGCCTATGTTTTCCTCTAAGAGTTTGATAGTGTCTGCCCTTACACTTAGGTCTTTAATCCATTTTGAGTTTATTTTTGAGCATGGTGTCAGGGAGTGTTCTAATTTCATACTTTTACATGTACCTGTCCAATTTTCCCAGCACCACTTATTGAAGAGGCTGTCTTTTCTCCACTGTATATGCTTGCCTCCTTTATCAAAGATAAGTTGACCATATGTGTGTGGGTTTATCTCTGGGCTTTCTATCCTGTTCCATTGATCTATATTTCTGTTTTTGTGCCAGTACCAAACTGTCTTGATTACTGAAGCTTTGTAATATAGTCTGAAGTCAGGGAGCCTGATTCCCCCAGCTCCATTTTTCGTTCTCAAGATGGCTTTGGCTATTCGGGGTCTTTTGTGTTTCCATACAAATTGTGAAATTTTTTGTTCTAGTTCTGTGAAAAATGCCAGTGGTAGTTTGATAGGGATTGCATTGAATCTGTAGATTGCTTTGGGAAGTAGAGTCATTTTCACAATGTTGATTCTTCCAATCCAGGAACATGGTATATCTCTCCATCTATTTGTATCATCTTTAATTTCTTTCATCAGTGTCTTATAATTTTCTGCATACAGGTCTTTTGTCTCCTTAGGTAGGTTTATTCCTAGATATTTTATTCTTTTTGTTGCAATGGTAAATGGGAGTGTTTTCTTAATTTCACTTTCAGATTTTTCGTCATTAGTGTATAGAAATGCAGGAGATTTCTGTGCATTAATTTTGTATCCTGCTACTTTACCAAATTCATTGATTAGCTCTAGGAGTTTTCTGGTAGCATCTTTAGGATTCTCTATGTATAGTATCATGTCATCTGCAAATAGTGACAGCTTTACTTCTTCTTTTCCGATTTGGATTCCTTTTATTTCTTTGTCTTCTCTGCTGTGGCTAGGACTTCCAGAACTATGTTGAATAATAGTGGTGAGAGTGGGCAACCTTGTCTTGTTCCTGATCTTAGTGGAAATGGTTTCAGTTTTTCACCATTGAGGACAATGTTGGCTGTGGGTTTGTCATATATGGCCTTTATTATGTTGAGGAAAGTTCCCTCTATGCCTACTTTCTGCAGGGCTTTTATCATAAATGGGTGTTGAATTTTGTCGAAAGCTTTCCCTGCATCTATTGAGATGATCATATGGTTTTTCTCCTTCAATTTGTTAATATGGTGTATCACATTGATTGATTTGCGTATATTGAAGAATCCTTGCATTCCTGGGATAAACCCCACTTGATCATGGTGTATGATCCTTTTAATGTGCTGTTGGATTCTGTTTGCTAGTATTTTGTTGAGGATTTTTGCATCTATGTTCATCAGTGATATTGGCCTGTAGTTTTCTTTCTTTGTGACATCTTTGTCTGGTTTTGGTATCAGGGTGATGGTGGCCTCGTAGAATGAGTTTGGGAGTGTTCCTCCCTCTGCAATATTTTGGAAGAGTTTGAGAAGGATAGGTGTTAGCTCTTCTCTAAATGTTTGATAGAATTCACCTGTGAAGCCATCTGGTCCTGGGCTTTTGTTTGTTGGAAGGTTTTTAATCACAGTTTCAATTTCAGTGCTTGTGATTGGTCTGTTCATATTTTCTATTTCTTCCTGGTTCAGTCTTGGCAGTTTGTGCATTTCTAAGAATCTGTCCATTTCTTCCAGGTTGTCCATTTTATTGGCATAGAGTTGCTTGTAGTACTCTCTCATGATCTTTTGTATTTCTGCAGTGTCAGTGGTTACTTCTCCTTTTTCATTTCTAATTCTATTGATCTGGGTCTTCTCCCTTTTTTTCTTGATGAGTCTGGCTAATGGTTTATCAATTTTGTTTATCTTTTCAAAGAACCAGCTTTTAGTTTCATTGATTTTTGCTATTGTTTCCTTCATTTCTTTTTCATTTATTTCTGACCTGATCTTTATAATTTCTTTCCTTCTGCTGGCTTTGGGGTTTTTTTGTTCTTCTTTCTCTAATTGCTTTAGGTGCAAGGTTAGGTTGTTTATTCGAGATGTTTCCTGTTTCTTGAGGTAGGCTTGTATTGCTATAAACTTCCCTCTTAGCACTGCCTTTGCTGCGTCCCATAGGTTTTGGGTCGTCGTGTCTCCGTTGTCATTTGTTTCTAGGTATTTTTTGATTTCCCCTTTGATTTCTTTAGTAATCACTTCGTTATTAAGTAATGTATTGTGTAGCCTCCATGTGTTTGTATTTTTTACAGATCTTTTCCTGTAATTGATATCTAGTCTCATAGCGTTGTGGTCGGAAAAGATACTTGATACGATTTCAATTTTCTTAAATTTACCAAGGCTTGATTTGTGACCCAAGATATGATCTATCCTGGAGAATGTTCCATGAGCACTTGAGAAAAATGTGTATTCTGTTGTTTTTGGGTGGAATGTCCTATAAGTATCAATTAAGTCCATATTGTTTAATGTATCATTTAAAGCTTGTGTTTCCTTATTTATTTTCATTTTGGATGATCTGTCCATTGGTGAAAGTGGGGTGTTAAAGTCCCCTACTATGATTGTGTTGCTGTCAATTTCCCCTTTTATGGCTGTTAGTATTTGCCTTATGTATTGAGGTGCTCCTATGTTGGGTGCATAAATATTTACAATTGTTATACCTTCCTCTTGGATCGATCCCTTGATCATTATATAGTGTCCTTCTTTGTCTCTTGTAATAGTCTTTATTTTAAAGTCTATTTTGTCTGATATGAGAATTGCTACTCCAGCTTTCTTTTGATTTCCATTTGCATGGAATATCTTTTTCCATCCCCTCACTTTCAATCTGTATGTGTCTCTAGGTCTGAAGTGGGTCTCTTGTAGACAGCATATATATGGGTCTTGTTTTTGTATCCATTCAGCCAGCCTGTGTCTTTTGGTGGGAGCATTTAATCCATTTACATTCAAGGTAATTATCGATATGTATGTTCCTATTCCCATTTTCTTAAATGTATTGGGTTTGTTATTGTAGGTGTTTTCCTTCTCTTGTGTTTCTTGCCTAGAGAAGTTCCTTTAGCATTTGTTGTAAAGCTGGTTTGGTGGTGCTGAACTCTCTCAGCTTTTGCTTGTCTGTAAAGGTTTTAATTTCTCCATCAAATCTGAATGAGATCCTTGCTGGGTAGAGTAATCTTGGTTGTAGGTTTTTCTCCTTCATCACTTTAAGTATATCCTGCCACTCCCTTCTGGCTTGCAGAGTTTCTGCTGATAGATCAGATGTTAACCTTATGGGGATTCCCTTGTGTGTTATTTGTTTTTTTTCCCTTGCTGCCTTTAATATGTTTTCCTTATATTTAATTTTTGACAGTTTGATTAATATGTGTCTTGGCATGTTCCTCCTTGGGTTTATCCTGTATGGGACTCTCTGTGCTTCCAGGACTTGATTAACTATTTCCTTTCCCATATTAGGGAAGTTTTCAACTATAATCTCTTCAAAAATTTTCTCAGTCCCTTTCTTTTTCTCTTCTTCTTCTGGTACCCCTATAATTTGAATGTTGGAGCGTTTAATGTTGTCCCAGAGGTCCCTGAGACTGTCCTCAGTTCTTTTCATTCTTTTTTCTTTATCCTGCTCTGTAGTAGTTATTTCCACCATTTTATCTTCCAGGTCACTTATCCTTTCTTCTGCTTCAGTTATTCTACTATTGATCCCATCTAGAGTATTTTTAATTTCATTTATTGTGTTCTTCATCATTGCTTGGTTCCTCTTTAGTTCTTCTACATCCTTGTTAAATGTTTCTTGCATTTTGTCTATTCTATTTCCAAGATTTTGGATCATCCTTACTATCATTATTCTGAATTCTTTTTCAGGTAGACTACCTATTTCCTCTTCATTTGTTAAGTCCAGTGTGTTTTGAGCCTGCTCCTTCATCTGCTGTGTGTTTTTCTGTCGTCTCATTTTGCCTATCTTACTGTGTTTGGGGTCTCCTTTTCACAGGCTGCAGGTTCGTAGTTCCCGTTGTTTTTGGTATCTGTCCCCAGTGGCTAAGGTTGGTTCAGTGGGTTGTGTAGGCTTCCTGGTGGAGGGAACTAGTGCCTGAGTTCTGGTGGATGAGGCTAGATCTTGTCTTTCTGGTGGGCACGTACACGTCTGGTGGTGTATTTTGGTGTGTCTGTGGCCTTATTATGATTTTAGGCAGCCTCTCTGCTAATGGATGGGGTTGTGTTCCTGTCTAGCTAGTTGTTTGGCATAGGGTGTCCAGCACTGTAGCTTGCTGGTCGTTGGGTGAAGCTGGGTCTTGATGTTGAGATGGAGATCTCTGGGAGATTTTTGCCGTTTGGTATTACGTGGAGCTGGGAGGTCTCTTGTGGACCAGTGTTCTGAAGTTGGCTCTCCCACCTCAGAGGCACGGCCCTGATGCCTGGCTGGAGCACCAAGAGCCTTTTGTCCACACAGCTCAGAGTAAAAGGGAGAAAAAATAGAAAGAAAGAAAGAAAGAGGCTATAATATAGTGAAGTAAAATAAAGCTATTGTAAAGCAAAGCTATACAGACAAAATCTCACCCAGAAGCATATACATATACACTCACAAAAAAAAAGGAAAAGGGGAAAAATTAATATCTCCTGCTCCCAGAGTCCACCTCCTGGATTTGGGATGATTCGTTGTCTATTCAGGTATTCAACAGATGCAGGTACATCACGTTGTTTGTGGAGTTTTAATCCGCTGCTTCTGAGGCTGCTGGGAGAGATTTCCCCTTCTCTTCCCTGTTCGCACAGCTCCTGGGGTTCAGCTTTGGATTTGGACCCGCCTCTGCGTGTAGGTCGCCTGAGGGCGTCTGTTCCCCGCCCAGACAGGACGGGGTTAAAGGAGCAGCTGCTTCGGGGGCTCTGGCTCACCCAGGCCGCGGGGAGGGAGGGGTACAGAGGAGGCGGGGCGAGCCTGCAGCGTCAGAGGCGTCGTGACGTTGCACCAGCCCGAGGCGCGCAGTGCGTTCTCCCGGGGATGTTGTCCCCGGATCCCGGGACCCCGGCAGTGGCGGGCTGCACAGGCTACCGGGAGGGGCGGTGTGGAGAGTGACCTGTGCCCACACACAGGCTTTTTGGAGGCGGCAGCAGCAGCCCCAGCGTCTCACGCCCGTCTCTGGGGTCCGCGCTGATCGCCGTGGCTCGCGCCCTTCTCTGGAGTTCGTTTAGGCGGCGCTCTGAATCCCCTCTCCTTGCGCGCAGCGAAACTAAGAGGCAAGAAAAAGTCTCTTGCCTCTTCGGCAGCTGCAGACCTTTTCCCGGTCTCCCTCCCGGCTAGCTGTGGTGCGCCAACCCCTTCAGGCTGTGTTCACGCTGCCAACCCCAGTCCTCTCCCTGCGATCCGACCGAAGCCGAGCCTCAGCTCCCAGCCCTGCCCGCCCCGGCGGGGGAGCAGACAAGCCTCTCGGGCTGCTGAGTGCTACTCTGCGCCGAGCCTCTGTGCGGGAGTCTCTCCGTTTTTTCCTCTGTGCCCCTGTTGCTGTGGGGTCCGCGCTGATAGCTGCGGCTCGCGCCAGTCTCTGAAGTTCGTTTAGGTGGTGCTCTGAATCCCCTCTCCTCGCGCACCAGGAAACACAGAGGGAAGAAAAAGTCTCTTGCCTCTTCGGCAGCTGCAGACTTTTTCCCGGACTTCTTCCAGGCTAGCTGTGGTGCGCTAACCCCTTCAGGCTGTGTTCACGCCGCCAGCCCCAGTCCTCTCCCTGCGATCCGACCGAAGCCCGAGCCTCAGCTCCCAGCCCCGCCCGCCCCGGCGGCTAAGCAGACAAGCCTCTCGGGCTGGTGAGTGCGGGTCGGCGCCGAGCCTCTGTGCGGGAACCTCTCCGCTTTGCCCTCCGCACCCCTGTGGCTGCGCTCTCCTCCATGGCTCCAAAGCTTCCCCCCTCCGCCACCCGCAGTCTCCGCCCGCGAAGGGGCTCCTAGTGCGTGGAAACCTTTCCTCCTTCACAGCTCCCTCCCACTGGTGCAGGTGCCGTCCCTATTCTTTTGTCTCTGTTATTTCTTTTTTCTTTTGCTCTACCCAAGTACGGGGGGAGTTTCTTGCCTTTTTGGAGGTCGGACGTTTTCTGCCAGCGTTCAGTGGGTGTTCTGTAGGAGCAGTTCCACGTGTAGATGTATTTCTACTGTATCTGTGGGAAGGAAGGTGATCTCCGCGTCTTACTCTTCCGCCATCTTCTCCCTCCCCTCCCTGTCCTCTATTTTTGTTTTAGTTCTCTTCAGTTCTTATTCTCAGTAAATGATGTAAAAACTAGTTAGTCTGAACTCATTGTTTATCTCTACTCTCCCCTAGCAGACTCTTAAAAAAAATTCTTGAAGCTGTAAGTTGTAAAATAATTTCCAAAATAAGAAACTTAGGAAGATGCTATCCTATTGACCAAAGCTCCGTAATATACTGAAAGTGAAGTTTCTTTGCTGATACGATGAGACCATCGTTCCTCAGCTTGAAAGATACACTTTCCCAACATTCATAGCAGCGCTGTTTACAGTAAGTCAAGACATGGAAGCAACCTCAATGTCCATCAACGAGGAATGGATAAAGAAGATGTGGTACATAGATACAATGGAATATTACACAGCCATAAAAAAGAATGAAATACTCCCATTTGCAGCAACCTAGAGATTATGATACTAAGTGAAGTAAGTCAGACAGAGAAAGACAAATACCATATGATATCACTTATATGTGGAGTCTAAAATATGACACAAATGAACTTATCTACTTAACAGAAACAGACTCACAGACAGAACAGACTTGCAGTTGCTAAGGGGGAGGGTGGTAGGGGGAGGGATGGACTGAGAGTTTGGAGTTAGCAGATGCAAACTTTATATATAGAGAATGGATGAACAGTAAGGTCCTGCTGTATAGCACAGGGAACTATATTCAATATCCTGTGATAAACCATAATGGAAAAGAATATGAAAAAGAATGTGTATGTATGTATAACTGAATCACTTTGCTGTACAGCAGAAATTAACACTGCATTGTAAACCAACTATACTTCAATAAATAAATTAAAAGAAAAGAAAGATACACTTTTAGACAAGGATGTTTGGCATTAATGACAAAGTAGGTATTCAAGATGTTTGTTAACATGAGCTATTCTTGTGCAGGTGTGTTACTTAAAATGCACTCTGAGCCAGGCAGACCTCCCTGTATCTCTTCTGTTGTTTTTTTCCTTTCTTTATATCCCACCCGCTTCTGTTCCTTTCTCCTTCATGTCTCCTCCTTTTCCAAAAATGAATCATCAATAAACTTGATTTCTATTCGTGGTAAGCACATGGTGTGCAGATCTTTTACTCCTCTAATTTTCCAAAACCAAAACCTGCCCACCTGAGTATGCTTGAGTTACATTTCCGAGAGGTCTGTCAGTCCTGGGGCAGCCCCTTGGGCACAGTGGGAGCTGTGGTCGCCCCTTTGGGGATGGAAAGAGAGAAGAGGGAAGCAAAAACTGTGCTGCTTATCTGGTTTCTTCCAGATGCTCCTGAGGTAAGTTTTACCCTCCCAGGCAAGGCCACGGCACGGTTTTCCCTTTCCCCTGGGCCTTAGCTTCACTCCCAGATCGGATTCTAAGGTGACTGCTCCCGGAGCTGTGCTCGTGCCCCAGACGGCCACTGAGCACTCACCCCACGACGGGCACCGTTCAGAAAGAGCACACGGTTCCGACTGTCATTAGGGCTGTCAGGAAGGAACCTGCTCCAGGGGCAGCTACAGGCGTTGAGTGTTTGTAGCGAACAGAGAACCGTGCGTCGGTGGAACACACATGGGGTCCCATGTCGGCATTTCTTTATGTATAAACACCTCTTATGAGTGTTTACTTTTGACCATAGGGTCAGAGCTTTCCTCTTAATTATCTTTGTATCCACAGCATATAGACAATCACCGGCATATAGTAGACAATCGGTAACCTGCTCGTAGACTAGAGATTTCCCCCTTATCATTGCAAAACAAGGACTGTGGTTTGATCAAAGCCAGATTGTGAAAATAAAGCTATAATTTATTCACAGAATGTGCTGTAATTAAAAACTGGTTCTGAAATATGGGATGCGTAATGAAGGAAAGAGAAACAAAATTCAGGAAAGGTTATTTGATTGTGTTGACTTAAAAAAATAGACTTTATGTTTTAGAACAGTTTTGGGTTCACAGCAGAACTGAGTGGCAAATGCAGAGATTTCCCGTAGACTCCCCACCCGCCCGCCCGCCCGGGCAGACACAGCCTCTACCAAGCTCAGGTTCCCGCCATCAACATCCTCCTCCAGATGGTACATTTGTTACAGTCAGTGAACCTACACTGACACCTCCTTATCACCCAGAGTCCGTAGTTTACGTTAGGGCTCATCCTTGGCTTTGGACATTCTGTGAGCTTTGACAAATGTATACGGGCATTATCCGGCACTACACTACCATACAGAGTATGTTCACTGCCCTAAACATCCTCTGTGCTTCATCTGTTCATCCCTCTCTTCCCTCTAACCCCTGGCAACACTTACCTTTTTATTGTCTCCGTAGTTTTGCTTTTTCAGAATGTCTTATAGTTGGAATCACACAGTGTGTAGCCTTTTCAGATGGGCCCCTTTCACTTAGTCACGTGCATTTAAGGTTCCTCCTTGTCTTTTCATGGCTTGATGGCTCGTTTCTTTCTTAAGAGTCCAGTGTCTGGATGGACCACAGTTTATTTATCCATTCATCTGCTGAACGATATCTTGGGTGCCTCCAAGTTTCGGCAATTGTGAATAAACTTTCTGTAAATATCTGTGTGCAGGTTATACTGACGACATATGTTTCCAACTCATTTGGGTAAATAGCAAGGAGCGCAATTGTTAGATTATAGCAAGAGTATGAGCGTAGTAAGAGTATAGTGAGAGTATGTTTACTTTCGTAGGAGTCTGCCCAACTGTCTTCCAAAGTGGCTGCACCACTCTGCATCCCCACCCGCAGCGGATGAGAGTTCCTGTTGCTCCACACCCTCACCAGCATCTGGTGCTGTCAGTGCTCTGACTTTGGTCCCTTCTAACAGGCGTGTAGTGGTAGCTCATTGTTTTAATTTGCATTTCCCAAATGACGTATTATATGGAGCATCTCCTCATATGCTAATTTGCCATATGTTTTTACCTTCTTTGGTGAGGTGTCCTTTGAGGTCTTTTGTTCAGTTTTTTAGTTGGATTGTTTGTTTTCTTATTGTTGAGTCTTAAGAGCACTTTTTATATTTTGGCAAACAATCTTTTATCAGATATGTCTTTTGTAAATATTTTTGCCCAGTCTGTGGCTTGTCTTCTGGTTCTTTTGACCTATCTTTTGCAGAGCAGAAGTTTCTAATTTTTATGAAGTCCAGCTTATCAATTTTCTTTCATGGATTGCATTTTTAGTGTTGTACCTAAAAAGGCATCACCAAATCTGAAGTCCTCTAGATTTTCTTCTATGTTATCTTCTAGGAGTTTTATGGTTTTGCATTTTATCGTTTGGTCTATAATCCATTTTGAGTCAATTTTCGTGAAGGATATAAGTTCTTTGTCTCGATTCTTTTTTGGTTTTGTGGGCGTCTTGTTCCAGCACCATTTGTTGAAAAGACCATATTTTCTCTATTATTCTACCTTTGCGCCTTTGTCAAAGATCATTTGACTATAAATGTGTGGGTCTAGGTCTGAGCTCTCTGCTCTGCTCTGTTGATCTATTTGTCTGTGCTTTTGCCAACACCACACTGTCTTGGTTACTGTAGCTTTACAGTAAATTTTGAAGTCAGGTAGTATCAGCCGTCTGACTTTGTTTTTCTCCTTCAGTATTGTGGGTTATTCTGGGTCTTTTGTCTTTCCTTATAAATTGTAGAATCAGTTTGTCAGTCTCCCCAAAATAACTCGCTGGGATTTTGATTGGGATTGTGTTGAATCTGTAGGTCATTTTGGGAAGAATTGACATCTTGACGATTTTGAGTCTTCCTCAAAAGTCTGTAAATATGGAATATCTATTTATTTAGCTCTTCTTTGATTTCTTTCATCAGAATTTGGTAGATTTTGTGTATGTATTTTTTAGACTTTTACCTAAGGATTTAATTTTGGGGGTACTGATGTAAATGTATTGTGTTTTAAATTTCAAATCCCACTTGTTCGTTGATGGTATATAGGAAAGCAATTGACTTTTGTATAGTAACCTGTATACTTGCAACCTTGTTGTAATTGCTTATTAGTTCCAGGAGTTGTTCTGTCAATTTTTTGGATTTTCTATGTAGATAATCATGCCGTCTGATATTGTGTTGACTTTTAAAGGAAAGTTGAAAAGCTTTCCTGCTTGCTTAGGGAACTTGATTTTTAATTAATTAAGTGCTTCTCCACTGAAAACTGTTCTGCAAACATGATTATTGTAGAGTACAATGCATAGCTTTTATATATGTCCCTTAGGAATACCAAATCCCCCTCATTAAGCCTCTTTCCTAACCCCAGTTCTACTAAGATTGGTACTACATTTTGAAAAGGTTATAAAATACAAAATCCTTATATCTATATCTGATATGTATATATAAGGTAATTTATCTGAGCTGACTACATCATAGATCTTTTGCAGCGGCCAAATAAAATAGTACACAATATCACACAGGGTGATCTTTTTAAAACACAACTTGTGTTGTCACACTCCCTTGCTTAAGACTTTCCAGGCAGTGTCCACGGTCCTTGGGATGGGCTCAGACCGCCTTCAGGGGCCAGGGCTCGTCCATCTGAGCTGGTCCCGCCCCCTCCCAGCTGCTCTCTGTTCTCCCAGGACCCACCCCTTGTTCTCAGTTTGCTGAGTCAGTGCCGGGAAAAGCTCAAACTTCTGGTTTTCAGATGCTGGCTCGTCCTGGCTCACGGGACCCCTGCAGTGTCCCCTTCTCCGCGAGGCGCCCCTGACGCCATCGCTAGCCTGCACGGCTGCCCGTTGTCTGTGGGTGTCAGGTCCATCGTCGTTACACTGTCCTCTGCAGGTATCTTCCTGTCTCCTCTCAGTGCCCCCTGTGGTCTTGTCAGGGCCTCCGTTTCCGTCTCTGTCACCCGTACCTGTCCACCCACCACTGCGTGTGTTCCAGGAACGCGGGGACTTTGGGGGGTCGTGTTCCTGCTCTCTCCCCATCAAGGTGCCCGGTGTCCGGCCTTGCAGTGAATGTTTGCCTCGCAGGCAATAACTATAAAAGTGATAAAGATATTAAGCCTTGCAAATATGAAGTGTAGCATTGTTATAAAAGGTAGGAGATGTAAAGGGGAAGATATACACAGATGCGTGATGCAGGAGCAATTCTTTGAAGAGAAACTATTTTCCTTTGTTCTTTCCTTCTGGTGGCTTTTGATTCCCTTTTGTTTTGGTTCGTAATATTCACGTGGCCGCTCCCCATCCCTGCTGTTGGTTAGGCGTTGAGGCTGGAGCGGCCTTTGAAGGCGTCCGCTCAGGCTCCACCGGGACCTGCACGGCTTCTTCCTTACGGCGTGGAGAATCTCCTCTTTCCAACTTTAAACGATTTCTTAGGCGTAAATGGTAATTTAATTTAATTTAATTTAAAATTTAATCTCATGCCTTAAATGGTAATTTGTGAGATTTGTTTTGTCAACTTTTTACCTTAATCTAATTCTAAATCTAATTCTAAGGACCTAAATCTAACTTTTTACATTAACCTAATTATAAATATGATAAACTCACATGAGAAAATAGCCATTGGATTAGCAGCAACCCAGAGAATAATTAAGATCACATACCCGGCATTTGGACCAGGAAAGCTTTTAGTGTCGATGTGACTACCTTGTGGTTTTGTACTGATGGCTGGATGGCTGGCTGGAAAACCAGGTGGGCGGCGCTGATGAGCCCCACTCTTGCAGATGCACTGGTATCGCGGTACAGTAGCTACAGAGGGTTGCCTGCCACAGGGCAGGCGCTGCACCCAGGGCGCCCTTACAGGCTTTGTTAGACCTGATCTTTGCCACAAATCTATCTGAGAAAAACAAAATACGTAAGCTTGTTTGAAATCTAGAATCTGGTTTTGTTTATAATCTGTATTTGTTTTATAAATACTTGGGTGAGATGTAGGCTTTTCAGCAAACAGATGGGAATTAAAAAGAGGAAGACAAAATGATATTTGGAATTTAGTACTGTTCTTGTGTCTTCTCCAGCTGTTTGGTAGTCATGAAATTAGTTCTACCGCATAATCCGACTTCAGATGAAAATATAAGATCAGTGACTGTGGAGGTCACTTGTGCTTCTGTCGACCTGAAACAAATAGCCTGCCAGATATTGCTCCGGCAAAGGTGGGTTTATTCAGAGCAGCAGAGAATTGCCATTCGGGGTCTGCAACCATGGCAACCACAGCAAGTCCCCGCAGGGCGAGGGAAGGAGACCTTTTATAGAGGGGAAAGGAACTGAGGAGGGATGTAGTGAACAAAGGGTCCGTGGCTTGTCACTGGCCGAGTCCTGGCCAGGAGACAGGAGTCTGTCTTCTTCCTGCTGGGCTCTGCTGTCAGCACAGGCATGAGAGCGCCCCCTTCCGGCCTCCCGGCTCTATTTAATTGAGGTTTCTGTTTATTAAGTTTTTACACTTCAAATTGTGCAGTTATGGGATGTTGGCAGGGGCTATGCGTCCTAAGTGAAAGGCTTGTTCTAATCTAAAAGTAGGACAAAACATATTTTTGCTGACTGACTATTTGGAATTTGTTGCTAATAAGAAATTGGCCAAAAGCATTTAGCATTTAAAAATATTTTAAAATATATATATTTTTAATTAATTGATTAATTTTTGGTTGCATTGGGTCTTCGTTGCTGTGTGCAGGCTTTCTCTAGTTGTGGCGAGCGGGGGCTACTCTTTGTTGCGGTGCGTGGGCTTCTCATTGCGGTGGCTTCTCTTGTTACAGAGCACGGGCTCTAGGCATGCGGGCTTCAGTAGTTGTGGCACGTGGGCTCAGTAGTTGTGGCTCGTGGGCTCTAGAGCACAGGCTCAGTAGTTGTGGCGCATGGGCTTAGTTGCTCCGCGGCATGTGGGATCTTCCTGGACCAGGGCTTGAACCCGTGTCCCCTGACTTGGCAGGTGGATTCGTAACCACTGTGCCACCAGGGAAGCCCCTAAAAATATTTTAAGAAAGAGAATAAATGTGTAAAAGTTAAGAGAACAAAATTTTACTTTTATCTTTCTTTCTTTCTTTTTTCTTTCTTTATGTTCCCAAAATAAATTCTTGGATATTGTATTCTTATAAGTGATCCTACAATAGCAGACAATTTTAAATGCATTGCCACGAAGAGAAACATTTTTATGGTACTTTGCATTACTGAGAATGTTTAATATTCATCCACTTATTCTTTCAGTGGGTTATGGTACAAATGCTCTGGACTCCTACTCTGTACGAGTATCTGGAGCAGATGTTATGTGTTTGTACTCAGTTCAGTTTTAGTGTGCTCACTTGTAAAATGGTCCATGAATTGAAAACAAAACAAAACAAAACAGAATGCCGTGTTCTTTGTAAAAGCAACCCTGTGAGGCCTTTGGGGTCAGCATTTGGCATTCTTAGGCAAACTGTCTCGTTCCTAGTCTGTACTTATTATGTGTACTTGTTTTCTAGCATCTCAGGAATGATTTCTTTCTTGATGCAAGATACACTTAATTGGTGCTGTTTTGGTATCGTCTTATAAGTATGAGTGTACTGGTTAGACTTACTCAGGAAGTATTAACATTCTTGGACGCAGAGGAAGGCCAGTGGGTCTAAAAATCTAGTACTACTTTGTAATGAATTTCAAATGGAATATTCTAAAAGGTTGATGAACGAAATCACTCTTTTCAATAGAGTTGACTCTTTTTTCAAATACTAGTTTCTTTTAATGGCTCAATGTAACAAAACTGTCAGAAGAATTCACACCAGATTCATAACCGTTGTAAATTACTTCGTTTTGCGGGTCTTAGGTTAAGCGTATGCTGTTTTAAGTGTTGTTTGACATTCCGTGAAGCTGTTATCTTATAACTTAGACTTTGAGTTAAAGAGAGGTCCAGATAAATAGTAAAGAACCCTGATTAATAAAGAAGCCTCATGGGCAGGTGTGAAGGCCCGGCTTCCTCACTTTCTGTCTCTCTTTGCAGAGTCATGCCTGCTGTTTCTTGTGGTTTTGCTGAGAACGAAAGGGCATACGAGTGGGAGGTGAGGGCAGATGTGCAGGCATGTGTGTGAATGCCATTTTTCTGGGCTGCCCCAGCCCTGGCGGGGGTGGGGTGCCCACGGGGTAGAGGAGGAGCACAGGGGCGCCACTCAGTGGGGGACTTGGGCCCAAAGGCACGGAGAGTGGTTGACCCTGCCCCAGGGCTGCAGGGACGGTGGATGGAACCAGCCCTGCTCCCCCAGCTCTCTCTGTGGGAGAACTGGACCATGGAAACACCGGTGCGACCGGGAAGCGGTTAGAGCTGCAGCGGAGACGCACACAGCGGGGCGGGATCTGTCTTGTTTCCATCACAGAATCACTGTTAGAATTTCTGGAGATTCACGGCGATTGTAGACAACCCTTATTTTACAGCTAAGAGAGCTAAGGCTGAGAGGGTGGAGTGATTTAGTTAGGGCTCCATCGTTCGTCACTGGCTGAGCCGAAGCGTCTGTGCAGCGCTGTTCGGATGGTCAGTGACCCCATCTAAACCGAGTGAAGGAGATCTTTTTTTTTTTTTATTTTTTATTTTTCCCAAACATCTTTATTGAAGTATAATTGCCTTACAATAGTGTGTTAGCATCTGCTTTATAACAAAGTGAATCAGTTATACATATACAATATGTTCCCATTTCTCTTCCCTCTTGCATCTCCCTCCCTCCCACCCTCCCCATCCCACCCCTCTAGGTGGTCACAAAGCACCGAGCTGATCTCCCTGTGCTGTGCGGCTGCTTCCCACTAGTTATCTATTTTACATTTGGTAGTGTATATATGTCCATGACACTCTCTTACCCTGTCACATCTCACCCCACCCCCTCCCCATATCCTCAAGTCCATTCTCTAGTAGGTCTGTGTCTTTATTCCCGTCTTGCCACTAGGTTCTTCATGGCCTTTTTTTTTTTTTTTTTTTTTTCCCTTAGATTCCGTATATATGTGTTAGCATACTGTATTTGTTTTTCTCTTTCTGACTTACTTCACTCTGTATGACAGACTCTAACTCCATCCACCTCATTACAAATACCTCCATTTCATTTCTTTTTATGGCTGAGTAATATTCCATTGTATATATGTGCCACGTCTTCTTTATCCATTCATCTGTCGATGGACATTTAGGTTGCTTCCATGTCCTGGCTATTGTAAATAGAGCTGCAATGAACATTTTGGTACATGACTCTTTTTGACCTATGGTTTTCTCAGGGTATATGCCCAGTAGTGGGATTGCTGGGTCATATGGTAGTTCTATTTGTAGTTTTTTAAGGAACCTCCATACTGTTCTCCATAGTGGCTGTATCAATTTACATTCCCACCAACAGTGCAAGAGTGTTCCCTTTCCTCCACACCCTCTCCAGCATTTATTGTTTCTAGATTTTTTGATGATGGCCATTCTGACCGGTGTGAGATGATATCTCATTGTAGTTTTGATTTGCATTTCTCTAATGATTAATGATGTTGAGCATTCTTTCATGTGTCTGTAGGCCATCTGTATATCTTCTTTGGAGAAATGTCTATTTAGATCTTCTGCCCATTTTTGGATTGGGTTGTTCGTTTTTTTGTTATTGAGCTGCATGAGCTGCTTGTAAATCTTGGAGATTAATCCTTTGTCAGTTGCTTCATTTGCAAATATTTTCTCCCATTCTGCGGGTTGTCTTTTGGTCTTGTTTATGGTTTCCTTTGCTGTGCAAAAGCTTTTCAGTTTCATTAGGTCCCATTTGTTTATTTGTGTTCTTATTTCCATTTCTCTGGGAGCTGGGTCAAAAAGAATCTTGCTGTGATGTATGTCATAGAGTGTTCTGCCTATGTTTTCCTCTAAGAGTTTGATAGTGTCTGCCCTTACACTTAGGTCTTTAATCCATTTTGAGTTTATTTTTGTGCATGGTGTCAGGGAGTGTTCTAATTTCATACTTTTACATGTTCCTGTCCAATTTTCCCAGCACCACTTATTGAAGAGGCTGTCTTTTCTCCACTGTATATGCTTGCCTCCTTTATCAAAGAT
Source organism: Balaenoptera acutorostrata (assembly GCF_949987535.1). Lineage (NCBI taxonomy): Eukaryota > Metazoa > Chordata > Mammalia > Artiodactyla > Balaenopteridae > Balaenoptera > Balaenoptera acutorostrata. The sequence goes on from NC_080080.1 coordinate 80,884,103, forward strand.
AAGTTGACCATATGTGTGTGGGTTTATCTCTGGGCTTTCTATCCTGTTCCATTGATCTATATTTCTGTTTTTGTGCCAATACCAAACTGTCTTGATTACTGAAGCTTTGTAATATAGTCTGAAGTCAGGGAGCCTGATTCCCCCAGCTCCATTTTTCGTTCTCAAGATGGCTTTGGCTATTCGGGGTCTTTTGTGTTTCCATACAAATTGTGAAATTTTTTGTTCTAGTTCTGTGAAAAATGCCAGTGGTAGTTTGATAGGGATTGCATTGAATCTGTAGATTGCTTTGGGTAGTAGAGACATTTTCACAATGTTGATTCTTCCAATCCAGGAACATGGTATATCTCTCCATCTATTTGTATCATCTTTAATTTCTTTCATCAGTGTCTTATAATTTTCTGCATACAGGTCTTTTGTCTCCTTAGGTAGGTTTATTCCTAGATATTTTATTCTTTTTGTTGCAATGGTAAATGGGAGTGTTTTCTTAATTTCACTTTCAGATTTTTCGTCATTAGTGTATAGAAATGCAAGAGATTTCTGTGCATTAATTTTGTATCCTGCTACTTTACCAAATTCATTGATTTGCTCTAGGAGTTTTCTGGTAGCATCTTTAGGATTCTCTATGTATAGTATCATGTCATCTGCAAATAGTGACAGCTTTACTTCTTCTTTTCCGATTTGGATTCCTTTTATTTCTTTGTCTTCTCTGATTGCTGTGGCTAACACTTCCAAAACTATGTTGAATAATAGTGGTGAGAGTGGGCAACCTTGTCTTGTTCCTGATCTTAGTGGAAATGGTTTCAGTTTTTCACCATTGAGGACAATGTTGGCTGTGGGTTTGTCATATATGGCCTTTATTATGTTGAGGAAAGTTCCCTCTATGCCTACTTTCTGCAGGGCTTTAGTGAAGGAGATCTTAAAAAGCCAATAAAACTGGCCTACACTTCAGGGATGATCTTCTACCTGAATTTGAATATTTGCCTGTTAACTAGTTATGTCTGGGTATTTACAATCCATATTCACAAAAAGCGAAAATGATAATGTGTATTAAGGAAAACCGGACCTTCCCCATCAAATTGTTCCTCGGTTGTCCCCTCCTAGGATTATGACTCTGGCCTGAGAGCGCTCACTCATCCCGATATTGCAACACCTGGCAGCCGGTGGAGCCGGAGGTGGCCAGTGTCCCGTCCCCCCGGCGGCTCCCAGGAAGGAAGGAGTACGCACGCTGCCCTTGAGCGTGTCCTCAGAGCCTCACCTGCTGGAGGTGCTGCCTGAAGCTTTGTAGCTCAGTTCATCAAAGAACAATAAGTGGTGTTAGAAACACACATGTACACAAACTATTAGGATTTGCACTCGGTTTATTTAATCTCTTTTTCCTGCATTTCACGTGTTACTAAGAGCAACACATCTTTCATTTCTAATTCTGGTGCTTCTAGCTGATGAGAAAGGGGAAGGTGGGGACCCGCTAACATGGCCAATGTCTTGCCCTGCCTGTGACCCATCGGCAGAGCACGGTGTGACGCCGACGTGCCAGGGCCCGGGCGACAAGCCTTGGTGGAAAGCTTGGTATGTTCGAGGCGTTGCTGTGAGCACCACGGGGGGGAGGTGAAAAGGCCTTTGTCCTCAGGACCTTCCTATGTGGTTGACTGGGAAAGACACCAAGTGCCCCGGAGTGAGTCTCTTCTGGGCTGAGTCCTCGGGCAGAGCCAGGTGAGCCCCCTACAGCCTCCTGGGGACGGTGCTGGCGCTGCCCCTGGGTGGCACCTTGTCGCCTAAGAACAGGCCTGGCGTCTCCACCGGGGGCCGACCCCAAGGGCAGACGGCCCGGCAGCCACGGGTGAACACGAGTTCAGGTCCTCTCGAGCAGGCTCTGCTGCCCGCCACACCTTTCCCTGTCTCTGCGGGGCCCTGTGCTGACTGGTGGGACAGACACCTAGGTTGTGGCCGTCACGGCTCGGAGACCTCAGGGTACGATGGGCCAAACACATGGGGCTCTGTTCCCCGGGAGGTCTGGGCGCCCCTCCCAGGCTCATTCCACGACGGCCTTACCCTGGAGGGTCCCGAAACAGCCCTTGCTAGCCCCAGACTCCCTTCCGAACGCTGGCCGAGTGCCTCCACCAGCCCCTGGACCGCTCTCCGCTCTCTGCTTTGTCCTCACTGCCGGTCCCCGGGTCACTCCTCCGGCGCCCGGCCGCCGGCTTCATCTTCCCCAGTCTGGTCCCCTGGGCGTCCGACGCAGACTCTGTGTCAAAACAGGTGTGGTCAGGACACTGCCCTGTGTGATGTCCCCGTGGCTTCCCGCTGCCCCCGGGGAGGGTCCAGGCACGGTTGGGGCGGCCCTTGCTGCCCAGAGGGAGGCCGCCTCCCACCAGCGCCCCTGCGGCCGAGGCGCGCACGCCAGCTCTTGGCCTCCTTGACGGGCTGCCCTCCCCGCGGGGCGCGGGGCAGCCTTTCCTGACGCTCGGCCCCGGGAACGGGCGCGGGGCGGCTCTGAGGCCGAGCCCATCGCGGCGGAATTGCTGCCCGGCTGTGGGCCCTCCTGCGGCGCCACAAGTGCTGTGAAGGCGGTGCTGCGTCTGGCTTCTGTTGTGTTTGCTCTTTTCGCTCTTTACGTCTCTCCCTCGTCTCTGCAAGGCACCGAGGAATTAGGAGTGCTAAAGAGTCTGGATCCGAATCCAGGTCAGCTGGCCTCGGATGGTGTTGTGTCCGCCGCACGCCGCTATCTTCACACTAATCCGGAAAGTGAAGGCTTCGGGGAATGCTGTTGTCGACTGAAAGGAAACGCACAGTGTCAGGTCTGTGAGCTGAGCCTCACTCAGCGTCTCACCGAGGACGCAGCCCGCGGAGCGGCGCCTCTGAAGACGCAGGGCCGGGGCGGGTGGACGTAGATCCCGGCCGGGGACGTGGGCCGGCAAGCACGCCTCCCGGGGGAGGGCGCCCGCTCACGGGGAGCTCACCTCCCGGTTAACGCTGTCGCTGCTTTTCTAAGTGTGGGGAGATGCAGGTGTGTGCGTTCCTGAAGTTTCTTCCCGAAATATATCTGTCTAAGGGCCTATCTTGCCTATTTCCCAGAGCGCAGAGTGTCTCATCCTCACCTTCGTCCTGAATTCCTTTCGGGGTGCGCAGCGACTGCAGCGGCAGATGACACGGTCCTCGCAGAAGTGGATGGGGGGCGACATTCTTTATTCCACACTGTTCAGAGGGAGAATAATTGCTTTTTATACATTTTTCCAAGAAGTTTTGCTTACAGACATGGAGGAACTCTTTCTTTTCTTCCCTCCTTGCTTCCTTCCTTCCCTTCTTGCCTTCCTTCCTTCTTTTCTTTCTTTCTTTCTTTCCTTCCTTCCTTCTTTCTTTCCTTCTTTCTCTCTCTTTCCTTCTGTCTTTCTCTCTTTCTTTCTTTCCTTCTGTCTTTCTCTCTTTCTTTCTTTCCTTCCTTCCTTCCTTCCTTTCTTCTTTCTTTCTTCCTCTCTCTCTCTTTTTCTTTCTTTCTTTCTATTTTGGTATGTGGTATTTTTTAAAGGAAAGACTCCTGTGTTTCTTGTCTGCATCTCGTCTACATTACTCTCAACACTTCTGGCACTTCAGGTCACCACACATGTGGGGTTTTCCCCACACCAGGCAATTCTGTGACACCAGCTGGGCGTCCTACAATTCAGCTGACTTCTGACACTGTTTACCTGGAGATGGCGTCAGATCCACAGTCAAGGGCTCAGTCCCACAGCCCTGCCCATCCGCCCCAAGACACCGGTTACAAGTCCAGGGTGTCACATGTGGACCAACTAGCTACAAATTGTAGGTTCCCATGACCTCTTACTTGAATTCCATTAATTTGCTAGAGCAGCTCACAGAATTTAGGGAAGCAGTTTACTTATCAGATTACCTGTTTATTCTAAAAGGGTATATGTAACTGAAGAACAGCCGGATGGGAGTGACGCCCAGGGTGAGGTGTGTGGGGAGGGTGCGGACCTCCCTCCCAGCACCTCCGGCTGTTCACCAGCCCGGAAGCTCTCCGAGCCCCTCCTTTTGGGTTTTTATGGAGGCTCCATGACACAAGCATGACTGATCAAGTCATTGGTCATTGGTAATTAATTCAACCTCCAGTCCCTGTTCCCTACCAGTATGTTGGGGGTGGAAGGATGAAGGAGTGGGGCTGAAAATTCCAACCATTCTCAGATGGATGGTTGGTTCCCCTGGCAACCAGCCCCCACCCTTAGGTGCTTCCAGTAGTTACCTAATTAACATAAACCCTGGTGGAGTTGGAAGGGGTCCATTAGGAATAACAAGACACTTCTTTCTCCTTTATCAGTCTGGAGCTATTTCAGGAGCTGGAGCTATTTGAGAACAAAAGATTCTCTCCTTGCTCTTATTCCTTAGGAAATTCCAAGGGCTTTAGGAGCCGTGTGCTAGGACCAAGGATCAAATGTGTATCTCTTATAAATCACAGTAGCACAGCTATAGAAATAAATTCTTGAATGTAAAGAGCGATTCTAGTCTTCAGTGCCAGGTAAAACGGATCAGACTGCAGTTCTGAGGCCTCGTCCGCCACGTGAAGGCTGTCAGCCGATGACAGCTCCACCTTTGGCAGGACCTCTTTGTTTCAGGGCTCCTTTCTGCCTGTGAACGTTGGCCCAACGAGGAGACTCTGCTGTGTTTTTCTCTGGTGTTGTAACCTCTGAGAGATCAGCCTTGGCCCTCTCTGTCCCCACCTGGGAGCTTCCTTTAGTGCCTAGATATCCTGGGGCCATGATGGGACAGGCTTTGGGAAGAGGATGGGATTTGCCTTTGTGTGTGAGTGCCGGTGCCCTAGTCTTGTTATATTTGTCAGAATTTAACATTCGTTCTTATCTGCGTGTCCATGGGCCCTTGGTCTGAAATTATTTAAGGCCGGCGGGGAGCTGGCAGCAAGAGGAAAAAGTGCCATGCCTACTCTTGTTACTGAACCGGACTTGGGTCCGCTAGCCTGCCCGCAGTAAAGGCAATCTACTGACACCAGGTTTTGGTGGAGGAAAGGGCAGCGTTTATTGTTAAGGCACCAAACAAGGAGTCCAGGACAGCTAGTGCTCAAAAAGCCCGAGCTCCCCGATGAGTTTCAGGATGAATTTCAGGAAAGCCAGGTGATGGAGGGGGTCACAGGGTAGGTGATCAGCTCGTCAGTTCTCTGATTGGTTGATGGTGAGGTCACAGGCTGGTGTCACTCAGATAAAGCTTATCTTTAGTCTGTGAGCATTTCAACACAATGACAAGTTCGGGATCCCGAAGAATTTAAAACATCCAGCTATGATGGTTATAAAAGTAGTGGAGGCACTCATGCAGATAATCTGTATAAGAATTTCCAAATCCATTTACAAAGAAGTGGAAATCTCCAGTCCTTGGGGAGTCAGATGAGTTGTCACAGGAAATTGTAAAATGAGATCCCGCAAGCAGATGTGTTCACCTTTGAGTCTTATAGCACTTGAAAAGACAAATTACAACATTCTTAAAAAAATTTCTATTAAAAAAAATGACCAAAGCAAATGTGACTGGTAAGCAATGAAAAGTACCCTTTTAGGGCACCATAGGAAAATACAGGTAAAGGCAAACTATTAAGTTTTAGCTGTGATTGGTATTTCTTGGTTCCCTGTGGGTGGCTGCCACCTTTTTCGAAAAGAAAAACAATAGTAATGCTGGAAAGTAGGTCGTTGGATTACAGGTAACTTACACCTCAGTCGCCCAGCCTCCAATGCAGCCAGTGACACGGGTGGTCCTGGACCCGGGACACTCACGACAGGAGGGCGAGAGGTCCCTCCCCACGCTGGGTCCAGGGACATTCAGCCTCAGGTCTCTTCTGTCTCATTTCTGGTAGCAAGAAAAGAAGCCACTGTTAACGATGCGGAGTAAGAAGCCCACATGCCGAGGGTGGAAACGTAAAAGCTTGTCCCAGACGACACGCTTGGGGCTGCAGCCTGGCAGCCCCCCAGGTCTTCTGGGATGTGTCTGTTTGAGGCTGGTTCAGATTTTGTTACTTGCAGCCTAAGTTATGCCTAACTGATACAATAGGAAAGACAAACAAACAAACAAAAAACCCCCCAAAACCACTTGGATTTGCACATCCTTGGGTGGTGACTAAAACCTTGCTTTTCTAAGCCCCAGTCTCCCCCCAACGGGTGCTGGGGGGTCTGGGGAAGCATCCCCACCTTCTCCTTGGTGCCTGCAGGAGCTGCACACACAGTGGCTTCCTACTTGCCCTGGGGACTGTCCAAAGCTACTACTGTTTTCATCCTTTCTCATGTTACCATTTACTTTCTGATAGGAATTAGACCCAGAAAATCATCTGGAAGGGATCATGGCATGCATTCAGGCTCCTAGACCATTGTCCTTAAGGATTCTGAACTGTCTTATTTTTCATGGGGCTTTTTCCTAACGAAAAGTGTGTTTGCCTTTCACTGATCCAGCTGCGTTTTGCAGCCCGAGTGCTGTAGCTTATAAAAATGCGCAGCATGAGGACAAATTAGGTAACTTCACCTCAGTTTAACAGTTCTCTCAGATTGAAAGTCAGTCCCATTCCATGGAATAAGCAAGAGGTAAAAGAGCATTTTTGTTTTATGTGTGTGAGCCTTTGAACCCGTGTTTGTTTTAGGGTTTTGTGTTTTTGAAGGGGCACTGTTGAAGCCAGAACTGCAGTGGCCCCAGGGAACAGCTGCCAAGAAACAGGGACCAAAAGGGAACTGCTTCACTAAACACAGAGCTTTCCTTTGTCATTAGGATCTTGCCAGATGGGAATTTAGTGTTTTGAAGGCAGGCATCCCTGGGGATGCCTTTTGTTCCTGACGTTGATGAATGAGACGGAGGTCTCACCATAGGTTTTGAGGAATGCTGGTCCAGGTGGGACCCCACCTTCGGATGCTGGAGGGATCTGTAAGTGCCAGGTCAGCCTGTGGTTGAGGCCCGCAGAGAGAATCAGTATCTAGGAATCAGAAAGGTAAAAGTAAGCTCTTGAATTTAAATTTTCATATTGGAACTGTTGGGACCCAGGGTGGGCCGCCTCCAACTATGCCTCAAAGTAATCAATGTTAATTATTTTGATTGATTTTTTTAAACATCTTTATTGGAGTATAATTGCTTTACAATGGTGTGTTAGTTTCTGCTTGATTGATTATTTTGAATTAAAGTTACTTAAGAAACGGCCAACGCAAGAGGGACACTCTGACCCTCCTCTCTGTCTCCCTGAAAGCAGGAAGTCAGTCTCTCATGTGAAAGGTGCTTCTCCCTGCATCCAGAGGTAGAAGGATGTCCTTATCTCCAGAGATAGGGAATTCGGCCAAGAAGGCTGGATGAACAAATCTTGTGACTCCTTTAGTTGACTCCTCCAAGCCCAAACTCTGTTTAGATTCTTCACTAATTGAGCACCCAAACCCAAGTTTCTTTGTCCCGTCAATTCCTCACCAATGTATTGTTTCTTTTTCTAAGAAGTATAAAGGCTTCCTGCTTTGGCCACTTCTTGGGTCCCATTTCTGTGAGACCTCCATGTGCACAAATTAAAATTTGTTTCTTTTTCTCCTGTTCATCTGTCTTGTATCAACTTTATTATTAGTCCAACCTGAAGAACTCAAGAAGGGTAGAGGGGGAAATTTCACCCTCCCCAAAACAAGAGTCTTCCAAATGGACCAAATACCAATTTTTTCACAACACTTCCATTGAACCAGATGTGTAGGAAGAACCACCACATTCACTAATTAGATTCTCATGTCTGTATAAAAGTGAAGAGTAAACACGTTAAGTTTAACGAACCTAATGTTCTGACATTGATAGATACATGAAGATAACGGCTAAGCCACTAGCAGTTGTGGAGAAAGTTGAAGGTTCGCGTGTTATGACACTGATGGTTTCAGTTGTTCAGAAAGTTGAAGATTTGTGTGTGATGGTGCTGAAGGTTTCTTAAGGTCCTTATTTATTCAGACACTAAGGACTTGTAAAGTAGGAGAGATTAGCCGAAGAAAGCATTTGACAATATGCAAATGATTAGACATGCTAACTTGGCTCCTTTTTTATGAGCTAAATAATTCCATATACCATATGGTTCCGTAGACCTGAACGGTCCTGTGTTTCTTGAGGGATGTTGCTGAAATCTGTGATTCCGGAGCACGGCGGGGTGGTCAGGTGACCTGGGACTCGCCCTTCCTTCCCCCTGTTAGACATGAAGCTTCAGACCAAGCTCCTCAAGGATTCAACTCCCTCATCCATAAAATTAGAAAACCAAGCAGCAAACAAACAAACAAGTATCCTTTGGGCCTCTTCCTGCTGAGCCTGGTGTTATTCTCCCCCTTATCCTTCGTGAGTATGTTAGGGGGCCATTGCCTCTGTATCACCAACAAATGCCCCGTTTCAAGACCACCGAAGATTAAAATCATATTTTTATCTATAGTTTTCTTGATGCCATCAGAGCCCTGACATATCATTTTATAGACAACAGAATGAGGGGAATCAGGAAAGTAAAGCAGAGCATCCAAGTCAGTAAATTTGAAAAAGAGTTTGTCAAAAACAAGAGGATGATATGGAAGAAATAAAGGTGAGTGACACAGGAGAGGAAAACAGACCACGCAGGTGACCTTGTGTGCTGGCCCAGGGAGCAGAGGCAGTAAAGACGAGGGGGCCCTGGAGACCAGGGCCGCGGCGGAAGATGCCCGCGGAGTAAACCAAGCATCATTGCATTTACTGACGTCGTTGTGATGTAGGGTGTAAAAATCTAGAAAGGAAGTCTTCCTTTCTCATCCGTGTCAGTGAGGTGTGTCTACGTTTAGTGTTCATCTTTGAACCAAATTCAGTTCATCAGTTGTTACCGAACTCGGGTTCGGCTGCTGACCGCTCAAAGGCCAATAATTCGAGAGACAAGTGTCCATAGAGAGGAAAGGTGCTTTCATCAGAAAAGCCGGCAGTCTGCGGAGAAGGTGGACTTGTGTTTAGAGACCGACTCTGAAGATTCTGCTCAGCCAGGACCGTGTTTAAAGGGGAAAGTGGGATTGAAAAATCTCAGTGAATCATCGAGGCAGAAGGTTGATTCTTCATCATTCTCCATTATGTGCAGACCGGCTGACTCTTTTCAGGTGTTATCTTGCCCACGTGATCTGCCTGCAGGATTGCTAAGGGGGCCGCTGGGGGTAGAGAGCTAGTCATTCTTTAACTGCTTAATTCTTCATCTTCTTTTTTTTTTTTTTTTTTTAAGATTTATTGATTGATTGATTACTATGTTGGGTCTTCGTTTCTGTGCTAGGGCTTTCTCTAGTTGCAGCAAGCGGGGGCCACTCTTCATCGCAGTGCGCGGGCCTCTCACTATCGTGGCCTCTCTTGTTGCGGAGCACAGGCTCCAGACGCGCAGGCTCAGTAGTTGTGGCTCACGGGCCTAGTTGCTCCGTGGCATGTGGGATCTTCCCAGACCAGGGCTCGAACCCGTGTCCCCTGCATTGGCAGGCAGATTCTCAACCACTGCGCCACCAGGGAAGCCCCTTACTTCTTTTTATCTAGGAAAAGAATCAACAGGTCAGGCAAGGCATGGTGTGCATTCAGGAGAGCACAAGTCAAGAGTTAGGTTCAGTTGCTTAGTGATCTCGTTCCTGTAATCAGGTTTTTAAGGTTAGAGGGGGACAGAAATGGGGAAACAGGAAAGGGGCAAAAGAGCTGCTTTCAGAAGCAACGGAAACCTTAGGAAGAGTTGAGGGAAACGGCAAGGATGTGGGCAGGTAACGCTGCCTGGTGATGTCTGAGTAGTGGACACTTGGGGAGGTTGGAAGTGCTTTATGGCCCTGTACTTTCTTTCTTTACAGAAGGAGGAATATCAATACCTCCTTGACGCTTTCTCTGTTTCCTTGACAAAAGAAAACTGAACTTTTTTTTTTTTTAACATCTTTATTGGAGTATAACTGCTTTACAATGGTGTGTTAGTTTCTGCTGTATAACAAAGTGAATCAGTTATACGTATACATATGTCCCCATATCTCCTCCCTCTTGTGTCTCCCTCCCACCCTCCCTATCCCACCCCTCTAGGTGGTCACAAAGCACCGAGCTGATCTCCCTGTGCTCTGTGGCTGCTTCCCACTAGCTATCTATTTTACATTTGGTAGCGTATATATGTCCATGCCACTCTCTCACTTTGTCCCAGCTTACCCTTCCCCCTCCCTGTGTCCTCAAGTGCATTCTCTACGTCTGCGTCTTTATTCCTGTCCTGCCCCTAGGTTCATCAGAACCTTTTTTTTTTTTTTTTTTTAGATTCCATATATATGTGTTAGCATATGGTATTTGTTTTTCTCTCTCTGACTTACTTCACTCTGTATGACGGATTCTAAGTCCATCCACCTCACTACAAATAACTCAATTTCGTTTCTTTTTATGGCTGAATAATATTCCATTGTATACATGTGCCACATCTTCTTTATCCATTCATCTGTTGATGGACTTTGAATTTGTAAATTGAGTGGGAAAATAGCAGATAGTGCAAAGAAAAAAAGCATCTGGAAATATATTTCATTTGTTCAATCAGATTCATTTTAGTTTGCAAAATGACACATTGGAACAAACACCTTATGTCATCATTTTTCCCCCCCTTCTTGTCAATTATTTTTCTCTCTGGACGCTTCTCTTCTCTGGACAATTCTCCCTTGAATCGTTCTGTGAAAATTGCTGACACTTTATTCCTTCTAGATTTTCAAGTGCTTTCAGAATTGGATTATTGTGGTAATAGGATCTCAATATTTAACAATCTCAATGTTTAAACTTGAATGTTTTCCTGAATATTATACTCGGAAAAGCTTTTTTTGTTGCCTTGAGCCATTCAAAGAAAGTGCAGACAGCTTTCCAGAATGACTGCAGTGTCTGTTCACTAGAGATATGTTTAGACAGTCTAGTGGGGATGGAACGCTATCTGAGATTTCCTCAGTGCCATACAGGATGGTGCTGGGTGAGAGCGCTGCAATATTACTAAATCAGCAAAATGATGTCTTGGATTCATTAACAGTGCGATGTAGTCAGTGATTAGCAGTCAGTCTGTGCAGCGGAAAAGGGATCTGGAGGCCCAAAGAAAGTACAGACATATTTGTTAACTCAAAAATATGAGGCCTAGAGGAAAACATTCCATAAAATGTGACCAATTTATGCAGTAGTCATTAGGGATGACAGTTTCACTCATTACAATATTCTAATCTTAACAAGAGGTTGAAATCACAATGTACTGTCTATTTTAAATAGCTTTAAAGGGCGTTTTTGGGTGATTATTGGATCTTATTTTTGCAGTTTCCTTCATTGAAAGCACTGACAAAACAATTTACATTTTTATTGCATGGATTTTGCAAATATAATTGTGTAGAGAATTAGAGTGATACAGAGGAAAGGCAAGGCTTTTTTTTTTTAAATAATAGTCCACTTTTATTTTAATAAAGCTAGTGACTATTTTGCTTGGATCTGACATCTGATATACTTTGGGAATATATTTCAGCCCTAATGAAGATAAATGGCCCACGATGGTAAATTCAGATTTTGTTAATCAGCTCTTCTGTATTACCAGTGATTTCTCAGAAAAATGTATGTTTCTCTGTGGCAAACGCTTCATTTTCTCATTGCATTTTTTTCTACTTTGACGACAAAAGGATAAAGCCCGCTTCACTGAACGGGCCCTGCAGCATATGTTAGTTTACACCTAGCGGAGCTTCCGTGGCTGAACAGTTGGTCCTTAGCGTCCATATGCTGGTGGTTTGACCTTCAGCTCAGCGGTTTGAACTGGTTACACGGAGTGGGAGCTGGGTTGGCCAAGTCTCGTCGGAGGACCAGGCTGATGCAAGGCTGCTCTCGGGGTCAAGGTGTCTTTTTCCACCCTCAAGGGTCCCTGTTTGGATGCCAAGTCACACCGTCACTTTACAGTTAGCCAGCTGCTGCTTTCCAGAAGACTGCTCTAGGGATTGAAAGTTTCTTCATTAAAAAAGCACAGGCAGGGACTTCCCTGGTGGCGCAGTGGTTAAGAATCCGCCTGCCGATGCTGGGGACACGGGTTCGAGCCCTGCTCCGGGGAGATCCCACATGCCGCGGAGCAGCTAAGCCCTTGTGCTACAGCTACTGAGCCTGTGCTCTAGAGCCCGCGAGCCACAACTGCTGAGCCCCTGTGCCACAACTACTGAGCCTGTGCTCTAGAGCCCATGCTCTGCAACAAGAGAAGCCACCACAATGAGAAGCCCACGCGCCGCAACTAGAGAAAGCCTGCACACAGCAATGAAGACCCAACGCAGCCAAAAATAAATAAATAAATAAATTTATAAGAAAAAATAATACTAAAGACTTCCCCCCCAGAATTAAAAGAAAAAAAAAGCACAGGCATATCAAACCTCAGAGGTGCCTTGGGTGGTATTTCAAGTGAGATTTTGTATGTTTTAGCCTTACCTCTGCCTTAGGACAGCTCAGCTGATATTATAAGTTCTCGGTAATGTTTAAGTATATCTGTCTAACGAGATTTTCTAAAGAGAAGGGATGTAAACCAGTTTCAGGTAATGTTTTCCTTATTAAGTCATTTAGAAAAATTCACCTGGATTAAACCCCAAGTATTGGTTAATCTGATTTTTTATTCACTCACATTTTAGGAGAAAGATAAAAATGACCTTAAAATTAGTTCACATGAAGGATTTAATTGTGGTCAGTACCCTTTTGGCTCAGTCTTCCATACTTTTTCTTTCTGTGGTTTATTGTTGCATAATGTGAAATAGTGTTCAGAATTAGTGCTCTGAAACATTGCAAAATTGTAAATAAAGAAATGCTGTATTTTATTACCCATTAATCATAGGATATTAAAACATTTCCAAAACAGGTTTGAAAGGAATATTTTATTTATTTATTTAAGTATAGTTGATTTACAATGCTTTGTTTAGGTTCTGCTGTGCAGCAAATTGACTCAGCTGTACATACATATATTCTTTTTCATATTCTTTTCTATTATAGTTTATCACAGGATACTGAATACAATTCCCTGTGCTATACAGTAAGACCTTGTTGTTTATCCATCCTATATATAATAGTTTGCATCTGCTAACCCCAGACTCCCAATCCATCTCTCCCCAATCCTCTCCCCCTTAGCAACCACAAGTCTGTTCTCTATGTCTGTGGGTCTGTTTCTGTTTTGTAGATAAGGTCATTTGTGTCATATTTTAGATTCTACATATAAGTGATATCGTATGGTATTTGTCTCTTTCTGACTTATTAATACTTCATTTAGTATGATAATCCCTGTGTCCATCCATGTTGCTGAAAATGGCATTATTTCACTCCTTTTCATGGCTGAGTAGTATTCCATTATATATCTATATCTATATATGTGTACACTACGTCATATTTATCCACTCATCTGTCGAGGGACACTGAGCTTGCTTCCGTGTCCTGGCCATTGTAAATAGAGCTGCTGTGAACATGGGGGTGCATGTGTCCTACACTGTTGGTGGGAATGTAAATTGGTGCAACCACTATGGAGAAAGGAATATTTTAACAGTTATCTTTTAACCTTTATCTTTTAAGAAAAATTTTTTATTTAATTTTGGCTGAGTTGGGTCTTTGTTGCTGCGTGAGGGCTTTCTCTATTTGTGGCGAGCGGGGGCTACTCTTGGTTGCAGTGCGCGGGCTTCTCATTGCGATGGCTTCTCCTGTTGTGGACCGTGGGCTCTAGGCATGCGGGCTTCAATAGTTGTGGCTCGTGGGCTCAGTAGTTGTGGCTCGCGGGCTCTAGAGCGCAGGCTCAGTAGTTGTGTCACACGGGCTTAGTTGCTCCGCGGCATGTGGGATCTTCCTGGACCAGGGCTTGAACCTGTGTCCCCTGCGTTGGCAGGCGGATTCTTAACCTCTGCATCACCAGGGAAGTCCAGCCTTTACCTTTTTTTAAAACTTTTTATTTTGGAGTATAGTTGATTAACACTGTTGTGATAGTTTCAGGTGTACAGCAAAGTGAATCTGTTATACATATACATATATCCACTCTTCTTTAGATTCTTTTCCCATATAGGCCATTACAGAGTATTGAGCAGAGTTCCCTGTGCTATATAGTAGGTCCTTGTTGGTTATCCATTTTAAATAGAGCAGTGTGTACATGCCAATCCCAAACTCCCAATCTATCCCTCACCCTCCCCTTCCCCCTGGTAACCATAAGTTAGTTCTCTACGTCTGTGAGTCTGTTTCCGTTTTGTAAATAAGTTCATTTGTATCATTTCTTTTTAGATTCCGCATATAAGCAATATCATATGATATTTGTCTTTCTCTGTCTGGCTTACTTCACGCAGTATGACAATCTCTAGGTCCATCCGTGTTGCTGCAAATGGCACTCTTTCGTTCTTTTTATTCACCTTTATCTTTTAATCGAGGTGTAATCGAGTACCTAAACCTCCCTTGATGGAAACACAACCAGACATTCAGAGTTGGTTTTGCTAGGATTAGAGAAATGGGCAGTGGAGAGACGCTCGTGTGAAGCAATCATGCTGGAATCTGTTTAATTACAGCAATGTAGAGAGGGGTGGGAAATACATCACCGAGGTGATGCTGATTGCTTTAATGAGCCGCCAGGGACTGAAAGGAAGGGATCCCTCAGCTTGGCCAAGTGGAATGGAGACGGTTCCATCGGTTTCCAGCCTGAAAGCGAAACCTTAGAATTTCTAGCTCTTCTTTTAAAACAAGGGGAAAATGAATTATCATTGAATAACGCATTACATCTGCTCTGGAATGATAGTCACCACAAATCATTCAAAGCAATGTCTGGAGACCTGCTGAACGTGAAGGAGGAGGTTTCAACGCAGACGTTGGGTGAAGGAGCCGGGGCGGGGCTTGCTCGTCCACATCCGCCTGCATTTCTATTTTATTTCATCTGTAATATAAACATAATGGTCTAAGCAGGATGAAGATAAACATTGTTTATATAAATACATATGAAGTACTAATAACAAAATTGCTGATGCTAATGTATGTAATTTATGTCATCTAAGTAGAATGTGCTTTCCTGAAAGTACTTGTAATTATATAATTTTGAGTAAAAGACTTACTAACCAGTAGTCATTAGGAAGTTTTCTAGAGGAAACTCTTCCGGATAGCAAGCACCTTGAAGGCCTACGTCGTTTTACAATCCACCCCTCCCTCAGTGTATACTGCCTAGCAGAATAGATTGCTTTTCTTATGCACCATTAAGTACATTTAAGCCAATAAGCTCTTCATTAAATCTTTTTAGAACAAGAGTAATCACCTCTTCTATTTCCTTATTTAGTTTTGAGTGTATTCCTCCATGTTTAAATGAAAATCTAAAGAACTGTTCTGTTCTTTATCTATAACTTTCCTCATATATGCATCTATTTTGTCTGTTGGTTTCTGCTTTGAAAAAGCAGCACCACGACCAACAAAGACTGTTCCAAAGTAGCATGTATGTGTGTGTATGTGCATATGTGTTTATGTATTTGTATGTGTGTGCATCTGTATGTGCCTTTGTGCACGCGTGTGAATGTGTATACGTGATGTGTGTGTTTTTGTGTGTATGCGCACATGTGTGCTTCCCTGAGCCTCGAGTCCTGTCCCGCGAGGAGCAGCCTCCTGCCTTCTCTGTCCAGATGCTCCTCTGAGTTGAACCAGTGTCTTAGTCAGCTTGGGCTGCATAACAAATACCACAGACTGGGTGGTGAACAGCAGACACAAATTTCTCACAGCTCTGGAGGCTGAGGGACCAAGATCAAGGTGCCGGGGTGGTCAGATTCTGGAGAGGGCCCTCTCCCTGGCTTGCACATGGCCGCCTCCCCCTGTGTCCTCACCTGGTGGAGAGAGGGCTCTGCTGTTTCTTCTCTCACAAGGGCACCAGCTCTATGGGATCAGGTATGTCAGGGGCACGGGCGTTGGTGAAGCATTTTTCTCCAGGAGACCAGGCTGGCATTCTGTGTTCCCGTTGGTGGGATGGAGGGTGGTGAAGAGAAAGCTGCTGTGTTTCCCCAAAAAGAATTATGTTTGGGAGCAAAACAGAACTGTGATTTAGTAACTCTGAGTTTATTATCATCTTTATTAAGATAAATTCTTGTTTCTAGCTTTTTTCTCTAAACAGCATGTACACTGTGATCACATTTCTGTTGACAGTGAAAGATGTTCTTCTGTGTCATTTATAGCCTGTGTGTTAAGAGGCTGAATTGAAGAGATATTAGCCTTGGTTTCAAATTCTCTTAGTAGATGGCTGATGTTGACCAGAAAACTGAACCTCAGTCTCTGTTTATCTTCTGTGAAATAAGGATAATAATGCAGAGCACAAACCCAGTGTTTGGCATGAAGTGAATAACTCGTTTTTCATCCTAACACAACCACAGTACAGAGCAGCAGTCTTGACCCAGAAAACACAAATCTTCAACGTATTCTTTATGACACTGAGCCTGACTAGTGTTTTGACTGTTTGCTACTTTGTGCTCATCTCTTCTGGTAAATGCAAAGATTTTATTATTACCTGCAGCCTTCATGGCGTTTATGTTTATGTTAGAATGGACATAATTTGTTATTTACTCAGTGAGCATAGTGGGCTCACTGAGTAGTATTCTTGAAGTGGATAGAGGCGCCATGGTTTTTAGAAGACATAGATTGTGTTTAAATCCAGGGAACCTGCCTGAAAATGCATTTGAAAATTCCCCCCAAAGTAGTTATTAAAGGCACAAAATTGTGACTGCCTCTTTTCTTGGGCTCTTGCTAAGACTCTGTATAGCTTCAAAGCATGGTCCGTGATGATGCTTTTCGTGTGGAAGATTTAGAGGCGTTTAGAGGAGAGGCTGGGAGCATGTCCTCTGCTTTGCTCCTGTGTCTTACTTATTTCATCTTGTTGATCTGTCTATGCATAATGTGTTAATTAATATTTCTGGATCTTTTTGATTGATCTCAGTGTTTTATATAAGCTATGATCTTGCTTTGACCTAGGTCACTACTCGTCTGTAATTTGTGGTACCCGTGGTTTGGAGCAAGGACAGCACCCACGGCTCCTGGAGTGTAAATAGTGTCAGCATCATCTGGCAGTGTGTGAGGATGGACATCCTCAGTGCCCACCCCAGGCCTGCTCACCAGAGCCCTGGCGGGCCAGGGAGCGGGTGGTGTGTCCAGCCGTCGGTGTTCAACAAGCCCTGCAGAGGAGTCTGGTCAACTCTAGTTGGAGACCCATCAAGTCATACCACCTCCTCTCTCTCTCGAATACCTATGTCTCTATCATCTCTCTATCCCTGAACTTTTTATTGAAAGACTGGAGACAGTAAACACTATTCTATACAGTTACAGAAGTTAGAATGTTTAGTTAACGAGGTAAGCTTGGGTAATGAGGAGGTGGGTGGGGAGGAAGTCGGTGGTCCGAGGCCACCACCATGCTCAGGAGCCAACAGCCGAGGCTGGAGCCGTGTGTGAACAGAGGGGCTGGGGCTGTCTGTCCTCGAGGTCACGTGAACCCTGTGCCAGGAGGAGGACCCCAGGGCCCCATCACCAAGGTCGAAGGGCAAGGGCTTTTTTTTATTATGTGGGCAAGGGCTCTCTGGCACTGAGCTGGGTGATGTACAGCGATGAGAGAACACAAACGTAAGCCTGTGCTCACGGTTCTAGAACTAATTAGATGGAAGAGATAAGGCCTTTGGCCAGAAGCACATCATACCCACATGGTTGGAAATTCTAAGCCAAGTGGGAGGGTCTAGTTGACTTTAGATGGGAGACCGGAAGCTTCTGGAACATGACATGTCTCCTCTGCTGGAGAACAAACGGGAAAGGAGGGCTAGCGGTCAAAGGCCATTCTGCGCTGAGAGGACCACAGAGAAAACAGGCGCTGGTCAGAGAGCGAACGGCCAGGACAGAGGAAGGAACCGATGTGTATGAAGACGCGAGCGGGGCATCCGGGGAGGTGAAGATAACAGTCCCCGCAGCTCAGCCAGCAGGAACCTGAGCACCAGGACCGCTCACTGGAGACTCAGCTCCCGCATCCTTCCTTTACTGAAGGATGGCGCAGTGGCTTGGAGCTCTTAGTGACTTCCCCAGCCAGCACCGCTTACTGCCTGTTACACTTGAGGTGAGTAGGGGCAAAAACTCTAAGAGATGTGTTGGATTAAGAATCTACACAAGTGACTTTCAGAAGGTTTCCATGTTGACTTTGCAGCAGGAAGGCCGTTGAAGGGAACAGTCTTCCACTGGACACAGACAGAGGGTTTGTAAGGGCAGGCGGGTTCCGAGCGTGAAGTCAGCGCCCCGGAGAAGCAGGGCGGCATTCGGCAGACGAGGGGCCGTGCGGGTGCGGGGTGACCGGGAACCAGGAGCTGCTCTCGGTTTCCCACGGACTCGGGATGTCATCACGACAGAGGCGGCCGGGTCACTGACCGACAGCATCGCAGCCCAGGAAAGTAAGACCCAAGGAGGGAATGAGGTTTGTCTACAATCTAAGGAAGCGTTGCAGGGCTGCTAAGTGAGCACTCTCAAAGTGACAGATGTGGATTGAAACTGGCTGTGCTGTCCACTTCCTGAGCAGGTTGGTGGCCCCTGGGCAAGTTACTTAGGTGCTCATGCGTGACGCCAAGGTGGCATGCCAGTGCCGCCGGGTCGTGGTGAAACGTGAGCAGGCGCTTGCTGTCGTGGCCGTCGCAGCCGGGACGGAAGCCCAGACTCCTGACTCAGGTCCAAGCTCCTCCCGTGTTAGTGCCAAACACCACCTGGAATCTCAGAAGAAAGACTTAGCCAGGTGAAGTGCATGCTGTAACCTGCCTCACCGTGCTGCTTGCCTTGGGGAGTGTGTCATTCAATAGCAGTCACGTTAAGTGCACAACAGAACCCCCCACGTCTGAGGTTATCTGAAAAGAACAACCTATCGGAAGGTTCTCTTTCCAAAGTCGTGGCATCCAGTTATTTTAGGGGTTTTCCTTGATGCTCAATTCAAGACGCCGATTTGCCATTATTACCTTCACATTTCAGTTCACCGGCGCGGAGGGAGTCCAGGGCCCCGGGCGATCCAGCCTCGGTCCTCGAATCCGTCTGGGCACCAGGCAGCCTGAGGTTCCTGCATCACTGAGCACGTTCACGAGGCTGCCCTGCGATCCCTTTTTCTTTTCAGGATCCAGAATCAAGGGCCTTCTCAGTAGCCGTAGAGAAAAACAGGCAGTGACTTGGATTCTGCTCCTCATACGTAGAAAACGGGAGAAAAATGTATATTAATTCAGAGACACTGAATATATTTCATAAATTTCAAAGAGATGAAAAGCCTTTTTTATTTTTTAAAGATCAAATTTATAGAGAGAATGTTTTGCTTATCTCTTTTAAATCTTATTTATTTATTTATTTATGGCTGTGTTGGGTCTTCGTTTCTGTGCGAGGGCTTTCTCCAGTTCTGGCAGGTGGGGGCCACTCTTCATCGCAGTGCGCGGGCCTCTCACTATCGCGGCCTCTCTTGTTGCGGAGCACAGGCTCCAGACGTGCAGGCTCAGTAATTGTGGCTCACAGGCCCAGCTGCTCCGTGGCATGTGGGATCTTCCAGGACCAGGGCTCGAACCCGTGCCCCCCGCATTGGCAGGCGGATTCTTAACCACTGCGCCACCAGGGAAGCCCCGAAAAGCCATTTTTGAAATTTAATGGTTGAAAATACTGGATTAATAAATTGGTCATGGAATTTAGTGCAGCTTCGAGTTTTGGGTCACATTGTTTTAACTAGTACATTTAACTATAACTTCTTAGTTCTTATTTATGTCTCAGAGATTTTTAAAAAGACAATTTTTAGCATCTGTGATCTGTTGGCATTTCCTAATTGAATATTAAACAAGTTATACCCATGTCTAGAAACCTAGAAAAGCCTAAACTTCTCCTAAGTCCGAGTCACTGGAGGGCTAAGGTCTTTCTGTACATCAGCTCTGGGTTTAACCAGGCTCTTCACAGAGGCCGGCTTTGTGACTCCTGGGTTTTCACATTTAAGGGATCATAGATTCTCTGCATTAAAAGGATTGTAAAAGTTGAAAACATCTTCTGCTTGATTCTTCTTTATGAGGTACTAGTTGGATTGTCCTTCTAGCCTTTGTCGAAATGTCTGAGGTCCTGAGCACTGATTGTTTCCCAGGGCTGTTCATCGCGCTGCACAAACCTGACTTAGAAACTGAGAATGTTTTGTTAAGCCAAACTCTTGTCTCCCTACGGCTGCTGGTCTTTGTTGCTGTCTTTTGGGAGGAGAGCCGTAAGCAAATTTTTATTATAATAATATTGTTCACATTCAGAAAAGAAGTATTTGTTCATTTTAGAAACTTCGGAAAATATAAAAAAGAATGAAAAATAAAATGAAATTCCCCTACAGTCTACCCTGCAGACACAGTCACTGTTAGCATTCGGTATCTTTTTTTACAGGTTTTCCCATGTGTGCTTGTAAACACACTCAGGTGTGAAATTGGAATTGAACTCTGGCTCCTCACACTATTTTCAGAACTACATCTTACGTGGGAAAAGTATGGTTTCAAATAGTCCAAAATTGGGATGTGCTGTAATTTATTTACCATTCCCTGAGTTTGTGGGTCACTTAGTTTACATAAACATACGTGTATAAAACTTGGAATTTCTTTCAAATATTTGAAGAGAGTATTCATGTCTCCTCTGAGTCTTTTCAAAGTTAAAAAACCCTTCAGTTTTTTTTCAGTTGTTTCCCCTCTAACACAGTTTCTCTGCGTTTCACCATCGAAATTGCTTTCTCCTGAATTTAATCTTGTTTGCTTGTACCTTTTACCTACAACCGAACACAATACTTTGGTTGACAACTGAGCATTTCAGCGCAAGTTAGGAATATGTTTTCCTATAATTGATGAATGTTCTTCTGTAGTCTAATAATGCAGTGTAATAGTCCATTAGCTCTTTCACTGACAAATCCTGGCCAATACTAGCTTTACACATAATCAGTTATTTTTAGTTAATAGAACCCCACGAGGGGGAGTGAGCAGTGCTGTGCTGTCAGCTCCAGGAGTGGGCTCAGCGTCCAGAAGAGCCAGCGGGAGCTGGGCTCGGGTCCCAGTTGTGAGGCCAGCCTGGAGTGACCGGGCAGCGAGGCTCCTGAAAGACGACTTTGCACTGGTTTACGCTTTTCCTCAGCATTTACCATCTGTGTAAAATAGAGACAAAAATTAGCACATAAGATGTAGTCACATGATTTGGAAAATGATACAATATCTAATTCTTCTGTACTTTGGGAGATAACTCAGACCTTTGTTTCCTAGTAGGATTTGGTAAAAAGTGAAAAGGTATAAGGGTCTCTGTGGCTGCAATTTCTGGAATGCTACAGAAGGAGAAAACGTCATAGGTTTTCTTGCAACTTCTAACTCCTGAGAAGGACACTTTACGAGATTCTTATTTGGGGCATATGGATTTCAAGTACTGTATAATTGAACCGACAGACTGATGATAATTGTCGTGCTAATACAGACTGATGGCGTCTGACACCTCATTATTAGGGTTGGCAGGAGTGGCACCTAGAACAGAGCTAGATAAAGCTCACCTTTCTCCCGGTGAAGACACTTCATTCAGTTCAGAGGTTAAGGAGATCGCCAGTGCCACTCAGCTAGGTAACAATAGACCTTAATCCAAAATGCGATGCTTTTTCTACTGCATCGTACTTTATCAGCAGTGGGCAATTTAAAAATGATGAATAAATCATGATGTTCATTGTTCACCAGTGCATTTGTTGGGTCAGAGAAGCTGTGGGAGGATGTAATGTATTCTGTGTTCTTACGGCGTTCATGGAGGGGTGTGTGTGTGTGTATGTGTGTGTGTGTGTGTGTGTGTGTGTGTGTGTGTGTGTGTGAAAAGTACCATTTTGTAAATGGTTTAGAAATGCCACTCCTTAGATTACCATGTCTCTCTTTTGGTTTCTGAGGTTCAGGGAAGCTAGGGTAGCTTTACTTCTGTCAGTATGGCCACCTTGCTTTTGATAGTTATTTTATAATCTTTGGTTAATTAAATCAGGAATTGAATCTAACGTTATGAATGTGTGTGCAGTGACTATGTGTGTGCCCACGTACGTGAGAAATTCCTGCCAATCTGTAGTTCATCTGAAAGCCCGATGTTACCTACCATCGGGGGTAACAGTCTGACCAACCATCTCCTGATCAAGAGATTAAAGGATGCCATCAATTATAAATTGGCAAAGAAGTTTGAAATGTTTCCAAAACCTAAGTGAGCAATTATAATCATTCCATCATTCCAGTCATACAATCAAACTGCTGACTAGGAACTGCAATGAATTATACAGTATTCTTTTGCTCATTAAAAAACATTTCTCTGAAAATAGGTCATAACAGAACAACTTTTTTTTTTTTTCATTTTAGTTACTAGAAGCAAACAGTAATGTGCCCCAATGGAAAATCACTTTAATCCAAATCAGGAGATCTGAAATATAGTCCCCTTTGTAGGTCGAGTTAATTTTGTGAACTTTTCTAGACTGTGTTTCCTTGTTCTTAAATCTGGTTTGAAATATATGGTTGATAAGATTTCTTCCAGATCTTGTTTCTTGGTTAACCTGAGGGATAAAGTAGGTTAGTATTTTAATATATTCATTCATTATTATTCATTAATTCATGGATTTGTTAATTATACAATTTCTGAGTTACTTCAGTGTGTAAACTACTGTATTATTTATTTTTAATAATATTTTAATAATATTTATTTTAATTGATGTTTATTTTCTTCTTGGAAGAGCCCATATCCCTCTATCTATGCATTTGTCCTTCTATCCATCATTTGTCAATGAATGTTCTTTTTATTTTAATTAATTAATCAATTAATTAATTTTTGGTTGCGTTGGGTCTTCATTGCTGCACGCGGGCTTTCTCTAGTTTACCATGAAAAGCCATCTTGAAAGAGAAGAAGAGCTACACATGAGATCGGCACCTTGCTAGGGGCCTCGTAACCAGCAGAATTCTGTGCTTCTTCCCAGTGCCTGTAGTTTTGCTACCTTCTGAATTAGGAGATATTCCTATTTGTCTAATTGCCATTTATAGTCTTTTGGTTTAGAAAAGCTCATGAGATTGAAGAAATAGAGAAAGAGTTGTTGATGACTTGTCTATGGGTCCCATCACCAAAGCAGTAGAAATGCAGTTAAACCTCATGACTTGCTGACTCCAAAGCCCATGCTCTCACCAGGGTGCTGCATCTCCTTCTCTGTAATACCGTGAAGACATTTAAAATCGTGTAGTCAGAGGAAAAATGACAACTTTATGGCTAAACTCCAATAAAACTTTTCAATGTTCGAAGCACTCATTTTATTCACTCTGCAGATACTTATGATCTGTTGTGTGTGTAACAGTTTGCTGGCTTTGGATCCAGATCAAAATACACATGACTCTGCTTTGAAATAGCTGATAGTCTGACCTTGTGGGTCCAAGAGCAAAGACCCAACTGTAAGACACAAGTAATGAGAACACAGTAAGTGCCACGAGGAAAGAGTGGAGTACTCTGGGAGGTAATGACAGACCCTAGAAGGACCAGCAGTGCTTAAAGTCATTCTGTGCCGAATCTAGATTAATCCACAGGTGAAAGTGCTGAAACTTAGGAAATTGCGTTGTTCTTAGTACCATGTAGGTACATGTCTTCTCGTCAGAATATTTTCATACGAGAGTTAGAAATATTACCAGTTTAGCTCAACTTCTCACCGTATTGCAGCCGAGCTAGTCCTCTAACTTTAGGGTTGAGATCATGACTTTCCACTTGTACTTTTCCATCTGGTTTCTTTCCAGTAACTGATGTCCAAATACACATACTTTATCACAGTGTCTCTGGTTGGGATGACACAAGAGCATGAGAAGGTAGGGACTGCAGGGTTTACTTCTTGTTTATCATTAAAGAGTGGTTCTCAAGCTGTGATGTGTAAAGACGGTTTCTGGGGTGCATGTGGACAGAAAAATGCCCAGCCCTCCTCCCCAGAGACTCTGATTCAGCACTTCTCAGGAGCAGCCCAAACATTGGCCTCTTAAGGAGTGTCTCTAGGGGTTCTGCTACTTGGGGAGCCTTCCACCGCTATCTACTGAGATATGTTGGTGATAAATAACCAGATATCTTATGAATTTATCAAATTGTTAATGTTACCAAATGTTATCAAATCTCTTCATTAGAGCAGAATAACAAAATGATAATCTCTATTGGCATTTGTCCACATTTTTCAGTATAGTACATGATGCTTTAATTATTAATGAATAATCCACCTCTTCGTTTGGTAGAAAGCATACTTATTATCAACTTGTGCCTAAGTTTTTTTTTTAAATTTATTTATTTAATTTATTTATTTTTGACTGAGTTGGGTCTTCATTGCTGCACGTGGGCTTTCTCTAGTTGCGGTGAGCGGGCTTCTCATTGCGGTGGCTTCTCTTGTTGCGGAGCACGGGCTCTAGGCATGCGGGCTTCAGTAGTTGTGGCACGTGGGCTCGGTAGTTGTGGCTCACGGGCTTAGTTGCTCCGTGGCACGTGGGATCTTCCTGGACCAGGGCTCGAACCCGTGTCCCCTTCATTGGCAGGCGGATTCTTAACCACTGCGCCACCAGGGAAGTCCTCTTTGTCTTTATTTTTAACTCTCTATATTTTAGAGAGATTAACCCTTTATATGACTACAAATATTTTCCCATAGTTTTTCATTTTTCTTCTGGCTTTAAGATGTTTTGTTGTTTGCAATACTAAAGCCTTAGGTTTAACATTTTTGGTAGTTAAATTTATGTATTGTTTCTTTTATTACTTTTAATCTTGGAATCATAATTAGAAAGCCTTTTCCCATACCAGGTTCATAGAAGAAGAATTTATCCATGTTTTTCTTTTAGTAGTCATATAGTTCCATATTTTTACATTTAGATCCCTGAGCCATTCAGAACTTATTTTGGGGTTTCTTTTGAGGTTTGGATCCAATTTTATCTTTCTCCGAATAGCTACCAATTTGTTCCAACTCCATTTATTTTAAAAGTTCAGTCACTTTTATCATATACAGAATTTCCATATGTTCTTGAGTTAATTTTGAACTTTCTGTTATTTTCTACTAGTAGACTTTATTTTTAGAACAGTTTTAGATTTACAGAAAAATTGAGCAAATAGTACAGCTTTCTCATAATATCCCCTTCCCCGAATTGCACGTAGCTTCCCTGTTATTAACATCTCACACTGTGGCATATTTGTCACAATTAATGGGATGGTATTGATATATTATTATTAACTAGAGTCCATAGTTTATTCAGACTTCCTTAATTTTTACCTAAGATCTTTTTGCTGTTCCAGGATCCATCCAGGAAGCCATTTCCATTTAGTTGTCATGTTTCTTTAGACCCTTTTTTTAAAAAAAGATTTATTTATTATTTATTTATTTTATTTATTTTTGGCTGTGTCAGGTCTTAGTTGCGTCACGCGGGATCTTCACTGAGGCATGCAGGTTCTGTCGTTGTGGCGTGTGGGCTCTTCCTTGTGGTGCACGGACTTCTCTCTAGTTGTGGCGGTGGGTTTTCTCTCTCTAGTTGTGGCACACAGGCTCAATAGTTGTCGTTCACAGGCTCAGTAGTTGTGGTTCGCAGGCTCAGTAGTTGTGGCGCGTGGGTTTAGCTGCCCCGTGGCATGTGGGATCTTAGTTCCCCAACCAGGGATCGAACCCATGTCCCCTGCATTGGAAGGTAGATTCTTTACCACTGCACCACCAGGGAAGTCCCCCGATGTTTTTACTGAAAAACGGTCGTAGAAACCAAGGTCTGGTAGGTTTCTGTTCCTTTTCCACTGGTTTGTCTTTTCATGTGCCAGCACCACACTTTATAATAGAGGCTTAATAGCCTACGTCTCCTGCTGCCCCATCATTGCTCCTTTTCCATTTTCCTAGCTGTTCTTCATGTTCTTCATGTTTATTTTCATTTGAAATTCAGGATCCATTTGTGTAGCCTTTGGGTATACACATAACAGTGTAATTGTTGCACCATGGGATAGGCTATGCTTAAGTTTAGTAGATACTACAAATGGTTTTCTAAGGTGGTTGAACCAACTTCTACTCCCCAAAGCAACCTAGGAGCAATCCAGTTCTTCCAGACTCACACCAACACTTGACATTGTCAGTCTTAATCGTTTTTAGCCATTTTCGATGGTTGTAAATCATATTCCAGTGTGGTTTTAATTTGTACTTCCCTTATGACTAGTGATGTTGAGCATATTTTTATATGCTTATTGGCCATTCAGATATTTTCTTTTGTAAAACACCTGTTTGGGTCTTTTGCTCATTTAAATTGGGGTGTCTGTCTTTTCTTTATAGAATTTCTTTATAAATTTTGGTTGGGTCCTTTGTCAGTTATATGTAATGTAACATATCTCAGTCTGTGGCTTGTTTACTCACTTAACGATAATTTTTTATTTTAATGAAGTTTAGTTTATCAATCTTTAATGGTTAGTACTTTTTAATGTTATTTAAGATATTTTGGCTACCCTAGGATCATAATCTTTTTTCAAGAATTTTAGAGACCTGTTATCTACCTCCAGTTAACTTTTGTGAATGGTGTTGGTGGAGGGTCAAGACTCATATTTTCCACATGGGTGTCCAGTTGCTCCTTCACCTCTCTGAAAAGACCATCCCTGCTTCACTGGTTGCGGTGGCACTTTTGACGTAAGTTAACTGAAGATGTAGATGCCTATGTGAGCTGTACAGTTATGGTCTCTGTGTTCTGTGTTATTGAGCCATCTGTCTACTTGCACCAATATAATGCTATCTTAATTACCATTGTTCTACAGCACGTCTTGAAATCTGGTGGTGGAAATCTTATAAATTTGTTCAGTTTCCACAGAAAAGCTTCCTGATGCTTTGATTGGGACTCTATGAATTTATAGATCAATTTGGGGGAATATTGACTTCTGTACAATGTTGGCTCATCCAATACATGATACAGACTTTCTTTTTATTTAGGTGTCTAAAATTTCTTCTTAGCAGTATTTTGTACTTTTATTTTTCTGGTTTCTTATTTATTTATTTTTTATTTTTTAAAAATTTATTTATTTAATTTATTTATTTCTGTCTGCGTTGGGTCTTCGTTGCTGCGTGCAGGCTTTCTCTAGTTGCGATGAGTGAGGGCTACTCTTTGTTGCCGTGTGCAGCCTTCTCATTGCAGTGGCTTCTCTTGTTGCGGAGCACGGGCTCTAGGCGCGTGGGCTTCAGTAGTTGTGGCACGTGGGCTCGGTAGTTGTGGCTCGCGGGCTCTAGAGCGCAGGCTCAGTAGTTGTGGTGCACGGGCTTAGTTGCTCCATGGCATGTGGGATCTTCCTGGACCAGGGCTCGAACCCGTGTCCCCTTCATTGGCAGGCGGATTCTTAACCACTGTGCCACCAGGGAAGCCCCTGGTCTCTTTCTTAAAATTAATTTTTATTGGAGTATAGTTGCTTTACAATGTTGCATTAGTTTCTTCTGTACAGCAAAGTGAATCAGCTCTATGTATACGTGTATCCCCTCTGTTTTGGGTTTCCTTCCCATTTAGGTCACCACAGAGTATTGGGTAGAGTTCCCTGTGCTATACAGTAGTTTCTCATTAGTTATCTATTTTATACATAGTAGTATGTATATGTCAATCCCAATCTCCCAATTTATCCCACCCTTCTTCCCCCCTTGGTATCCATAAGTTTGTTCTCTACACCTGTGTCTCTACTTCTGCTTTGCAAATAAGTTCATCTGTACCATTTTTCTAGATTCCACGTTTAAGCGGTATTATACAATATTTGTTTTTCTCTTTCTGACTTACTTCACTCTGTGTACTTTTCAGTGTAGAAGTCTTGCATATTCTTTGATTTATTCCTAGGTAAGATAGATATAGGTATATAGAATACATAGATATATATCACGTGATAAATATGTATATATGCTATTATTAAATGGCATTTAAATTTTTTTTCTAGTTGTTTCTTGCTAATTAAAAAATGCAATTGATTTTTGTATACTGTGACCTCGTTAAATTAATCCTTATTAATTGAACCACTTCCTTATAAATCTTTGGGATTTTATATGTACATAGTCATGTCCTTTGGGGGGAAAAAGTTTTCTTTTTCTTTTTAATCTTTATACAGCCTTAAGGGATAGCATGTGATGTTAGCTGTAGATTTCTTTGTAAGGCTTGTTTTGAGAATATAGTGTCATGGGATGAGCTAGTCTTTGATTTGTGGTACATTTACTGATAAGAGATGATTATGTCTTTGCTCTTACTGAATTACACAGTGAATGCAGTTTTCTTACTTTTGCTGGTCAACAATTAACCTCATCACTGGTGGCTAACAGACTAATTTATCTCCACAAATTTGACATTGTAGCATAAATTGCACTCAGCTTCACCAACATGAGACTGATTATTCTGCCTATGGACCCAGTCTGATCCTAGATATGGGTCTCATAGAGCAAATTCCACAAGCAGTAGGGCCAGGGTATGGAATGCAGTTGAAGACAATTGGAAGAATGGTCACAGCAAGGTGACGAAGAGAGGGCATACTCTCTTTATCTCTGGCTGATCTCTTCCTAGTGAATTTCTTTTCCTCATGATCCTACAAAAGAAAACCACAGCATCAGGAGAATAAAGCCGAGTTAAATGGTCATGATGTCTGTCTGTCACTTCTTTACAGATCATGGCAGAAATGTTTGTGAGTAACTGGAGGGCTGGTAGAAAGAATCAGGGCAGATTAGAGAAAACTTCCCTCTAGAAAATCACTTACTCCAAGATCTATTTGAAGACATCATTGTATTTTCTATCTATGCATATACCTGATCAAATTTTGAGTATTACTCTCTTACTCTCTTGACTGTCAGTATTTTGCTGTGTATGATGACGTAGCATGTCAGATGCAGAACTCCTATGGAATGAGTGCAAAGGTTACTCACTGTGTTTTCACCTTTCAAAGAATGTTTCATCTGTGAAACAGATCAGTGATGATAATTTTTCTGAAATCAATATCAAATGTTTAATTAAAAATAAAGGAAAAGCATTTACTATTTATTGTACCCATGTTGTATGTGAAGTATTGTGGTAGATGGTTCACGATGACTACTTAGGTGACCTTGAGTAAATTGTCTGACTTCCTCGGTCACAGTTTCTTCATCCACAAAGTGCAGGGATTATGCTTTCTAAGCATTACAAATTCACTTATTTCCCAAAGAAAAAAAGATGCTACCACAGGAAAAGTTTACAAGGAAAGTTGTTAAAATTATAGCTTAAAACTGTAGTACATTTTCCAACCCACAGAAGTCATGAGAAATAATAAAACAATAGTTGTTTTAAACCACAATTTTGGGGAAATTACTTTATTTATAGATCATTCCTTTAGTAATAAATATTTTGAATGTCCACTCTGTGCTGGGTAATATCATGAGGACTGAATCCTGCAAAGATTTCTCCTTCTACAAAGGAGTTTAACCCCTTCATCCTCTCTGCTTCCATGGCTCTTTAGACGGGTAAAATAACACATTTCTTTTGTCCATACTGTATAAGTTGTATATATGTCTGATTACAAACTTCTAAATTCAAGAAAAAAATACATTTAATGGGAAAGTTTCAAGTCCCATAACAGGTATGTTACTTCCAACACTTCTCTTTCAAGTTTAGTGTGCTGTTTCCAGACAGATGAGGGAATAACAGCTGGAACAATGCTGGGCTGTAGGTTGGCACTTCAGTGGCTGCCATTTGTTTCTTTGGTGTGTCTCATCTGAAGAATTGGAAGCATAATCACCAGCCAAAGAGCTTTCTCTTCCCCACAAGATGTATTTTGAACATGGAAATTTTGCCATGATTTTTTCTTTAGTAATCTTTTTTTTTTTTTTTTTTTTTTTTTTAATTTATTTTTGGCTGTGTTGGGTCTTCGGTTCGTGCGAGGGCTTTCTCCAGTTGCGGCAAGCGGGGGCCACTCTTCATCGCGGTGCGGGGACCGCTCTTCATCGCGGTGCGCGGGCCTCTCACTATCGCGGCCTCTCTTGTTGCGGGGCACAGGCTCCAGACGCGCAGGCTCAGCAATTGTGGCTCACGGGCCCAGCTGCTCCGTGGCATGTGGGATCTTCCCAGACCAGGGCTCGAACCCGTGTCCCCTGCATTAGCAGGCAGATTCTCAACCACTGCGCCACCAGGGAAGCCCTAGTAATCTTTTAACAGTTGCAGATGAGATGGTTCAACCTGTATTAATTTGGAATTCTTACCCATATGTTATTTTTTATTATATATTTATTATATGTTGTTTTATTTTTACATAGTTTTTAAGCATAGTAAAACATTTTAGTAAAACACATGAAATCATCATAACACTCTAAGTATGAACATAGTGATCGATGGCTTTGGAATCGTCCCCCTGGGTGAGAGTTCCAGCTCTGATTTTACTAGCTGTGTGATGTTAGTTTCTGTATCTATAAAATAGTATAGTTCTAGGTCATGGAATAAATGCAGTTATTAAACATAATAGCCTATGTAAAACATAGTATGTGAAATTCAAAGAAGATATACTAGTTTTCTAGGACTCCTGTAAAAGATTCCCATAAATAGTTGGCTTTTCAAATCCTCTATTTCATTATTTATTTTCTGTCTAGATGTTCTATCCTTTATTGAAACTATGGTATTGAAGTCTCCAACCATTATTGTAGAACTGTCTATATCACGTGTCAATTTTTGTTTCATATAATTTGGGGCTCTGTTGTTTGGTGTATTGATGTATATAATTGTTATATCTTCTTGAGGAATTATGAAGATATAATTCAATATGTCATGTCCTTCTTTGTCTCTTGTACCCTTCTTTGATATAAAGTTTATTTTCTCTGACATTATAGCCACGTCAGATCTCTTTGGTTACTATTTGCATGGAATATTGTTTTCCATCCTTTCAAATTCAATATATTTGTGTCTTTTGATAGAAAGTAAGTTTCATGTGTAAGCAAATCATTGCATTTCATTTTTTAATCCTTTCTGCCAATCTCTGCCTTTTGATTGGAGAGTTCAGTATATTTACACTTCAAGTAATTACTGATAAGAAAGAATTACTTCTGTCATTTTTCTATTTGTTTTCTATATTTCTCTGTTTGTTTTCTGTCATTCTTTTCCTCCACGACTACCCCCTTTTGCATTTAATTGATTTTTAAAAATTGTACCATTTTGGTTCTGTCCTCATTTTATTTTCTGTAAATTTTTTAGTTAGTTTTATTACAGATTACCGTGGGATTACAATTCATGTCCTAAATTTATAACAATCTAGTTTGAATTGACGTCAGTGTAGCTTCAAAAGCATTCAAAACTCTGCTCCTGTAACAGCTCTGTTTCCCACTTTTATGCTACTATAACAAATTACATCTTCATATACTGTGTGTCCATGAACACAGATTTACAGTTACTATTTATGTATCTACATTTTAAATCAAATGGGAAAAAAAGGAGTTAAATCCAAAAATGATTATACTGTATTTTATAATTACCTATAGAGTTACTTTTACTAGAATTCTTTATTTATTAGTATTACTTAGAGTTACTGTCTAGTGTCCTTTTATTTCAGACTAAAGGATTTCCTTTAGCTTTTCTCGTAGGGCAGGTCTTCCAATAATGAACCCCTAGGTTGTTTACCTGGGAATGTCTTAATGTCTTCTTCATTTGTGAAGGACAAATTTGCTAAATATAGAATTCTTTACTGACCGTTTCTTATTATCAGCCCTTTAAAAATGTCCCATTCCCATCTGGTCTCCATGGTTTCTGATGATCATATTGAGGGTCACTACATGATGAGTTGCTTCTCTCTTGCTGTTTTCAGAATTCTCTTTGTCTCTGGCTGTCAGAAAGTTGATTATAGTTGTTCTCTTTGTGGATTTTTTTGCATTTATTTTTCTTGGAGTTCACTGACCCTCTTGGATGTTTAGATTTTTTCCGCTTTCTCTCTTCTCCTCCTGAGATTCCCATTACATGTGTGTTGGTATACTTAATTGTGTCCAGTAAGTCTCTTAAACTCTGTTAATTTTTTTTCATCCTTATTAAATTATTATGTTTATTTTTTTAACATCTTTATTGGAGTATAATTGATTTACAGTGTTGTTAGTTTTTGCTGTATAACAAAGTGAATCAGTTATATGCATACATATAGCCCCATATCCCCTCCCTCTTGCGTCTCCCTCCCGCCCTCCATATCCCACCCCTCTAGGTGGTCACAAAGCACTGAGCTGATCTCCCTGTGCTATGCAGCTGCTTCCCACTAGCTATCTGTTTCACATTTGGTAGTGTATCTATGTCAATGCCACTCTCTCACTTCTTCCCAGCTTACCCTTCCACTTCCCTGTGTCCTCAAGTTCATTCTATGTGTTTGCGTCTTTATTCCTGTCCTGACCCTAGGTTCATCAGAACCATTTTTTTTAGATTCCATATATATGTGGTAGCATACAGTATTTGTTTTTCTTTTTGTGACTTACTTCACTCTGTATGACTGACTCTAGGTCCGTCCGCCTCACTACAAATAACTCAATTTCGTTTCCTTTTATGGCTGAGTAATATTCCATTGCATATATGTGCCACATCTTCTTTATCCATTCATCTGTCGATGGACACTGAGGTTGCTTCCATGTCCTGGCTGTTGTAAATAGAGCTGCAATGAACATTGTGGTGCATGACTCTTTTTGAATTATGGTTTTCTCAGGGTATATGCCCAGTAGTGGGATTGCTGGGTCATATGGTAGTACAATTTTTAGTTTTTTGAGGAAACTCCATACTGTTCTCCATAGTGGCTGTATCAATTTACATTCCCACCAACAGTACAAGAGGGTTCCCTTTTCTCCACACCCTCTCCAACATTTATTGTTTGTAGATTTTTTGATGATGGCCTTTCTGACTGGTCTGTGGTGATACCTCATTGTAGTTTTGATTTGCATTTCTCTAATGATTAGTGATGTTGAGCATCCTTTCATGTGTTTGTTGGCAATCTGTATATCTTCTTTGGAGAAATTTCTATTTAGGTCTTCTGCCCATTTTTGGTTTGGGTTGTTTGTTTTTTTGATATTGAACTGCATGAGCTGCTTGTATATTTTGGAGATTAATCCTTTGTCAGTTGCTTCACTTGCAAATATTTTCTCCCCTTCTGAGGGTTGTCTTTTGGTCTTGTTTATGGTTTCCTTTGCTGTGCAAAAGCTTTTCAGTTTCATTAGGTCCCATTTGTTTATTTTTGTTTTTATTTCCATTTCTCTAGGAGGTGGGTCAAAAAGGATCTTGCTGTGATTTATGTCATAGAGTGTTCTGCCTATGTTTTCTTCTAAGAGTTTTATATAGTCTGGCTTTACATTTAGGTCTTTGATCCATTTTGAGTTTATTTTTGTGTACGGTGTTAGGGAGTGTTTTAATTTCATTCTTTTACATGTAGCTGCCCAGTTTTCCCAGCACCACTTATTGAAGAGGTTGTCTTTTCTTCATTGTATATTCTTGCCTCCTTTATCAAAGATAAGGTGACTATATGTGCGTGGGTTTATCTCTGGGCTCTTTATCCTGTTCCATTGATCTATATTTCTGTTTTTGCACCAGTACCATACTGTCTTGATTACTGTAGCTTTGTGGTATAGTCTGAAGTCTGGGAGCCTGATTCCTCCAGCTCTGTTTTTCTTTCTCAAGATTGCTTTGGCTATTTGGGGTCTTTTGTGTTTCCATATAAATTGTGAAATTTTTTGTTCTAGTTCTGTGAAAAATACCATTGGTAGTTTGATAGTGATTGCATTGAATCTGTAGATTGCTTTGGGTAGTATAGTCATTTTCACAATGTTGATTCTTCCAATCCAAGAACATGGTATATCTCTCCATCTGTTTGTATCATCTTTAATTTCTTTCATCAGTGTCTTATAGTTTTCCATATACAGGTCTTTTGTCTCCTTAGGTAGGTTTATTCCAAGGTATTTTATTCTTTTTGTTGCAATGGTAAATGGGAGTGTTTCCTTAAATTCTCTTGCAGATTTTTCATCATTAGTGTATAGGAATGCAAGAGATTTCTGTGCATTAATTTTGTATCCTGCTACTTTATCAAATTCATTGATTATGTCTAGTAGTTTTCTGGTAACATCTTTAGGATTCACTAAGTATAGTATCATGTCATCTGCAAACAGTGACAGTTTTACTTCTTCTTTTCCGATTTGGATTCCTTTTATTTCTTTTTCTTCTCTGATTGCTGTGGCTAAAACTTCCAGAACTATCTTGAGTAGTAGTGGTAAGAGTGGGCAACCTTGTCTTCTTCCTGATCTTAGTGGAAATGGTTTCAGTTTTTCCCCACTGAGAACGATGTTGGCTGTGGATTTGTCATATATGGCCTTTATTATGTTGAGATGAGTTCCCCCTATGCCCACTTTCTGGAGTGTTTTTATCATAAATGGGTGTTGAATTTTGTCGACAGCTTTTTCTGCATCTATTGAGATGATCATATGGTTTTTCTCCTTCAATTTGTTAATATGGTTTATCACATTGATTGATTTGCGTATATTGAAGAATCCTTGCATTCCTGGGATAAACCCCACTTGATCATGGTGTATGATCCTTTTAATGTGCTGTTGGATCCTGTTTGCCAGTATTTTGTTGAGAATTTTTGCATCTATGCTCATCAGGGATATTGGCCTGTAGTTTTCTTTCTTTGTGACATCTTTGTCTGGTCTTGGTATCAGGGTGATGGTGGCCTTGTAGAATGAGTTTGGGAGTGTTCCTCCCTCTGCTATATTTTGGAAGAGTTTGAGAAGGGTAGGTGTTACCTCTTCTCTAAATGTTTGATGGAATTCGCCTGTGAAGCCATCCGGTCCTGGGCTTTTGTTTGTTGGAAGATTTTTAATCACAGTCTCAATTTCAGTGCTTGTGATTGGTCTGTTTACATTTTCTGTTTCTTCCGGGTTCAGTCTCAGAAGGTTGTGCTTTTCTAAGAATTTGTCCATTTCTTCCAGGTTGTCCATTTTATTGGCATATAGTTGCTTGTAGTAATCTCTCATGATCCTTTGTATTTCTGCAGTGTCAGTTGTTACTTCTCCTTTTTCATTTCTAGTTCTATTGATTTGAGTCTTTTCCCTTTTTTTCTTGATGAGTCTGGCTAATGGTTTATCAATTTTGTTTATCTTCGCAAAGAACCACCTTTTAGTTTTACTGATCTTTGCTATCGTTTCCTTCATTTCTTTTTCATTTATTTCTGATCTGATCTTTATGATTTCTTTCCTTCTGGTAACTTTGGGTTTTTTTTGTTCTTCTTTCTCTAATTTCTTTAGGGTGTAAGGTTAGGTTGTTTATTTGAGATGTTTCGTGTTTCTTGAGGTAGGATTATATTGCTATAAACTTCCTGCTTAGAACTGCTTTTGCTGCATCCCATAGGTTTTGGGTCCTCGTGTTTTCATTGTCATTTATTTCTAGGTATTTTTTGATTTCCTCTTTGATTTCTTCAGTGATCTCTTGGTTATTTAGTAGTGTATTGTTTAGCCTCCATGTGTTTGTATTTTTTACAGATTTTTTCCTGTAATTGGTATCTAGTCTCACAGCATTGTTGTCAGAAGAGATACTTGATACAAGTTCAATTTTCTTAAATTTACCGAGGCTTGATTTGTGACCCAGGATATGATCTATCCTGGAGAATGTTCCATGAGCACTTGAGAAGAAAGTGTATTCTGTTGTTTTTGGATGGAATGTCCTATAAATATCAGTTAAGTCCATCTTGTTTAATGTATCATTTAAAGCTTGTGTTTCCTTATTTATTTTAAATTTGGATGATCTGTCCATTGGTGAAAGTGGAGTATTAAAGTCCCCTAGTATGATTGTGTTACTGTTGATTTCCCCTTTTATGGCAGTTGATCATGCCATAAAGTACCTCAACATCTAAGGCAGTTGACCATTTGCCTTAGGTATTGAGGTGCTCCTATGTTGGATGCATAAATATTTACAATTCTTATATCTTCTTCTTGGGTTGAACCCTTGATCATTATGTAGTGTCCTTCTTCGTCTCTTTTAATAGTGTTTATTGTAAAGTCTATTTTGTCTGATAGGAGAATTGCTACTCCAGCTCTCTTTTGATTTCCATTTGCATGGAATATCTTTTTCCATCCCCTCACTTTCAGTCTGTATGTGTCCCTAGGTCTGAAGTGGGTCTCTTGTAGACAGCATATATACGGGTCTTGTTTTTGTATTCATTCAGCCAGTCTATGTCTTTTGGTTGGAGCATTTAATCCATTTACATTTAAGGTAGTTATCGATATGTATACTCCTATTACCATTTTCTGAATTGTTTTGGGTTTGTTATTGTAGGTCTTTTCCTTCTCTTGTGTTTCCTGCCTAGAGAAGTTCCTTAGCATTTGTTGTAAAGCTGGTTTGGTGGTGCTGAATTCTCTTAGCTTTTGCTTATTTGTTAAAGGTTTTAATTTCTCCATCGAATCTGAATGAGATCCTTGTTGGGTAGAGTAATCTTGGTTATAGGCTTTTCCTTTTCATCACTTTAAATATGTCCTGCCAGTCCCTTCTGGCTTGTAGAGTTTCTGCTGAAAGATCAGCTGTTAACCTTATGTGGTTTCCCTTGTATGTTATTTGTTGCTTTTCCCTTGCTGCTTTTAATATTTTTTCATTGTATTTAATTTTTGATCGTTTGATTAATATGTGTCTTGGTGTATTTCTCCTTGGATTTATCCTGTATGGACTCTCTATGCTTCCTGGACTTGATTGACTATTTCCTTTCCCATATTAGGGAAGTTATCAACTGTAATCTCTTCAAATATTTTCTCCAACCCTTTCTTTTTCTCTTCTTCTTCTGGGACCCCTATAATTCAAATGTTGGTGTGTTTAATATTGTCCCAGAGGTCTCTGAGACTGTCCTCAATTCTTTTCATTCTTTTTTCTTTATTCTGCTCTGAGGTAGTTATTTCTACTATTTTATCTTCCAGGTCACTTATCCGTTTTTTCTGCCTCAGTTATTCTGCTATTGATTCCTTGTAGAGAAATTTAAATTTCATTTATTGTGTTGTTCATCATTGTTTGTTTACTCTTTAGTTCTTCTAGGTCCTTGTTAAACGTTTCTTGTGTTTTCTCCATTCTATTTCCAAGACTTTGGATCATCTTTACTATCATTGCTCTGAATTCTTTCTCAGGTAGACTGCCTATTTCCTCTTTATTTGTTTGGTGTAGTGGGTTTTTACCTTGCTCCTTTGTCTGCTGTGTATTTCTCTGTCTTCTCGTTTTGCTTAACATACTGTGTTGGGGTCTCCTTTTTGCAGGCTGCAAGTCTGTAGTTCCTGTTGTTTTTGGTGTCTGCCCCAGTGGGTAAGGTTGGTTCATTGGGTTGCGTAGGCTTCCTGGTGGAGGGGACTGGTGCCTGTGTTCTGGTGGATGAGGCTGGATCTTGTCTTTCTGGTGGGCAGGACCATGTCTGGTGGTGTGTTGGGGTGTCTGTGACCTTATTATGATTTTAGGCAGCCTCTCTGCTGATGGGTGGGATTGTGTTCCTGTCTTGCTGGTTGTTTGCCATGGGGTGTCCTGCACTGTAGCTTGATGGTCGTTGAGTGGAGCTGGGTCTTAGCATTGAGATGGAGATCTCTGGGAGAGTCTTCACCGTTTGATATTACGTGGGGCCCGGAGGTCTCTGTTGGACCAATGTCCTGAACTCGGCTCTCCCACCTCAGAGGCTCAGGCCTGACACCTGGCTGGAGCACCAAAACCCTTTCAGCCACACGGCTCAGAAGAAAAGGGAGAAAAAGAAAGGAAGAAAGAAAGAAAGAAAAAAATAAAATAAAATAAAGTTATTAAAATAAAAAGTAAAAAAAAAAATTAAAGGTAAAAAAAGTAATTAAAAAAAAGAATGAAAGAAGAGAGTAACCAAACCAAAAAACAAATCCACCAATGATAACAAGTGCTAAAAAGTATACTAAAAACAAACAAACCAACAAAAAACTGAAGTGGACAGACAGCACCCTAGGACAATGGTAAGAGCAAAGCTATACAGATAAAATCACACAAAGAAACATGCACATACACACTCACAAAAAGAGAAAAGGGAAAAAATATATATATGTGTATTAAAAAAAAAGGAAGAGAGCAACCAAATCAATAAACAAATGTACCAATGATAAGAAGCTCTAAATACTAAACTAAGATAAATGTAAAACCAGAAACATATTAGGTGAAGTAAGCAAACCCCAAGTCTACAGTTGCTCCCAAAGTCCACCGCCTCAATTTTGGGATGATTCGTTGTCTATTCAGGTATTCCAGAGATGCAGGTACATCAAGTTGATTGTGGAGATTTAGTCCGCTGCTCCTGAGACTGCTGGGAGAGATTTCCCTTTCTCTTCTTTGTTCGCACAGCTCCCGGGATTCAGCTTTGGATTTGGTCCCGCCTCTGCCTGTAGGTCGCCTGAGGGCGTCTGTTCTTCACTCAGACAGGACAGGGTTAAAGGAGCAGCTGATTCGGGGGCTCTGGCTCACTCAGGCCGGGGGGAGGGAGGGGTACGGATGCAGGGCGAGCCTGCGGCGTCAGAGGTGTGACGTTGCACCAGCCTGAGGCGCGCCGTGCGTTCTCCCGGGGAAGTTGTCCCTGGATCATGGGACCCTGGCCATGGCGGGCTGCACAGGCTCCCGGGAGGGGCGGTGTGGATAGTGACCTGTGCTCGCACACAGGCTTCTCGGTGGCGGCAGCAGCAGCCTTAGCGTCTCATGCCCGTCTCTGGGGTCCGCGCTGATCGCCACGGCTTGCGCCCGTCTCTGGAGCTTGTTTAGGTGGCGCTCTGAATCCCCTCTCCTCATGCACCCCGAAACAATGGTCTCTTGCCTCTTCGGCAGCTGCGGACCTTTTCCCGGACTCCCTCCCGGCTAGCTGTGGTGCGCTAACCCCTTCAGGCTGTGTTCACGCCGCCAACCCCAGTCCTCTCCCTGCGATCCGACCGAAGCCCGAGCCTCAGCTCCCAGCCCCGCCTGCCCCAGCGGGTGAGCAGACAAGCCTCTCGGGCTGGTGAGTGCTGGTCGGCACCGATCCTCTGTGCGGGGATCTCTCCGCTTTGCCCTCCGCACCCCTGTGGCTGCGCTCTCCTCCGTGGCTCCGAAGCTTCCCCAGGCCACCCGCCGTCTCTGCCAGTGAGGGGGCTTCCTAGTGTGTGGACACCTTTCCTCCTTCACAGCTCCCTCCTGCTGGTGCAGGTCCCGTCCCTATTCTTTTGTCTCTGTTTTTTCTTTTTTCTTTTTTTGCCCTACCCAGGTATGTGGGGATTTTCTTGACTTTTGGGAAGTCTGAGGTCTTCTGCCAGCGTTCAGTAGGTGTTCTGTAGGAGTTGTTCCACATGTAGATGTATTTTTGATGTATTTGTGGGGAGGAAGGTGATCTCTGCGTCTTACTCCTCCGCCATGTTTAAGGTCCCCCTACTTATTGCTTTTTAACAAAATATTTCCAACCACAAAGTACACATTCGTATAATATCAGTCGTACGAGCATATGTGTGAACACGATGTGTAAGACACTGTTTCAGCAAGAAAAGGTGCAGCTGATCAAACAGACCTGTTGGTGTATTGCTGGTTCCTCTTTTTCGCCAAGGTTTTGATCATCAAGATAAGCAGATCGCCTGTCGTCCAGAATTATTTTATTTCCTCAATAAAACATAACATTTTTTTTCTTGGGAGTTTTATTTGCTTCATTTTTCTCCGCCCTTGGCCCCATAGGCAATATTAGGATATAGTAGACAAGCACACATTTCCCCAAGTTTGAGCTGATTTTTGGTGAACGGGTGTCAGGTGTTGTTTTATACCCTGAATTTCAGTAGACTCTCTCATAATTTTGAATATATCTCCTTTATGCAAATAAAACAAAAATAATATAAATGACAGTATCTGCAATCACTTAACCAAAACTCTGTTAGGAAAATATTCCATCCGTTAAAATCATAACAGTGGTATTTTGATGGAATGCATAATGCTTTGAATAAACCTCGAGAAGAAATATGTACTTGTGATTGGAAAACACAGTCAACTGTGAACCATTTTAATGGATTTGTTCTTGTTGGCAATAAAAAGTTTCCAGGAAAACCTGTGAGGTAAATATTTTCTCATACTTTATTTTTTATTATTATTTTTAATTGAAGTAGAGTTGACTTACTATGTTGTTAATTTCTAATGTACAGCAAAGTGACTCAGTTATACATATATACACTACATTCTTTTTCATGTTCTTTTCCATTATAGTTTATCATGGGACATTGAATAGAGTTCCCTGTGCTCTACAGTAGCACCTTGTTGTTTATCCATCCTGTATATAATAGTGTGCAACTTCTCATCCTACCTCCTACTCCATCCCTCCCCCGCCCTCCTCCCCCTTGGCAACCACAGGTCTGTTCCCTGTATCTGTGAATCTGTTTCTGTTTCATAATACTTTATCTCGTACTTTAGAGCAAAGGTCCCCCACCTTTTTGGCACCAGGGACCGGTTTCGTGGAGGACAGTTTTTCCACGGACGGGGGCAGGGGGCGGGGATGCTTCAGGTGGTAGTGCCAGTGATGCCAGCGATGGTTCAGGCAGTAATGCGAGCGATGGGGAGCGGCAGATGACGCTTCCCTCGCTCGCCCGCCGCTCACCTCCCGCTGTGCAGCCCGGTTCCTAACAGACCACGGACTGGAGCTGATCCGCGGCCAGGGGGTTGGGGGCCCCTGCTTTAGAGCATTCACGTTCATAGTGAAGTACAATGTTAAAGAAATAAAAACAACTTCAGTGCAAGTTTTAGAAATTTCACGTTTTATTTTTACCAAAATCTAGATAACTGTATA
This sequence comes from Balaenoptera acutorostrata, assembly GCF_949987535.1. Classification (NCBI taxonomy): domain Eukaryota; kingdom Metazoa; phylum Chordata; class Mammalia; order Artiodactyla; family Balaenopteridae; genus Balaenoptera; species Balaenoptera acutorostrata. Next base: position 80,924,801 of record NC_080080.1, read on the forward strand.
AGAATATCCAGAAACATAGAATTCAAGCACATTTATATACTGAAGAAGTATGAATTATGATATGTAGTATCTTTTCCCCTCTCACCTGTGGAATTGAAGAGAATTAGCAGTAAGGCTGGAAGGCATTCTTTGCATTAAATGGAACGACTTCTCTCCTGGGCCCCAGCCTTGGGAGAATTGTGAAAATACTCAAATTGTTTCCTGTGTTCTGTGTGTCAGGTGAGATTGAAAATACAGTGTGTACAGCATACCACGCGTATACACACATCACATGTGCAGACCACAACTTACGTTATATGTGCATAAGCACACACGCACATGTATGTGTACATATATTCATGTGCACACGTATATAAACATGTGTACATAGACATATACATGTGCATACATACATGCACTTTCTTCTGCATGCCTTGGTACATGTGTTTAATAAAGTATGGGAACAGAATTGTCATTCTTTAATTAAAAATATTGGTATGCTGGTAGTTTGGGGACCTAAAGGAAGTATAGTAATGGGTTTTGAACATTAAATTAAGAGAATATACAGAGGAAGTAACTGAGTGACAAATTCTCTCAGGACAAGGTTAGTGTCTGGGATTAACTAGGTATTAACTAGCCACGTGGCTTTCAGCCAGCCTAAGAGTTCCTTGAGCACACGGAGGGCTATAAAGTTTACCGGGTCACTGACTGAGGCTGAGAACTATGCATGAAGATGGCCACTATCTCTGTATGGCATCAGCTCTGATGCAGACCATAGACTGGTTGTCCTGCCCCCCCGGCTCTGACGGCCAGAACACTGGGCAGTCACAAATGGCGAGGAGTGGCCTCAGTGTCACAGGTGGGGTGTCCGCAGGCCAGGTGCTGTTGGGAGAATTGTGGCTGAACCTTTAGCGGTGAGAGGTTACGAGCAGTTCTGGACCCCTGGCTGTCTGTGTAATTGTGTATAATGGCTAAAATAGTCACCTGCTCCATTAGCCAAAGCGCTTCTGTTATCCTGATCAGTCATTAAAAAAGCACAAAACAAATATTTTATAATACTCTAAAAATGAACCCTCTAGCATTTGATGCTGGCAGTAGATTTTAGAAGCTTTGCCTTTTGTAGCTGTTATAGGATATTCAGAAACATGTGTGCCAATCCAATTAGCCGACTTTCCCTATACATTTAGACATGCCATGATCATTTAAATTTGAAAGAAATTTTAAGTATATTTATCCGAAGCAATCTGTACTTTTCATTTGCCGGAGTTTTCCCCAAAGCTTTCCAAGTTGCTGAAAGGTGATTTTTGGGTAACGCATTTTACTGTTCAAATACAATTTATTTCTGCCACCGGTTATTTTTCTCCCTGGATTTTTGAGAAGTCGTTTTTGGACCGTTTGATAGCCCTATATAAGCCTCCCCTTTCTGTGGTGTAGTTGACTCTGGTTTGACAATTCAGCAAATGCACAATGGGAGTTCACTGCATGCCAAGGGCTGTGATGGCTATTTTTTCAAGGAAAATGCTTAAGCCTGAGTGTGTGTAACTCTCCATATGTTTATTTAGAAAGATGCTCCTTTGTTACCATGACCATGTTGATAATTTTCCTTTTAAAGGATAGGCTTCAGGAAAACAAGAATGTTATCCTTGGGTGTATAGTGCTCTTTCAGGGGTATTTTAGGGTGATTTAATTAAATAAAAATTATTCTTGGAAAGTTTTTTGTGACACGCTAATAATATAGCCTTTTGAACAGAAAGTTATAAATCTCTAAATTTAGTGAACCATGTCGGTAAATGTTTTTCTGCTGTGTGAAGCTCTGTCTAGCAGATCTAGCATAAGGTTTGAAGAATCTCTTTCTCATCCTGGAGTTCTTGTTTGTTCGTTCCGTTTTATCAGTCTCCTGCACAACAGCCAAATCAGAAAGATTTCCAGAAATGCTTTTGAGGGACTTGAAAATTTGCTGTACTTGTAAGTTGCAAGAAAAATCAACAGTGACGTACAGTGCTGATAGATTATTTTCACCTTTTCGTTTAATTAAAGTAATTCTTCATCTTCTTAAAAAACACTGTCCGCTTTTCAACAAAGCTCATTTCACCATTTTTAAGTGAAGTCCATTGTTGCTTTCAACAGATTATTCATCTGAAAACATTTGAATATTCATGCACATTTCTATTCCTCCATCCCTGCTACAAAAATTCTAAATTGGAGAAAAATAAAAACAAAACAGAGTTTGTGCAACTTTCATATTCAGATCTAATTAATCAATACTTGTAAAAATTCCATTGATCCAAGAGAAGCTGTATGTCAACAACTCAGCCATCCAAGACCTTCTTGAGCAGTGAGCACATTACAATTAGGGACCTTAGTTTTTTTATTATTTTTTTAAAAATATTTATTTATCTATCTTTTTGGCTGCATCAGGTCTTAGTTGTGGCACGCGGGATCTTTCGTTGTGGCACGTGGGCTCTTCGTTGCAGTTGGGCTCTTCGTAGCAGTGTGAGGGCTTCTCTCTAGTTGTGGTGTGCAGGCTCAATAGTTGTGGCTCACAGGCTCAGTAGTTGTGGTTCGCAGGCTCAGTAGTTGTGGCGCACGGGCTTAGTTGCCCCGTGGCATGTGGGATCTTAGTTCCCCGATGAGGTATCGAACCGGCGTCCCCTGCATTGCAAGACCGATTCTTAACCACTGGACCACCAGGGCAGTTCCACAGTTAGGGACTTTAGTGAACTTGGGGAAGAACCACACTTCGAAGCAGTGAGCTCACACATGTGACCGTTGGCCATTGTGGCGCTCTTTTGAGTATTGCAGGTAAATGAGAGTAAAGGTATTTTAAGCGACTGCCTGTTTTGATGCAGAAACCATGCGTGTTGATGAGTTGAAAGCTGGGAGGTCATGACTGCGCCACTCATGTGGAATGCTGGACAAAGAAACCGGAAGGACATTTGTTTAATTAAGGAGCGAGTGCTGCAACTTTCTTTTTAAAAAAACATTAAGGAGGTAATTAACATTTTTATAGAAATATTTCCATTTGTGGATTCATTAAGGACTCTGGGGAAAAAGCTGAAATTATTCTTGTAAAGAGGAGATGCTGTCCCGACACTTTTTCTCCCATTTAATTTATGCAATGATTGTAGCATCTTCCTGAGTCACTAGAATTCACATCACACCCCAGCTCAAGAGCCTTGCAGCCTGCTGTGTTCAACTGAGACACCCAGCCTATGACACAAGACCTCCTACAGCTCTTTTCATCCCTCAGTCCTAAAACCTTGGTTCCTGTTTAGAATCAGTCCATTCTATAGTATTAGCTCTCCTAGCTGTTCACAACCAACCCCATGCCCAGCAGGCACATGGCATGCTTGATTTCCATGTGTTAAACATTGCTAAGGATTCTTCGGGCTTCTAGGCTGGTGCTGTGAGTGGTCCACTCCTGACCGCACTGTGTTTCATCCCAGTTCTGGGGGTCTGGGGTTCTTTACTCATTGGCATGTAAGGAGTATCTCCCCAACAGTAAAACAAACAAATTGATAAACAGCACAAGACAAAAAACTTCATCACTTGTAAATATGGTTTGGAAGAAATCTTATTGCTAGTGCGATACTCAATGAAGAAACCTAGTACAATGAATTATTAGCAAGAAGCTAATTTTGGATAAGATGAATGGGCAACATTGCTGCGGCTGGATCGTTACATGCTCAAGTGCTTTATGCGCTCTGGGTGAGAACAAGAAAAGCACTTAACGACACTTCGAGTCAACGCTCTTCTAACCGTATCTCTGGGCTTCTGTAAGTTGTGTGACTCAGGGAACGGGAAGGACAGTTTATCAACGTTTTATGACACAGTAGGTGGTGAACTCATTCATGTGGCCCCTGAGGCCAATCTTTCCCTGTTTTCAGTAACATTACCGAGTAGGGATAGCCTCTCAAAACAGAGGTGTTCTTAGAAAAAAGGAGTTTGTGGGCTGGGAGACCTCTTCCGCACCAACACCCCCTGTCCAGATTAGAAGAAAGTGGAATTTGAGGTTTGGAAGGAAATGTCAGGGTCAAAGGCAGTTGAGGATGGTAGACTCTGCTACACGCGTGGATGCAAGCCTCGTGTGAGCCAGTCCCGGAGACGCCCGGAGCGACGTGAGCTCCTTCTGGGTGGGGTTCACAGAGGCCCTGCGATCCGGGCCGCTCGTTGATCTGGAGGTCTGTGAAGGTGCTGAGACAGGCACTGGGGTGGGAGCTGGTGTGTGGAGATGCAGAGACAGGCTTCAGGCTTAGATCTTGCTTGTCTGGGGGGTGAGCCCACACTTAGAGGCCAATTGGGCGGGCTCTGGAATCTAGACACACACGGACGTGGTGGTGGCCCAGTGGGGGAGGATGGCTCCGCCTCCCCGTGCGATGGGCGAGCAAGGCTGCAGATAAGGGGGTGCTTGTGAATTACTGCAGCGTTGACTAAAGCCAAGAATCACCTGCTACCGTGGGCACCACGTCTGTGGCGACCTCAGCTCTGACGCACCCTGCAGATGTATCGTCTTGTCCCCTCATGGCCAGAGAAACAAGTTGTCACAAAGGGTGGGGTTGATAACCCGCGAAGAGCATTCCCAGCAGTCAGGCTGTGTATGTGTGTGTGCGCGCACAGCGGCATGCTTGAGAATCGGGGTCCTGCTTGTATTTCCGTGCAGCGCACACGAAGCGCAGGACTCGCTTCTCTGCTCTCGCAGCCTCGCCCGTCCTGCTGCACACCCGTGTGTCTCGCGCCCGCTCAGTGAACCGGCGCCGCTGCTCTGGGAGCCGCCCGCTCGGGCTCTCCAGCACACCCCGTTCGCTCCGCCCCCAAGAGCACTTCTGATGTGTCCGCTTGCCCCGTGTCCCCCGCACCTACCCTAGTTCAAGGAATCGCTATTTCCCTGCTCCACGTTCCATTTTAGTAAGTCAGACGCCCACAGCCCAGTGTGGCTTCAGATCCACACACACATGTAAGTTCATCTTAAGGATTCTATCCTTTGCTTTTTTTTTTTAAATTATTTGCTTTATTTATTTATTTTTTAAATTTTCATTTATTTATTTATTTATTTATGGCTGTGTGGGTCTTCGTTTTCTGTGCGAGGGCTTTCTCTAGTTGCGGCAAGCGGGGGCCACTCTTCATCACGGTGCGCGGGCCTCTCACTATCGCGGCCTCTCTTGCTGCGGAGCACAGGCCCCAGACGCGCAGGCTCAGTAGTTGTGGCTCACGGGCCTAGTTGCCCCGCGGCATGTGGGATCTTCCCGGACCAGGGCTTGAACCCGTGTCCCCTGCATTGGCAGGCAGATTCTCAACCACTGCGCCACCAGGGAAGCCCTGCTTTGTTTGTTATACTGGATGCGTTGTTCTCTAATCTCTCCACGCACGGTAAGTGCTCACTGTCCCCCCCTGCGGGGCCTTTGCATGTGAGGCTTGTGGGTCTTTCCCTGGTGACGTTTTCCTCTGTCTTGTCCCACCTTTAATGTCAACTCCTCTGGGAAGCTTCCTCTCTGTTTTTCTCTCCCACGGTGCCTGTTCATTTGTTACACCACAGAAGCTAATGTTTTTCTCTCATATGTTTTTATTTACTCATGTTCTGATTTTCCCACTGGATCCTGTGGAGGCGAGGGGCCGTCTCCTCTAATTCACCACATAACCCAGCATTGAGAATGCGGTAACTGCTCATGAAATATTTGGGGAATAAAGAAGAGAACATAAGGTGCTCAATAAATGCTCAACATGATTGATTAACAGTCTTAGTCATGTTGAGTTCATTATTCATTGAGAGGGAGGATCAGACCAGTAAACGCCTCAGCTTTTTCAGTAACGTGTGTCCATCAGTGATTTTTGTGGTGGCCTTTCCCAAGCATTTCGGGTGTTTACATAACGTAGCTATAGTGCATGTATGTCCAGGAGGCTAATTTTCTTTAGACTAAACACACCACCAGACTGCAGTTGTGCCCTGCCAGACACAAAGGAGAGCACAGATTTTTCTCTGAAACAAAAGCCTTTCTGAACTCTTCTGAAATTCTAACATGTTTTGGTCCAAAATGTATCATTGATTCCCTTGGGTAAAACAGACTGAAATGTCTTAGGACAAATTTGCTTCCAGATTCATAAGAAAAAGTGCAATTGTTTGAGGATCTCTTTGGGAACTGTGGTTCACTTAAGGTTAGCTGAATTTGAGACCTGAGCTCCACTGAAAAACTGAGAGCAAAACATTCCTTTTCAGGACTTCCCTGGTGGTGCAGTGGTTGAGAATCCTCCTGCCAATGCAGGGGGCACGGGTTCGAGCCCTGGTCTGGGAAGATCCCACATGCCGCGGAGCAACTAAGCCCATGCGCCACAACTACTGAGCCTGTGCTCTAGAGCCCGCGAGCCACAACTACTGAACCCACGTGCCACAACTACTGAAGCCTGTGTGCCTAGAGCCCGTGCTCCACAACAAGAGAAGCCACTGCAATGAGAAACCCGCACACCGCAACGAAGAGTAGCCCCTGCTCACCGCAACTAGAGAAAGCCACGTGCAGCAACGAAGACCCAACGCAGCCAAAAATAAATAAATAAAATAAATAAATTAAAAAAGAAAAACATTCCTTTTCTTTGGTTTGGTGCACCAGCAACTAAGGACAGCATCCCTGTATATAAACTGTTAACCAAGTTAGAATTAGTCTAATGATAAACTCCCAAGTAATGTTTACTTGTTCAGAAACATCTTGGCCATCTACAAAGTGATACTGATCTCATCACTTACGAGCACTGAACAATTAAAAAACAAATCCCCTGGGCAGAAACTGTTGCGTACGTGCGCAGGTTGGAGATACGCTGAGCATCATGGGTGGTATTTAAAGAGGAAATTTCTTCCACACTCAAATCCATGAATCTGTTTCTGGTGTGGTTCCCGTTTCCTAGGTTTAGCTTCTTCTCTGAATTACAGCTTCTTCCTCTTCTGGCCCAGCTCTTGCAAATTCACCTTCTTGGGTCACTGGCTGTGTCCTTTGCAGTTGTTAACTGAGCATTGACTGGCCTTTGCCATCTCTCCCAGTCTCTAAAATTCCTTGGAGTCGGCCCCATTCCTTTTGTAACCTCTAGATAAAAAGGTATTCACTTCCACGGCATTCACAGAAACCATAGAGATTTTTTTCAATTAAATTCGGGTTTAATATTAAGATTCTGTATTTTGCAGTTCGGTGTTAGTTTGGGTTCAATCACTTCAGAAAATATACAACATTGGTTCCAGTTTAAATCAATTCACTATTTGTTAAGAAAAAAAAAAAACCAATAACAGCAAACTTTGGTAGATTTAGAGAGGAAATAATGTTGCCATCCTCTAGTTGAAGGAAAAAGGCAAAGAAGGTGCTAGTAGGTTATATAGTTTGTTTCCAGTCACTTTTGGGGTCAGATGAGTTGCAGTGTGTCTGTAAATCCATGACAGTGTCCTTTCCTGTGTGTAGATTTTTGGCAGCAACCATGGGAGAGCCGACTGTGAATGTTTTCATCCGCCGCACATGAGTCCTAATGGTGATATTTGCCAGCTTTGCAAATGTAACTCCTAGTTCAATATATTCAGTACGATGGACTGGATTTTAAAAAATTGTTACTGTCAAACTTTTCTTTTTCTTAGAGTAGTTGCTACCCGGTAGATGTGACCTCATCAGTCGGAAGTTTCCCACAACCATTCCAAGTTTTAGAGGCTAAGGCACTGATGCTCAATATTTTGGTCCGGTATCACTCTGAGGCTCTGATGAGAGCCTTGGAGCTCTCCTACCCAGACAGTTGAACATATTGATATGAAATCAAAGTTTCCCTATATTTTTACGGAATCTATTAACACCCCAAAGCTCCTTGGGTCCATACTACAGTTTAAAAAATCCTGATCTAAGATATGTGGTATTTGTGCTAATTTAGAATTTAATAAGATCTTGTATGTTTTCCAGGTACCTCTACAAGGATGGAATTCGTATACGAGATAAGCAGACATTCAAAGGACTCATCCTTGGAACAGCTGTAAGTAATAAAAACTTCCTTATCTGACATTATGGTTCAAATAGAAGCTTTTAAAATGTCATTTTGGAATAGTTGAACCATTATTTTAAGCTTTGTTATGCAGCTTGAATGATTGAATATTCTGTCATTAGTTGGATAAAGGCCAGAAAGTGTGGTTGAGTTGGCATGAGGGCAGGAAGACAGACAGCTCAGCTGGAATCCCAGCTCTATGTTGATCAGTTGTGCATGAATCACAGATCTCTGAAATGAAGACATTTCTGCTCTGAGGACTGAGATATTGCATGCAAAGAATAGTTTATCGCTTGACACAAAATTGGCATTTTACTGATACTGGTAGTTGTGATTATTATTAATTTATGAAACAAGCTCATAGACATTTAGCTGATATGGGAATCCCCAGAATATCTAATCTAAGCTCTCATTTTACAAATGATAAAACCAAACCAATGTTAATTTAAATTACTTGCCCAGGAGTAAAAGTTCGTGGTGTTACTACTACAACCCAGGCCTCCCTGCTGCTACCTCAGTGCCCTGTTTAGCATTTGCCACCTTACAGCTGGTTTCAAAAATACATTTGAAATCCCTAAAACCTTACATTCACCTGTCAGAATTTCTGTGTGAAATATGAATTCCCCAGTATAAAAAAGTCGTGTTACGTAGTTCCATTGCTACTGAACTACAATTTGATATTTTATTCTGAGATTTTTCTCATTTGTTAGTGTCTGTGACACAAATACTAATTTAAATTACTTTTCCCCATTGATCACAAGCTATGGGATTTTAAGCTCAGATATGTAAAATGCTCTTTGATTTGATTTGATTTTTTTAAATTGAAATATAGTTGATTTACAATGTGTTAGTTTCTGGTGTACATCAAAGTGATATATATATATATATATGTGGGTGTGTGTGTGTATATATATATATATATATACATATATTCTTTTCCATCATGCTTTATTACAGGATATTAAATATAGTTCCCTGTGCTATACAGTAGAACCTTGTTTATCTATTTTATGTATACTAGTTTGTGTCTGCTAATCCCAAACTCCTATTCTATGCCTTTCCCATCCCTTTTCCCCTCTGGTAACCATAAGTTTGTTTTCTATGTCTGTGAGTCTGTTTCTGTTTTGTAAATAAGTTCATTTGTATCATATTTTAGATTCCACATATAAGTGATATATGATATTTGTCTTTCTAGGTCTGACATACTTCACTTACTATGATAATCTCTAGGTCCAGCCATGTTGCTGCAAATGGCATTATTTCATTCTTTTTTATGGCTGAGTAATATTCCAGTGTGTGTGTGTGTGTGTGTGTGTGTGTGTGTGTGTGTGTGTGTGTGTATACACCACATCTTCTTTATGCACTCATCTGTCAATGGACATTTAGGTTACTTCCATGTCTTGGCTATCGTAAATAGTGTTGCAATGAACATTGAGGTGCATACATCTTTTCGAATTAGAGTTTGCTCTGTATATATGCCCAGGAGTGGGATTGCTGGATGATATAGTAGTTCTATTTTTAGTTTTTTAAGGACCCTCCGTACTGTTCTCCATGGTGTTCTCTGCACCAATTTACACTCCCACCAACAGTGTAAGAGGGTTCCCTTTTCTCCAACCCTCTCCAGCATTTATTATTTGTAGATTTTTAAATGATGGCCATCCTGACTGGCTACAATGAAGTGGACCTCATTGTAGTTTTGATCTGTGTTTCTCTAATAATTAGCAATGTTAGCATCTTTTTATGTGCTTTTTGGCCATCTGTATGTCTTCTTTGAAGAAATATCTATTCAAATCCTCTGCCCATTTTTTGATTGGGTTGTTTGTGTTTTTTTTGATACTGAGCTGCATGAACTGTTTGTATATTTTGGAAATTAAGCCCTTGTCGGTTGCATTGTTTGCAAATATTTCCTTCCAGTATGTAGGTTGTCTTTTCATTTTGTTTATGGTTTCCTTTGCTGTGCAAAAGCTTATGAGGTTTGATTAGGTCCCATTTGTTTATTTTTTATTTATATCTATTACCTTGGGAAACTGACCTAAGAAAACATTGCTACAATTTATGTCAGAGAATGTTTTGCCTATGTTCTCTACTAGGAATTTTATGGTTTCTTGTCTTATATTTAAGTCTTTAAGCCATTTTGAGTTTATTTTTGTGCATGGTGTGAGGGTGTGTTCTCACTTCATTGATTTACCTGCAGCTGTGCAACTTTCCCAGCACCACTTGCTGAAGAGACTGTCTTTTCTCCATTGTATATTCTTGCCCCCTTTGTTGAAGATTGACTGTAGGTGTGTGGGTTTACTTCTGGGCTCTCTGTTCTATTCCATTGATCCATATGTTTGTTTTTGTGCCAATACCATGCTGTTTTGATATCTGTAGCTTTGTAGTATTGTCTGAAATCTGGGAGGGTTATGCCCCTGCTTTGTTCTTTTTCCTCAGGCTTGCTTTGGCAGTTCTGGGTGTTTTATGGTTCCATATAAATTTTTGGATTATTTGTTCTAGTCCTGTGAACGTCATGGGTAACTTGATAGGGATTACATTAAATCTGTAGTTTGCTTTGGGTAGTATAGCCATTCTAACAATGTTAATTCTTCCAATATAAGTAGAATGCTCTTTGATTTTTAATTAATAGGACTAATAAATACCAGAAGGCTTTGATTCCTAACTTTGTTTCTGTCTTCAATGTGGCCTCTTAATTTCAAAAGAAAACTATTTGCCGTCATTCTATAACAAACGTGCCTCAAGAAATCTGGATTTTTCTTTCCTAGAAGGCCAAAGGGTTAGTTTATAGTATTAAAATATGATCAATCATCAAATATATTTTTAAAATTATTACTGCTTCTACTTTCCCCCTTATTAATTTTCTTTTACATAAGCCATCCCTGAAGCAAAGTGTTTTCTTCATCTTTTCCTTTCATTTTGAATTGTGTAATGTTTTAGGTAATTTTTACTATACTGCAGAATCATCACAAAAGCTAGTTAAGTATAAATTTTTTAATAACAACAACAACAAACAAAACTCTTATCACTGTGATGTGTTTTTCAGCAAATATATTTACAGATGGTTTATAAAAATTTGCAAGTGAAAAGTTGTAATTTCCATTTAAATTGCAAATACTTCTCATCAGCAAGTGCTTTATATTCTGATAATAATTACTGGTCTTACGAATATTGAGTAATGGCTAATGTTTAAAGCCATGGAAACAGGCAATTTTGCTTTCTATTTTTAAAGCATGATTCCATGTGCTTGTGAATCACTATTCAAAGAAGATTTTTGGTATCCAAAAATGTAGTCTCTAATCCTTGGAATTTTTCATAATTTTAATTATAGCTCTGAAAGTCAATTTTATTTCAGAGTAGCTTATTTTTGTAGTTTTCTCTACAAAACTAAAGTAGAACTTGAAATGCCCAAGACATTTTTTCATTAAGATCTATTGACACTGCCTTTCTTTTAATGATTCTTATTGTATATATCCTTTCTGGATCAAGTTCCTTTTTGAGGAGGGCGGAGCTGCATGATAGATCTTTGCATAGCCTTGCAAATAGTAAAGCATTTATTGCTAATTCTGCTGCTGACATAGTTGTTCACAATTAGTATAAAATACACCTTTTGGTATGCCTGTGGTCCTCGTAACACAGTCTTTGACTCCCCCAAATGGGCATGGGAAATGAGGAAGAGATATTGAAGAAGGATTTATTAGTCTAATTCCTTTTTAAAAAACTCTTTCTGTCAATTGAAAATTTGGCAGACCACATACTTTTTTTTTTTTTTAAAGCATTTATTTATTTATTTATGGCTGTGTTGGGTCTTCGTTTCTGTGCGAGGGCTTTCTCTAGTTGTGGCAAGTGGGGGCCACTCTTCATCGCGGTGCGCGGGTCTCTCACTATCGCGGCCTCTCTTGTTGCGGAGCACAGGCTCCAGACGTGCAGGCTCAGTAGTTGTGGCTCACGGGCCTAGTTGCTCCGCGGCATGTGGGATCTTCCCAGACCAGGGCTCGAACCCGCGTCCCCTGCATTAGCAGGCAGATTCTCAACCACTGCGCCACCAGGGAAGCCCCCCCACATACTTTTTTAAAAAGCACTTTCCTGAGCTATGATTGACAAACAGGAGCCTGTGCATATTTAGTGTGTACGAAGCGAGGGGTTTGGAGATAAGCATATACCCATGAAAACGTCATCACAACTTGTGCCATAAACATACCCATCACCTCCAAAAGGTTCCTCCTGCCCTCTTTATGATTATGATGATTATTATTAATAAGAACGCAACATGAAATCTACAAATGGCCAACAAGTACATGAAAAGATGCTCAACATCACTAATCATCAGGGAAATGCAAACTGAAATCACAATGAGAAGTCACTTCATACCAGTTAGGATGGCTGTTATTAAAAAAAAAAAAGAAAGAAAGAAAGAAGGAAGGAAGGAGAGAAAGAAAGAGAAGGAAGGAAGGGAGAAAGGGGGGAAGGAAAGAAAGGAAGAAAGAAAGAAAGAAAGGGAGGGAGGGAGGAAGGGAGAGATAAGTGTTGTGAGGATGTAGAGAAAAGGGAACCCTCGTGCACTGTTGATAGGAATGGAAATTGGTGCAGCCAGTATGGAGGTTCCTCAAAAAATTAAAAATAGAACTTCCTTATGATCCAGCAATCCCACTTTTGGGTGTTTATCCAAAGGAATTGAAATCAGAATCTTGAAAAGGTACCTGCACTCCCAGGTTCATTGCAGCTTTATTCACAATAGCCAAGACATGGAAGCAATCTGTCTACTGACAGATGTGTGGATAAAGCAAATGTGGTATGTACATACAATGAAATATTATTCAAGCTTAAAAAGAAGGAAATCCTGCCATTTCTGACAACATGGCTGAATTTGGAGGACATTATGCTAAGTGAAATAAGCCAGATACAGAAGGACAAATACTACATGATATCACTTATATGAGGAATTTAAAATAGTCAAACTTATAGAAGCACAGAGTAGCACAGAATAGTGATTACCAGAGGCTGGGAGAGAAGAAAATGGGGAGGTATTACTAACCAAAGGGTACAAAGTTTCAGTTATTCTAAAAAGCCTAGAGATCTACTATACAAAATAGTGTCAAACCACATTCTGCTTCAAGAATAAATGATTTTTTTATGCTACATTATATCATTTTCTACATGTTGGTTACATAAAGAGAAATTTTGTAATGAAACCCAACAAAGGCTTAGACTAAAACACAAGTGTGTTATTTTAAGCATTAATAAGGCATAGTTAGGGACTTCCCTGGTGGCGCAGTGGTTAAGAATCCACCTACCAATGCAGGGGATATGGGTTTGATCCCTGGTCTGGGAAGATCCCACATGCCACGGAGCAACTAAATCCATGCACCACAACTACTGAGCCTGCGCTCTAGAGCCCGCGAGCCACAACTACTGAGCCCACATGCCACAACTATTGAAGCCCACGTGCCTAGAGCCCGTGCTCCACAATAGGAGAAACCACCGCAATGAGAAGCCCACGCACGACAATGAAGAATAACCGCTGCTCGCCGCAACTAGAGAAAGCCTGCGTGCAGCAACGAAGACCCAACACAGCCAAAAATAAATAAATAAATAAAATAAAATAAATAAATTTAAAAAGTTATTAAAAAAGGCATAGTTATTTATTCAGCATAATTTGTTCTTATAGTGACTGTGTAGATGGTGCAGGGAAGAGTAGTTATCTTTATAAGAGTTATAACCATTGAATTTTTATGTAGGAAAACAGAATGATCACATACTAGGAGAGTGTATATTAAAATGCACAAACCTGTGAGGATACAGTGAATCTCACTGAATGTAAAGACCGTTGCCTTCGGTATAACTTTCTGCTCTGTGTATAGCTGAACACCACTGGTAAGGCAGGTGGTGTTTCCAAAGTACAGACGACACAGAGGGTGCTAATGGTTCCACGTATCAGAGCATGAGCAGCTGGTGTGTTCTTTGAAAGCGCAGTTTAATATTTCTTGTCTTATTAGTCTATCAACCTGCTTTCCAGTCTTCATTCCACTGATACAGTAGACATATTTTCACTGATTATATTTTTCGTTGCCAATGAATTTCCCTCTGTCCTTTCTTGTCTCCTTAGTAGGGCACCAGAAATCTCTTCTGTGGAAATGATACCTCATAGCCACATTCCTCATAGGACCACTGAACTAGAAGGGATGTTATTCGTTTTAGTCAGTCATTATCTTTTAACCTGCATTTCCTCTTCAGTGCATGACTTTATATTTCTTCCTGTTCCTTTTCTTTAGATATTTACTTATTTCTAAGTGGGATATTTGATCTGGAGCATCTTCATTAGATAATAGCAGTCTTTCATACTTGCGTTAAGTTGTTTTGTGTAGCTCCGTATCCTAAATATAAATGTCTTATCCATCACCTACTGCAATTATGGAAGGTGTAAGAAATCAGACTGAACTCAGTTTGAGCTGACCGAAAATGTGTGGTGCTTCTTAGCTAGTCTTGAGCTTCTCATTGAAAAATTCTAAACCTTAGTTTTCTTTTGTTGTTTTTTAAATGGAGATAACAATGGTGATTTACCTGAATGACTCTGTGAAGCACTTGGCAAGAGTAAATCCTGCAATAATAATACTTAAATACTTATTATATTTGTTACCATTCTTATCATTATTTTGTGATAATTATTTCAGTAATTACTTTCTGCACAACTTCTTTGAAGAAAGAGCTAATTTTTAAATGGTGTGTTTTAAATTTAGCCAGTGATACAAAAGTATCATTAACTTTATTTCTTTGACCTTGATCTTGTCTAGTTTATCTTAAAGGACCTTCTAATTTTATTTCTTAAGATAAGCCATAACTGGCTGTAAATGCTAAAAAAAAATTTTAAACATGAAACATCCCCTAATCACAAAGTTAATATTTCAAAGGTTTTATTTAAGCATCTTATTTTCTTTTTCAGAAACCTAATTAAAATTCTTTAAGAACCTAATGTTACAAGGAATGGCATACTTAGCATGATACTTTTGAATTTATAGATACTTTGAAAATCTAAACATTTTGACTGGAACAAAAGAATATATGAGTGAACTGTAGCAGTGAAGAGCAGATCAGTGGTTTCCTGGGGCCGGGGGTGGGCGGGGGTAGGATTGGCTGCAGAGGATGTGAGGGTATTATTTGGGGTCATGGAACTATTCCATGTCATAATTGTGGTGCTGGTTAAAAGACACATACACTGATCACAACTAATTTCTTTATATACTTAAAACTGGTGAATAGTTATTGTACGTAAATCATACCTCAACAAAGCTGACCAAAAAGGACAAATATAAATATCTCATTAATATTTAACAGATATTTCTCTGAATATACCCTCATTCCCATTTTCATTTGTTAAATCTGTGTCGTCTTATATAGTGGATGATAGTAAGTCTTGAAGTCAAAAAGTAAAATGTCTCCAACTTTTTCTTTTAGGAAATAGTTTGCATTCCCATATGCATTTTAGAATTAGCTCGTTCATTTTAAACCCCTCCCTCACCCCCAGTCAAAGGCCTCTGAGATTCCGATTGGAATTACATTGAATCTGTGGATCAATTTGTTGGGGCGTCTGTCACCAAACACAAACACACCATACATGTATTCGGACCAGGCAGAATAAAATGGGTTATTTTTAGTAGAACATTTTAGTTGCATTAATAATGTGGGTAAAATCATATCACATCCTCGGCGGGTAACATCACGTGTACCTTGGGTAGAGCAATCAGGCAGCTCTCCTGGGACCTGAGGCACCTGGGGGCTAGTGTGCATCTGTGGGGACTGCATATTTGATCTTATTTCCTGAGCATCATTAAAATTCAGTTTCTAAGCACCTCTCTAGGAATAGTTTTGTTCTTCCATTATTCAGTTGTGTCTTTCCAGCTGGCTTTGTGATCCCGTCTGAGATACGTTGGCTGGGAAAGCAGTGGTACCATATCCCCTGTGGTCAAGACCCAGAGCATCCCACGTGGGGGCAGGAGTGGCTGCCTGCCAGGGGCATCATCCAGCCCACCCCACAGTTTCATCCCTTTCCCTCGCTGACATGCCCCAGCAGGAGTTTCACTCTGGTGAGCCCTCTTTGGGCACTGCCTGAAAAGGAGGCTTTGAGGACTTTTCCCTCTCTGTACCATCCCAGATAAAATCTGTACGACATAAAGAGTAACCTGACTTTGAAAATGTCCAAGTTTGTTCTTCAATAGGAAGTGTATGTTAGGAACAGAGGCATTCTCTGATATCCTTGGGCTCTCTGAGGTCTCCCAGGGGAGGCCCAGACTCTCACACTGAGAGCCGGGTCGGTGCCGGGGGTGGAGCACCTCCTGTCTCCGGTCCCTGTGCCTGCATACAGGGGCTTACGCTCGGCGGGGATCAGAGGGAAGGAAGGCCTTGGTCGGACTTCAAACGATGTCTGGAAGGTAAAATGATTCAGGGGTCTGAGTAGGTTTGGAAGTCATTCTGTAAACAGAATCGCTGCCACTTCATCTGCGTTTGAGTTTTTGATTGAATTTCTTTTTCTGACTTATGTTTTAAGAGGGCAGTTTGTGGATTAATGTTCTCAGGTTAAAACTTTCATCTGCCCTGCAATGAGCTCGGGCGTGTTCCCAAACCACAGGACACCCAGCCTGGCAGCCTGTTCGAATCAGCCGGCGAGCTCATAGAAATAGCGTGTCTGCCCCCCCACCCCGTCCCCCAGGGCATCAGAGGCTCAGGAGGAGGATGCTGGCGGCGGCGGCCTCCTCTCACGCTCCCTGGAAGAATCTAGCAGCAGTCGGGGTTTAGAGTCACTCTCTCCACCTTGAAGGTGTCACACAGCTAAAGATGCTCGCCAGTCTTGTCGGGTTTAGGTTTCCTTTTTTGTCTCCAGCCCTCTCCCAACAATCGTCACCCGTAGTTCATAAACCTTTCTGTCTGTAAGGCAACCTTTATCTGCAGAGAAGCTGTGCCGGCTTCCAGTCAAGTAAACAGTGAGGCTTAGGTTTCAAGTGAATTATTATAAATATTTGGGTTCAGGTCCTGCAGAAATAGAAACCATCACCATGTGACCTCTCACGTGTTTCTCTGCCCTCCCCCCTGCCCCGATGCCCCGGCCGCTGGTGTCACTTTCCCATACTCATGTCCCTTCCTGAGGTCACTGCACGGAAGCCTCTGGGGCCTGGACCCTCCAGTTCTGCTTTGTGTTGCAGAGAATATTCACGTTGGGCCAGCCCACGCAGGTCTCATAAAATACGTGATATGTTGTCAAGAAAAAAAAATCCAAAACTTAAACAGTAAATGCACTTAATGATTCTTCAAAGGAAGACTTGAGTTATTTAACAAACGATAGGCCTTGACAACCCACCCTGACCCCAGGCACCGCCCCTCTCTGGGCTCGGGATCGCATGGCAACTCTTCCTCCCCGAGTCTCCTTCACTTTTATCTCCCCTCCTTCCCAGTCTCTTTCTTTTCCGGCTCCGCTCACAGTTTTGTCCCAGAGAGCCTGCGTTCTCACGGAGCTTCTGTCCTCTTCCTTCCTCCTGTGTGTGTCACCACGTGCACGTTACATTTCGAGTGACACGAAACTAAAGAAATGGCTCAGGTGAGAAAGGGAACTCGTAATCCAAGGACTCGACAAAGGAGAGGTTTAAAAAAAAAAAAACCCTCAAGGAACAAAAACCGAGGCTTTACCCTCCACTCCTGCTCAGACGGCAGCGATGGTAAGAGCCCCGCACCCGTGTCAGGGTCCTCGTGGCCACCTGCTGAGGACACTTCGTGGCATTAAGTCTGGCATTAGCTGGGAGGTAAGTGACGCCGTCAGAAAGGTTAGAAAGAAGAGAGAGAGTTCGAAGTCAGTGTCTCGCGCGTCGCTGCACAGCCAGCGGGGGGAGATAAGAGAGGAAGGAGGCCCTTGGACACGCCGGGGGCCTTTTCCATCGCACCGCTGGGGGCGGGTTGCCGCAGCCCGGGAACAGGCGGCAGCCGGGGTCGCTGCTCACACAGCCAGCCAGGATGCCCGCGGCGCCGGGGCGCACACCTGGCCGCAGGGCGGCCTTCACGCAGGGCTTCACGGCGGCGCCTGTCGGAGGTCGGAGGGGAGACAGGGCGGCCGCCGGGTGTGTGCTTCGAGCTCAGGACAGAGGCCCCGATGGGCGCTCGGCGCCCGGGGGCCGTCACTGTGTGGACGTGGTGACTAGGGGGGTGAAGACGGAAGGGAGTGGAGATCCGCGCCCGGCTCCTAACTCACTCAGACGCCTGGGGATCCAGAGACAGAAGGAAACCGAGGGGAGGCTCAGCAACGCGGGGAACCGCAGGAACCTGGAGAAGGTGGTCCAGAAGGCCGCGTGGTCGGGTCTAAGGCGCGGCGAGCCCCTGCGTGCTGTCCAGGGGTCCAGACGAGGACGCACGGGGAGCGGGGCCTTCGCCCACCGGGCCGCCGTGGCCCAGCAAGTCTCTCCAGCGCGGACCCGGGGCAGGGCCCACAGGATGCGAGTCAAGGGTGCGGCGGGTGCGGAAGAGAGGACCACAGTGATGGCTGTAACAGCTGAAGAGGGCAGTAAAAACTCCCCAAATCCAGAACTCTGAAGAACACTTTTGCTCTCACGTAGTTCTTTCCGATCCTGCTGTGCACATGTGCACCTGCGATGGATGTGATGCGGTGTGAGTGAGGATAAAGGGTACGTGCAGTCTTAGGTTGGGCTTTGTTTTAAGCTTCATGTTTATAATGTTTTTAGCTGCATTAGTGTCCTAGTGCTGCCGTAACAAACTGCCGCTAACTTAGCAGTCTAGACCACACACGCACACGCATTCAGTTTTTTACAGGCCTGTGGTCAGAATTGCGGGGTGGTCTCACCTGTCTACTGTTAAGGTGTCGGCAGGGCTCCTGCTTCTCTGGATGCTCTAGGGGAGAATCGTTTCCTGCTTGGTTGGGTTTCAGCTGAATCCAGCTCCTTGCGGCTGTAGGACTGTAAACCGAAGGCCCATCCTGGCCTCTAGAGGCCGCTGCACCCCTCGGCCCGGGGCTCCCGGCCTGGCCTCCACCTTCAAAGCAGCAGAGGCGGGGTCTGTCCCTCTCAGACCCTAGTCTCTGCTCACTCTTCTGTCACATCTCCCCATGGACTCTTCCTTCCTTTTCCATTTTTTAAGGACTCCTATGGTTGGATTTGTCCCACCCAGATAATCTGAGATAATGTCCACATTCCAAAGCCCTTACCCTTAATCACACCTGCACAGTCCCACGTGTCATGTAAGGTAACACCGTACCCCAGGTTCTGGGATCAGTGCATGAACACTTTGGGAGGCCACTATTCTGCTTCCACAGTAACACTAAACCTTTTTTTTTTTTCTTTAAACATCTTTATTGGAGTGTAATTGCTTTACAATGGTGGGTTAATTTCTGCTGTATAACAAAGTGAATCAGCTGTACATATACATATATCCCCATATCCCCTCCCTCTTCCATCTCCCTCTCACCCTCCCTATCCCACCCCTCTAGGTGGTCACAAAGCACCAAGCTGATCTCCCTGTGCTATGCGGCTGCTTCCCACTAGCTATCTGTTTTACGTTTGGTAGTGTGTATATGTCCATGCCACTGTCTCACTTCGTCCCAGCTTACCCTTCCCCTTCCCCGTGTCCTCAAGTCCATTCTCTACATGTGCGTCTTTATTCCTGTCCTGCCCCTAGGTTCTTCAGAACCTTTTTTTTCTTTTTAAATACCATATATATGTGTTAGCATACGGTATTTGTTTTTCTCTTTCTGACTTACTTCACTCTGTATGACAGGCTCTTAACTCCATCCACCTCACTACAAATAACTCAGTTTCGTTCCTTTTTATGGCTGAGTAATATTCCATTGTATATATGCATCACATCTTCTTTATCCATTCATCTGTCGATGGACACTTAGGTTGCTTCCGTGTCCTGGCTATTGTAAATAGTGCTGCAGTGAACATTGTGGTGCATGACTCTTTTGAATTATGGTTAAACCTTCTTTGATAACACAATTAATGGTTCTGTATTATTAGCCATATGGATGTATTATGATTAATGTTAAACATTTATTATTGGAGGTCTGTATGTTTTCCAATTGTGTTGTTTTAAGTAGCAGTGTGGGGATATCCCTTCGGCCTTCATTTTTTTTGTTACATCCTTAAGTGAAATCATTTATGTCTTTTTGACACCAGGTCCTTTCCTTGGTGGCAAGAAACCTGGGCGGGTCTGTCACTTTCAGTCCCAGGGCAGTTATCTAAATAACTTAAGGATGCGTCCAGTGGCCTTTTTTATTAGCATTTTAATCCACTCATGGTTGTAATAGTGCAGCGGCTCCTGGTGTTTCCCTTTTCCCAACCACCTTGCATGCCACCACCAGATCAGACGCACGAGCGGGGCACCCAGTGCTTTAGCTCCTCCGCCAAGGTCAGACGGCTAGTGAGCGGGGGTCCGGGTCCAGATCCGCGCTCCCAGCCTCTACGCGTGCTGCCCGTTCTGCGCTCCTTTCCTGATGGCCTCTCCCTTCAAAGCCAGGTCAGAGCAGCCTCTGTTTCTCCCCTCTGGCTTCCCACTCTGTGCGATCTCGTCACCCCTCCCCGTGGAGGCTTCTGCTTCTACCTGCAGGTTGGAAGGATCGTGGGGGTCCTGTGTGTACTACTAACCACCACGGTTAGTTAGCAGTGACTACCACGCGGCCCACGCTAGGTGTTGACGTGCAGAAAACTAGCGGCCACTTAGACACCTTTCCTGAGCCCTGGACTGTAACGTCTCCAGGGCATGAAGGTAGTAGCTCCCCACGGACTTGCTGTAAGGAGTAAACAGGGTGGTTTATATAAGGTGGCCGGGCCAGTGCCTGGCAGACAGTAAGTGACACAGAGGTGTTTGCTCTTGTTACTGTTAAGGTGACCCTCTTGGAGGAGTGAGCGTTCGCCGGGTGCAGACTGGAACTCGAGGGCGGAAAGCAGAAGCAGGTCGGGGGGTGGGGCACAGCAATCAGATGGGAGCACGAGGGGACCCGTGAGGCCAGGCGCGGAGGCATGAAAGGCTGGTGGGTGGGAGGCTTAACAGAGCTGCCTTCTCGAAGGCGGGAGGGCCGCGGAGACCCAGGTCGCGGCGGGCCTGTGCTGAGGGGTCCCATCGCTAAGGAGGTGCTGAGAAGCAATTGAACCAGATTTATACACATTTTTTGGTGGCCGATTAGTAAATGTCTGCATGCGTCCAAAGTGAGAGGCAGGTAAAGAAATTAGTTAAAAGCATAGTCAGAATGAAGACAAGTGCAGTGGGAACAGAGCAGTGGGGTAGGAGCCCCAGCAGCCCTGGGTGGGCAGGGGCTGGAAGGGGGCCGTCAGCCGAGCCCACAGCAGCGCTGAGCCCTGGGTCAGGCCCCGGAAGGGCCGTGCGGGGCACCCGTGCCAGGCTGGGCCGGAGGGGCCCAGGGGACCCCCGGGGGACGCCTGGCAGGCAGCTGGCAATGCAGGTCCGACCCGGAGGAACACGCTGGGGCGTCGTCAGCATAGGGGGGCCGGGGGGTCGCGTGGTGGGTGAGGCTTTGTCGTGGGGTCATCGGCAGCCCTGTCTTCACAGGGCCCTTAACCAGCGGGCACGGTTTCCGTTCGGTCGCGTGGTGGGTGAGGCTTTGTCGTGGGGTCATCGGCAGCCCTGTCTTCACAGGGCCCTTAACCAGCGGGCACGGTTTCCGTTCGGTCGCGTCGGGAAAGACTGATTAGCAGGGCGTGCTGTGCGTTTGGAGGCGCAGACCTTGGTGGCAGCAGGGACAGCCGAGTAGCGGCAGAAGTAGACCTGGCGGGGGAAGGTGGGAGGGAGGGGCATGGAAACAGGTGGTCGAGGTGCCTGTGCCAGAAACGAAGCTTCGCTCACCGGCCGGGACACCGTTCCTCACATCACTTCCGGATGGGGCTGCAGCCTTAGCTACCATGTGTCAGGCAGAGGTTTACTTACACGCTCTTGGCTGAACAGGCTGAGTGTGGACACGGACGCTGCCCGCGTGGCTGTCTCCCACTGTGACACGGTGACGACCCCCGGCTCCTGTTCCTCGGTCGCGCTGGCCGGACGGGCCTCTGAGGCGTGGTTATGCCCCTTGCCTCCTGCAGGTGGCGCTGTGTCCTCACGGTCCCGGCCTCGGCCCCGCAGCTGCCACGCCGCCGGGGACGCACCATCCATCCGCCCCAGCCTGCCCGCCCAGAGCGTGCTCCTTAGCGGGGTCCCGGGGATGCGTGCGGCAAAATGAGGGCGGCATTTATACTTCAGCGACACTCTCCGTGCGGTGAGGGGAAAAACTATACATGGTGCACAGTTTCAGACGGAGAGATACCTGGATTTTTGGTAACTTTCCCTCCCTCCCCAGATTTGTAGCAACTAGCGGGCTGTCTTTACACGCAGCAGCCCACCTGGGTTGGGCGTCCTGTTTCTGATTTGCACAACTCTGTATAACCAGTGATTGTGTTTTCAGGCTCAAAATCAAGCGTGAGTCCTCGAGTTTGCCAGGTCGTGTGACCTTCTGCGGTCATCATCCGAGTGACCCTGAACGTGACACTTTCTGGTTTCCAGCGATCACCTGATGAGGACAGGGCGGTGGCCACGGGTTCCCGAGTGGGAATCACGGGGCTCATGGCGGTGTCTTTGATGCGCTGTCCCGTTGAACCTGGTCCCCCCGGACAGCACTGGCTCCACCTGCCTTTTGTTAAGAGGGCGCCACGTTTAGAACTGTTTGCTGCAACAGCTGGGAAAAGAGATGTTATATTAAGCTGGATACATATTTCTGAGTGTGTGTAATTAGAGAGAGAGAGAGAGAGAGAGAAGCAGAAGAATGGGCAGTCCAAAAATGTTACAGTTGGTAATTACCGGGGGGTGGGATTTTTAAGAGTTTTTTTTTAATGTACTTTTCTGCACTGTTTGAATTTTCCTCAGGCAATATGTCATTTTTTAAACAGCTTTGTTGAAGTGTAATTCACATACCATAAAGTTCACCCATTTAAAGCAGTATGTAATTTTTACAAAAGCCATGACACCATTAAAAACCACAGGCAGGTCAGACCAAAAAAAAGATGGGCTTCACCGAACATGCCTTCCTGTACTTTTCCTGTGGTGGGAGAAGTCATATGTGTGGAGAATTTTAGAAGACTTTTTGGATGAAGGTGGCATATCAGCTCAACCACAATTTTTAAAAACAGAAGCAGAGTTTGCTTTAAAATTGTTCTGCTTTCTCAGTCCCCTGGGATTGCACCGTATCAAGAATAGTTCAAGCTGCCTTTATTTCAGTAAAGCAGGGTATGCAGTTCAACAATTTTAGTGTTTTCTGGAATGGTTTGGAACTTTTGCATTTCTAACCTTAAACTTTTTCAAAGATTCCAAAAGTTTCGAGATTGCAGCCTTGGGTTGGAAAACTCCCAAGAGCAATTTCCTATGAAATTGTGCTGTTTCTATTTCAGGAGAGAAACGGTGACCACATAATAGAATTTGATGATTTCCTATTCAGTAACTAGGTGCGAACTGAAAGTAAAAGAAGCTTTTCAGAAATGCATTCCAACTCTTCAAACGATACCTTTTGAAAGACAAGTAGAGAATTAATAGAGGAAAACATTTTATATTAATGGTTTTTTTTTTTTTTTAGTTAAAGGTTGCATCCTCAGAAGAATTTCACATCCAAAATGAAAATGCAGTGTCACACATTTATATGATGTCCTTGATTCCACGCTAAGTGGGAAGATTTGCCTAAATGTTGAGAGTTGTGACAGTCTTTGAAAAGCCCAGAGAAAGGGATTTGAGGAGGTTATTTATTTATTTTTTTGTTAATTGAAGTTTAATTGACTTACAGTATTATATTAGTTTCAGGTGTACAATATAGTGATTCAGTATTCTTATACATTACAAAATGATCACCATGATGTCTAGTTACCATCTGTCATCATACAAAGATATCAAAATGTAATTGACTATATTCCCCACACTATACCTTTCATAACCATGACTCTATTTTATAACTGGAGGTTTGTATCTCTTAATCTTCCTCACGTATTTCATTCACCACCCCCCTTCCCTCTGGCAACCACCTGTTTGTTCTCTGTATCCATGAGACTGTTTCTGTTTTGTTATGTTTGTTCATTTGTTTTGTTTTTTAAATTCTACATGTAAGTGAAATCCTACAGTATTGTCTTTCTTTGTCTGACTTTTTTCACTCAGTATAATACTCTCTAGGCTCATCCACGTTGCTGCAAATGGCAAGATGTTATCATTTTGTATGGCTGAGTAATATTCCGTTGTGTATATGTACCACATCATCTTTATCCATTCCTCTCTTGATGGGCACTTAGGTTGCTTCCATATCTTGCCTATTGTAAAGAATGCTGTAATGAACATAGGGGTCTATACATCTTTTCAAATTAGTGTTTTAGTTTTCTTCAAAAATATACCCAGGGGCTTCCCTGGTGGCACAGTGGTTAAGAATCTTCCTGCCAATGTAGGGGACATGGGTTCGAGCCCTGGTCCGGGAAGATCCCACATGCCACGGAGCAACTAAGCCCGTGCGCCACAGCTACTGAGCCTGCGCTCTAGAGCCCGCGAGCCACAACTACTGAACCCCGCGTGCCTAGAGCCTGTGCTCCGCAACAAGAGAAGCCACCACAGTCAGAAGCCCGCACACCACAGGGATGACCCAATGCAGCCAAAAATAAATAAAGTAAATAAATTTATGAAAAAAATATACCCAGAAGTGGAATTGCTGGATCATATGGTAGTTCAAGTTTTAATTTTTTGAGGTACTTCCTTACTGTTTTCCGTAGCAGCTGCACCAATTTGCATTCCTACCAACAGTGCATGAGGGCTCCCTTTTCTCCACACCCTCACCAACACTTGTTATTTGTTGTCTTTTTAATAATAGCCATTTGACAGGTGTGCGGTGACTATCTCGTTGTGGGTTTGATTTGCAGTTCCCCAGTGATTAGTGATGTTGAGCATCCTTTCTGTGTCTGTTTATGATGTGCTGCACTGTGCTTAGCACTTTGCATTCATCTCTTTTCATCATAAGAAACCAGAGTGTTTCAGAGGAGTAAAATAAATTATTCACGCAAGGGATAGTGTATAACAACGTATAGAAAGATGATTATGTTCAGAACAGGGTCATACATCAGACGGTGTAATTCTTATCATAACTTGTGAGTCATGAGGAAGCTGAGTGACCTGTGCTTGTGAAATGTGGTCACTAGAGGTGGTGCCCACCTGCCCTGGAGCCTGCCCTTGTCCTGCTGCAAAGCCCCTCTTGGTCTCACGTACACCCTTAAACTGTCTATCCAAGGGTCTGGGCTTGGCAGTGTTTCTAACATGAATCTGTAACCTTGGAGATTTTCCTGTTCTAACCTTTATTTTCACCTGTGGAACATCAGAGAATTTTCTGATTTCTTTCTGGGATTAAAAAAAAAACAAACCAATCTAGCCTGATCTAGTTCAGTCTTGCATCAATTTTAAATTCTTCCCCGTCCCTTGCTCAGGCTCCCTCTTGGCCCGAGGGACCTGATGTACAAAGGGGACAAGTTCACATGCACCCACCTTAAGCTATGACTCTGGAGGTCTTGTGGCGAACAGCTGACTGCTGCCATACTGGGGGGAAGCTGGAGATGTGGCTTGCAGCAGTGCTCCCGGATGGCACTAGCTGGCATTTTCTCAGAAGCGTCACTTGCTGATCTTGAAGGGACTTGCAGCGTCATCATGCTCAACCCTTCCATTCTTTTTTGCATTATTGTGTTAACTGGAACTGGATATGTTAACTGATTTTCTCAAAGATTACCAGGCACATGAATGGCTGGCCAGAATTGGAAGCCAGGATTTTAGAGCACCGGTCGGTTATTTCCCAGGATGCCGTGACTGCCAGGCCATGCTGACTGTGTACACAACTGATAAAGAGAAATTGTTATTTTTTTAACATCTTTATTGGAGTATAATTGCTTTACAATGGTGTGTTAGTTTCTGCTGTATAACAAAGTGAATCAGCTATACATATACGTATATCCCCATATCTCTTCCCTCTTGCATCTCTCTCCCTCCCACCCTCCCTATCCCACCCCTCTAGGTGGTCACAAAGCACCGAGCTGATCTCCCTGTGCTATGCGGCTGCTTCCCACTAGCTATCTATTTTACATTTGGTAGTGTATATATGTCCATGCCACTCTCTCACTTCGTCCCAGCTTACCCTTCCCCCTCCCTGTGTCCTCAAGTCCATTCTCTATGTCTGTGTCTTTATTCTTGTCCTGCCCCTACGTTCTTCAGAACCATATATATATTTTTTAGATTGCATATATATGTGTTAGCATACAGTATTTGTTTTTCTGTTTCTGACTTCACTCTGTATGACAGACTCTAGGTCCATCCGCCTCACTACAAATAACTCAATTTCGTTTCCTTTTATGGCTGAGTAATATTCCATTGTATATATGTACCACATCTTCTTTATCCATTCATCTGTCGATGGACACTTAGGTTGCTTCCATGTGATGGCTATTGTAAATAGAGCTGCAATGAACATTGTGATACATGACTCTTTTTGAATTATGGTTTTCTCAGGGTATATGCCCAGTAGTGGGATTGCTGGGTCATATTGTAGTTCTATTTTTAGTTTTTTAAGGACCCTCCATACTGTTCTCCACAGTGGCTGTATCAATTTACATTCCCACCAACAGTGTAAGAGGGTTCCCTTTTCTCCACACCCTCTCCAGCATTTACTGTTTGTAGATTTTTTGATGATGGCCATTCTGACTGGTGTGAGGTGATACCTCATTGTAGTTTTGATTTGCATTTCTCTGATGATTAGTGATGTTGAGCATCCTTTCATGTGTTTGTTGGCAATCTGTATATCTTCTTTGGAGAAATGTCTATTTAGGTCTTCTGCCCATTTTTGGTTTGGGTTTTTTGTTTTTTTGATAGTGAGCTGCATGAGCTGCTTGTAAATTTTGGAGGTTAATCCTTTGTCAGTTGCTTCATTTCCAAATATTTTCTCCCATTCTGAGGGTTGTCTTTTTGTCTTGTTTATGGTTTCCTTTGCTGTGCAAAAGCTTTTAAGTTTCATTAGGTCCCATTTGTTTATTTTTGTTTTTATTTCCATTTCTCTAGGAGGTGGGTCAAAAAGGATCTTGCTGTGATTTATGTCATAGAGTGTTCTGCCTATGTTTTCCTCTAAGAGTTTGATAATGTCTGGCCTTACATTTAGGTCTTCAATCCATTTTGAGTTTATTTTTGTGTATGGTGTTAGGGAGTGTTCTAATTTCATTCTTTTACATATAGCTGTCCAGTTTTCCAAGCACCACTTATTGAAGAGGCAGTGTTTTCTCCAATGTATATTCTTGCCTTCTCTATCAAAAATAAGGTGACCATATGTGTGTGGGTTTATCTCTGTGCTTTCTATCCTCTTCCATTGATCTATATTTCTGTTTTTGTGCTAGTACCATAATGTCTTCATTACTGTAGCTTCATAATATAGTCTGAAGTCTGGGAGCCTGATTCCTCCAGCTTTGTTTTTCTTTCTCAAGATTGCTTTGGCTATTCGGGGTCTTCTGTGTTTCCATACAAACTGTGAAATTTTTTGTTCTAGTTCTGTGAAAAATGCCATTGGTAGTTTGATAGTGAGTGTATTGAATCTGTATATTGCTTTGGGTAGTATAGTCATTTTCACAATGTTGATTCTTCCAATCCAAGAACATGGTATATCTCTCCATCTGTTTGTATCAACTTTAATTTCTTTCATTGGTGTCTTATAGTTTTATTCATACAGGTCTTTTGTCTCCTTAGGTAGATTTATTCCAAGGTAATTTATTCTTTTTATTGCAGTCATAAATGGGATTGTTTCCTTAATTTCTCTTTCAGATTTTTCATCATTAGTGTATAGGAATGCAAGAGATTTCTATGCATTAATTTTGTATCCTGCTACTTTACCAATTTCATTGATTAGCTCTAGTAGTTTTCTGGTAACATTTTTAGGATTCTCTATGTATAGTATCATGCCATCTGCAAACAGTGACAACATTACTTCTTCTTTTCTGATTTGGATTCCTTTTATTTCTTTTTCTTCTCTGATTGCTGTGGCTTAAACTTCCCAAACTATGTTGAATAATAGTGGTGAGAGTGGACAACCTTGTCTTGTTCCTGATCTTAGTGGAAATGGTTTCAGTTTTTCACCATTGAGAATGATGTTGGCTGTGGGTTTGTCATATATGTCCTTTATTATGTTGACGTAAGTTCCCTCTATGCCTTCTTTCTGGAGGGTTTTTATCATAAATGGGTGTTGAATTTTGTCAAAAGCTTTTTCTGCATCTATTGAGATGATCATATGGTTTTTATCCTTAAGTTTGTTAATATGGTGTATCACATTGATTGATTTGCATATATTGAAGAATCCTTGCATTCCTGGGATAAACCCCACTTGATCATGGTATATGATCCTTTTAATGTGCTGTTGGATCCTGTTTGCCACTATTTTGTTGAGAATTTTTGCATCTGTGTTCATCTGTGATATTGGCCTGTAGTTTTCTTTCTTTGTGACATCTTTGTCTGGTCTTCGTAGCAGGGTGATGGTGGCCTCGTAGAATGAGTTTGGGAGTGTTCCTCCCTCTGCTATATTTTGGAAGAGTTTGAGAAGGGTAGGTGTTAGCTCTTCTCTAAATGTTTGATAGAATTCGCCTGTGAAGCCATCTGGTCCTGGGCTTTTGTTTGTTGGAAGATGTTTAATCACAGTCTCAATTTCAGTGCTTGTGATTTCTTCCTGGTTCAGTCTTAGAAGGTTGTGCTTTTCTAAGAATTTGTCCATTTCTTCCAGGTTGTCCATTGTATTGGCATATAGTTGCTTGTAGTCATCTCTCATGATCCTTTGTATTTCTGCAGTGTCAGTTGTTACTTCTCCTTTTTCATTTCTAGTTCTATTGATTTGAGTCTTTTCCGTTTTTTTCTTGATGAGTCTAGCTAATGGTTTATCAATTTTGTTTATCTTCTCAAAGAACCAGCTTTTAGTTTTATTGATCTTTGCTATCATTTCCTTCATTTCTTTTTCATTTAATTCTGATCTCATCTTTATGATTTCTTTCCTTCTGGTAGCTTTGGGATTTTTTTGTTCTTCTTTCTCTAATTTCTTTAGGGTGTAAGTTTAGGTTGTTTATTTGAGATGTTTCTTGTTTCCTGAGGTAGGATTGTATTGCTATAAACTTCCCTCTTAGAACTGCTTTTGCTGCATCCCATAGGTTTTGGGTCCTCGTGTTTTCATTGTCATTTGTTTCTAGGTATTTTTTGATTTCCTCTTTGATTTCTTCAGGGATCTCTTGGTTATTTAGTAGTGCATTGTTTAGCCTCCATGTGTTTGTATTTTTTACAGATTTTTCCCTGTAATTGATATCTAGTCTCATAACGTTGTGGTCGGAAAAGATACTTGATATGATTTCAATTTTCTTAAATTTACCAAGGCTTGATTTCTGACCCAAGATATGATCTGTCCTGGAGAATGTTCCATGAGCACTTGAGAAGAAAGTGTATTCTGTTGTTTTTGGATGGAATGTTCTATAAATATAAATTAAGTCCATCTTGTTTAATGTGTCATTTAAAGCGTGTGTTTCCTTATTTATTTTCATTTTGGATGATCTGTCCATTGGTGAAAGTGGGTTGTTAAAGTCCCCTACTATGACTGTGTTACTGTCAATTACCCCTTTTATGGCTGTTAGCATTTGCCTTATGTATTGAGGTGCTCCTATCTTGGATGCATAAATATTTACAATTGTTATATGTTTGTCTTGGATTGATCCCTTGATCATTATGTAGTGTCCTTCTTTGTCTCTTGTAATAGTTTTTAAAGTCTATTTTGTCTGATATGAGAATTGCTACTCCAGCTCTCTTTTGATTGCCATTTGCATGCAATATCTTTTTCCATCCCCTCACTTTCAGTCTGTATGTGTCCCTAGGTCTAAAGTGGGTCTCTTGTAGACAGCATATGTACAGGTCTTGTTTTTGTATCCATTCAGCCAGTCTGTGTCTTTTGGTTGGAGCATTTAATCCATTTACATTTAAGGTAGTTATCGATATGTATACTCCTATTACCATTTTCTGAATTGTTTTGGGTTTGTTATTGTAGGTCTTTTCCTTCTCTTGTGTTTCCTGCCTAGAGAAGTTCCTTAGCATTTGTTGTAAAGCTGGTTTGGTGGTGCTGAATTCTCTTAGCTTTTGTTTATTTGTAAAGGTTTTAATTTCTCCATCGAATCTGAATGAGATCCTTGTTGGGTAGAGTAATCTTGGTTGTAGGTTTTTCCCTTTCATCACTTTAAATATGTCCTGCCAGTCCTTTCTGGCTTGCAGAGTTTCTGCTGAATGATAAGCTGTTAACCTTATGGGGATTCCCTTGTATGTTATTTGTTGTTTTTCCCTTGCTGCTTTTAATATTTTTTCTTTGTATTTAATTTTTGATAGTTTGATTAATATGTGTCTTGGCGTGTTTCTCCTTGGATTTTTCCTGTATGGGACTCTCTGCACTTCCTGGACTTGATTGACTATTTCCTTTCCCATATTAGGGAAGTTTTCATCTATTATCTCTTCAAATATTTTCTCAGTCCCTTTCTTTTTCTCCTCTTCTTCTTGGACCCCTATAATTCAAATGTTGGTGTGTTTAATGTTGTCCCAGAGGTCTCTGAGACTGTCCTCAATTCTTTTCATTCTTTTTTCTTTATTCTGCTCTGTGGTAGTTATTTCTACTATTTTATCTTTCAGGTCACTTATCCTTTCTTCTGCCTCAGTTATTCTGCTATTGATTCCTTCTAGAGAATTTTTAATTTCATTTATTGTGTTGTTCATCATTGTTTGTTTGCTCTTTAGTTCTTCTAGGTCCTTGTTAAACATTTCTTGTATTTTCTCTATTCTATTTCCAAGATTTTGGATCATCTTTACTATCATTACTCTGAATTCTTTTTCAGGTAGACTGCCTATTTCCTCTTCATTTGTTTGGTCTCGTGGGTTTTTACCTTGCTCCTTCATCTGCTGTGTGTTTCTCTGTCTTCTCATTTTGCTTAACTTACTGTGTTGCGGTCTCCTTTTCACAGGCTGCAGGTTCATATTTCTCACTGCTTTTGGTGTCTGCCCCCAGTGGGTAAGGTTGGTTCAGTGGGTTGTGTAGGCTTCCTGGTGGAGCAGACTGGTGCCTGTGTTCTGGTGGGTGAGTCTGGATCTTGTCTTTCTGGTGGGCAGGACTGCGTCTGGTGGTGTGTTTTGGGGTGTCTGTGACCTTATTATAATTTTAGGCAGCCTCTCTGCTAATGGGTGGGGCTGTGTTCCTGTCTTGCTAGTTGTTTGGTATAAGGTGTCCAGCACTGTAGCTTGCTGGTCATTGAGTGGAGCTGGGTCTTAGTGTTGAGATGGAGATCTCTGTGAGAGCTTTGGCTGTTTGGTATTACATGGAGCCAGGAGGTCTCTGGTGGACGAATGTCCTGAACTCGGCTCTCCCACCTCAGAGGCACAGGCCTGACACCTGGCCGGAGCACCAAGACCCTGTCAGCCACGTGGCTTCAGCAAGGATTTCAACTAAACGTGATATTCATGCTTCCTGATATGACTGGCCAGGAATGCAGGAAACGTGCAGCCCCTGAGCTTCTCAGTTCCTTCATCTTTTAAATTTCATTGACCTTCACTGCTATACATCCACGGCCATCTGCATGTAGGACTTCACTGAGAAACACTCTGGAACAGACTCATTATCTAGAAAAACGTCTGGGAGAAACCGCAGCAAGGCCGGCTTCTTAGCAGTTGCAGCCATAACAGGAAGCTTGTTCTTCGCTATGGATGGGGCAACAAGTAGTGTTGCAGGTGCGAGGGCACCTCCTTGGTCCTAAGGAAACTAGCTTCTTGTCGCCCTTGCTGTGGACAAGGCACCGACATTGTGGTCTGCAGTCTTACTATGTCACGTTTAGATGTGTGTGTTTAATTTATCCTTCTTGGTGTCCTTTGACACATGCTCAACCACACTTATCTTTTGGCTTTTAATAACAGCCACTCTAACAGGTGTGAGGTGATACCTTATTGATTTGTGTTTCCCTGGTGATGAATGATGTTGAGCATCTTTTCATGGACCTGTTGGCCATTTGTAGGTCTCCTTTGGAAAAATGTCTATTCACTTTACACGCCTGAGTCTCTCATCATTATTTGCTCTTGAGAGAACTGACCCTTGCAGCACTTCCTCTGCTCTGACCTCCGTTGCTGCTGTTATTAAGCTCCTGATCACGTTTCCTAATGGACTCAGAGTCGGGCTGCATGTTGCCATCCCAGCTGAAGCTGCTCCACATGGTCAGCAGCTTTCTTCATCCTCTGCTTCCCCCTCTCCTGTCTTATCCTCCTTCTCCATTTCTTCAAAAAATTCTTGATTGCTCTTGGGCTTAGATATCACTTTCATATTAGTCTTCATTATACATATTCAGTGTACATCTTTGTATCTTACTTCATTTATCCTAAAAACTCAGAATTAAAATTACTAATGACATCTTTGCTTGTATTTCTTCTCATCCACTCAACAGAAGAATAATCAGATGTTATTCCAATATTTCTACTTTCCTAATGGTCGAGCCAGTTTCTTATTCCAGAATTTCCACTTCTGTTCATAAAAATTTCTCACACTGAAATCTTGGAGTCCTCTTTTATTTCCCTTCTCTCTCATCTTGTATGTTGGCCTTTGATTCTCCGCTTCCTCACCCTCCCTCTTCCTTGACATGGGCCTCTCTTCATTATGTGATGCCTGCAGTTGCGCCTAGCGGGTCTTCTGCACCATCCTTTCCCGTCTCTCGTTCAC
The DNA here is from genome assembly GCF_949987535.1 of Balaenoptera acutorostrata. Classification (NCBI taxonomy): domain Eukaryota; kingdom Metazoa; phylum Chordata; class Mammalia; order Artiodactyla; family Balaenopteridae; genus Balaenoptera; species Balaenoptera acutorostrata. The sequence continues at coordinate 80,957,553 of NC_080080.1, forward strand.
TCTTTGCATCTCTGTCAGATTTATCTTCAGCCGCTTTTCTCTCATCAATGTCCGGCGCGCCGTGCCACCGTCAGGGATGAAACCAGCCTCTCCCCTCTCATTCTCAAGGTGCTGTGTGATCTCATCAGATGATCATCTCCTTTTACTTCCATAGTGCATATAATCCTTCAGTGAGGTTAGTTTTTTTTCTGCTGTGATTTATGCTGTTTTCCCATCACCAGCCTCTTTCTCATGTTCCCCTCCCTGTAAACGTTCCTCAAGACACAAATCAAGTTATTTGACCATGTTCCCTGACAATTTCAGTCCAGAGGATCTCTGTCGCTCCAGCTAAAACACTGGGCTGCATCCCACTGTTTAGAATATACCGTATGCCGCGTGGTACTGTGGTTGTTTCACAAGTGCAGGTCCTGATTCGCATGCGTTCTGTGCACTCGGTGGGCACAGGGACTGCGGTGGTCTCGGACACGAGCATAGGTGACACGGGCGCACCTGGAGCTGCAGGAGCTCTCATGGAGCCGTTCACATTTCACGTTGGGGTGACGATAACCCCCCAGAAGCTCTTACTCATTTAATATGGAAGTTGGCCCTTATTTCTTATTTGTGCTTAGAAAAGATTAGCATGTTAAAGAAACCTGTGCCAAAGCCCAGACGAGACACACTGCCTGGGACCTCTAGGAGGAGCACGGTTAGGAGACATCTCTGTAGCCTTGGCGAGGTTTTCTGGAGACACAGTCTCGCCCATGACAGGAAGATAAATGGAGGAACTCACTCTGCTAAACAGAAGCAATCTGCGAAAGTCAGCATTAATCCAAACCCAAGCTATGTTTCTTTTTGATTTTGCGCTAAACTCTGCAGGAGCTGAGTGGAGAACAAAAACAGCTCTTTGCCTTTAGCTGTTAACTTCCAAGGGCTCAAAACATAAAGTCATTAATACATTATTGATTAGATGCTGATCCTGGAAAACTGGAAGCAACAGTTACAATTTTCTAGACGGCAATTAATCTCAGTTCTTCCTCTGAAGCTAGCTGAAAGCTTGTCACCAGGTAGGAAAGAGAACAAGTTTGTATAAAAATGTCCCTGGTGAAACATAGAAAGAGCAGTTACACATATAATTATATTATCACTCACCTTGATGTACCATACAGAGCTAGTGTGATAAATTTTATTCTGCGCTCACAGTTCAGAAATAGCAAACCTACCACTCTGATAAAGAAGCTAGACCAAGTCTTAGAAACCATGAGCGAGACACAGCCAAGTCCATCAAAAATGGCGAGGAAAGCGTTTTATTAACTGATGCTCTAGCTCCCTGAGAGATGTTTTATATGTGTGTGTGTATATATATATATATATATATATATATATATATATATATATATACGTATAAAAAATATATATATATATTAGTGTGTTGGTTTTAAACTCGTTTGGGTTCAATAAAAGCACTTCATACATTATGTAATTCACATTTGCTTCAGCAAGTACTTTAATATATTTCAGCAAATTGCAGTTATGGTATGGGAATCATATTTTATTGATTTTGTTGAGATAGAGCAGTGGTTCTTCACTGGAGCTTTTTGTAAGACTCACCTGGAGAATTTGTGGAAAAAAACAATGACTGTGTGACCCCAGCCCAATTAAGTCAGAATCTCTCAGAGTGGGTGCCTCAAATCCACAGTAAAAAAAAAAGTTCTCCAAGCGATTGTAATGTTCAACCAGGGTTGAGACTTAGTGATGAAAGGTTACACTGAGCTGAAATGACGTCCTAATATTGTTCTAGTATTTTTGAATTTTTTTCTCCAAAGAAATAAGAGGGCTGCAAATGCTAGAACAAAACAAAAACTAGGTAATTAGAGCTTTTTTTTTTCACACACACACACTGTATTTTATTTTTACAAGAGATAAATAGACTGACACCAAGCATTGTAAATGGATGACCACAACAAAAGCAACAATGATTGCAATTACCAGCTTTTTGATAATTGGAATAGATGATAAATAAGAGTTAACAGCCTCAAGTTCTAAGCCTTTCATAGCTTCTAATTCTTTTCTTTGTCAAGCTTTGGTCTTGAACTAGGGCTATAGAGGTACTTTAACTCTTTTGGGGCACTGAGTGTCTATTTAATACATAACTTACACAGATTAATTGATCCCCAGTGTCGTGAACAGTTAAAGCCCCTCTGGCAGTGTCTACCACCAAGCGGTGACTAACAGTACAGCCAATGGCAAGAACAGGGGTGGTTGTGTGACTTGAGGCAAATGCTGTCATTTCTTCGTATTTCTCATCTCATTTTGGCAAATGAGAGTAATACTGTAATCTCTAGGGAATGCTAATATTTTAAAACTAATTTTATCTAGAAATATACCAGGATAGAATGTCAATTTAAAGTAAAATGAAGAGCCATGAAAAATTCTAGTTACTTATCACAGTGGATTTTCTGACTATCAATCCTTTTACTTTGAAGGAGAAATATAAATGAAAGTATATTCTTAGAAAGACTGTTATTTATGTCTGTCAAAGCCAAGATGCTCAGGGACTCAGGCTTAAATGCCAGTTTATCTGCTCAATGGGCCAAGTGAAAATCAACTTCCTTCTAGAGTTGACTTGAACTTATATTTCTAATCAAAAGTGGCTCTGCAACATAGAGAATGGACTTGAGGACATGGGGAGGGGGAACTGTAAGCTGGGATGAAGTGAGAGAGTGGCATGGACATCTATACACTACCAAATGTAAAATAGATAGCTAGTGGGAAGCAGCTGCATAGCACAGGGAGATCAGCTCGGTGCTTTGTGACCACCTAGAGGGGTGGGGTAGGGAGGGTGGGAGGGAGATGCAAGAGGGAGGGGGTATGGGGATGTATGTATACGTATAGTTGATTCACTTTGTTATACAGCAGAAACTAACACACCATTGTAAAGCAGTTATATTCCAATAAAGATGTTAAAAAAAAGTTACTTAAGGGGTTTCAAAAACTATTATATATCTTTATTAATATAAAAACTTGAATCACGTGAATACTTGAAAATCTCATGAAATTTAAAGTAAGGGAAGAGGGAGGAACTAATAGAAATAGGATGTCAAGATGGTCACAATTTTTAAGTGTCAGTCTGCATTATGTGTTTAATGTGTTTATATCTATATATCTATATAAATGATATTTTATTGACCCTCATCAAACCTCCAGAATATTATTTCCACGTGTCTCAAGTAAGGACACTAGATCTCAGGGAGTTTTGGTTTTGCAGCAGAAGCAACACAGATCGTGCTGAGAGCACAGTCTCTTCCCTGGGGGAGGAGGGCTGTTCTCTCCCTAAACCCTGCGTTAAATTCTCGAGGGAGGGAGGGAGGAGGGGCAGAAGGAGAAGGAGAATATGATGCTTTCATCACGACTCCCAGGGATGTTAGCCCCGGTGGCGGGAGATAAGCACCCGAAGAAACATCACTAATGGGACTGGATCGGTGTTGGATGGACGTGTGTATCAAGCGCCGTGAACACGTCGATGCCGGGCACTGGATTTCTGAGTGACCTTCCAGAGCCACGCGGCCCGTGTCCGGAACGCTGTTCACTTCGCTCCCGCCCCTTCCCATGCCCGGGCTCTGCCCTCTGCGGGGACGGACAGAACCTTCTCCTACCTGGGCTGCCCTTTCCGTCCTCTGCCTGTTTACCTGGAGGCAGTTCCTTTTTGTCTTTCAAAACACTAATCAGGCATTTTAGGCTCTAAAATATTCCCTAATCCTCCTCCCTCATCAATGGACGGCTCGCCCCAGAATCCTGTATCTCAAGTGATAGTCCTTGCACGACAGTTTCAAATTCACCGTCTTTGTTCAGCACCGGACTGTTCGCTCCGGAGGAAGGAGGGCAACCTCCTTTAGTTGTGATTCACCAGCTCCTGGGCCACATCAGGCCCTCGGCTAGTGCCCAGTACATGTGTTTTGCATGCACAGCAGTGACGGAATAGAAACACAGATGATGCCCGGGATGGTGAGGAGAGTCTACAGAGATCAGGACGTCGTAAGTGGGTCCTGAAGGTTGTGGAGGAATTTCCCGGACAGAGAACTCCCTGGAGGCAGGGGTGTGCGGGGAACTGCGAGAGATGAGCCCGTGGGGTGATGGAGAGGACAGCTCACCTGCCAGCGTTGTGTCAGGCTCGTTTCACCGCAGACCCTCCAGGGTTTGTCTGCGCGCTGAGCGTGAGAGTCTCTGGACCACGCCCCGTCGGGGAGAACGCTGCCTGTGGACTGGAGCAGGGAGACTGGGGGGGTCCCGGAGGGGAGCCGCGGGGGAGGGTCTCCCGAGGCGGGAGGGGCCTGTAGGAGGCCCGGCCGGGGCTGAGCAGGAGGGGTTCTCCCCTCCGACCCCCGCACCAGCTCCAGGCCACCTCAGTCCAGCTCCTGAGGAGACTGGCCCAGAAATGGACAGAACATCACCCATCCTTCAGCCAACCCCGAGCACCTCCTGTCAGCTGCACGCTGTGCCGCGGCTACAGCCCTGGGGACACAGCCGCCGGCAAAGCAGAGCCGGGTGACCGCATCCTGGCTGGAGAAGCACACACAAGCGCACGCGCCGGTCAAGGGTTTACAATGGAAGCTGCATCCGAGGACGACCCCCCTGTGAGCGCAGCCCAGATGCAGACACTTCACGGTGGCATAAGGAACGTGTATCTGCATTAGGAGTGAAGGTCTGGGAGGGGGGTCAGGAAAAGGATTGCTTTTTTTTGCTTGTTTTCTTTCTTAATTTTTATTGAAATATAGTTGATTTACAATGTTGTGTTAGTTTCAGGTGTACAGCAAGGTGATTCAGTTACACATATACATACATATATTCTTTTTTAGTTTCTTTTCCATTATAGGTTATTACATGATACTGAGTAGAGTTCCCTGTGCTATCCAGTAGGTCCTTGTTGTTTATCTATTTTATATATAGCAGTGTGTATCTGTTAATCCCAATCTCCTAATTTATTCCTCCTCCCCTTCCCTCTTTGGTAACCATAAGTTTGTCTTCTGTGTCTGAGTCTATTTCTGTTTTGTAAATAAGTTTGTATCATTTTTTTAGATTCTACATATAAGTGATATCATATGGTATTTGTCTTTCTCTGTCTGGCTTACTTCACTTAGTATGATAATCTCTAGGTCCATCCATGTTGCTGCAAATGGCATTATTTCATTCTTTTTTATGGCTGAGTAATATTCCATTGTATATATGTACCACATCTTCTTTATCCACTCCTCTGTCGATGGACATTTAGGTTGCTTCCATGACCTGGCTATTGTAAATAGTGCTGCAATGAACATTAGGGTGCATGTGTCTTTTTGAATTATGATTTTCTCTGGGTACATGCCCAGTAGTGGGATTGTTGGGTCATATGGTAATTCTATTTTCAGTTTTTTAAGGAACCTCCATACTGTTCTCCATAGTGGCTGTATCAGTTTACATTCCCACCAACAGTGCAAGAGGGTTCCCTTTACTCCACACCCTCTCCAGCATTTATTGTTTGTCAACTTTTCGGTGATGGCCATTCTGACTGGTGTGAGGTGGTGCCTCATTGTGGCTTTGGGGAGAAGGATTTCTGAAGAAGCCTTTTCTGGAAGGAAGTGTGTCGTGCTCTCCTCGTTGCCAGCGCTGAGGGACAGGAATCAATCCCTCCCCACCCTCCGGTAAGAGGCCATTTCCAAAGCTTCCTTCTGTGTGCCTTGCAGTTTTGGGGGGCAGAGCGGACCGGTGTCTCCTGTATAGAAGATCTCAGGCTTAGAGAAAGCTGACGAGCTGCTTTGATGCCAGAGTGAAGGGTGTGTGGGCTGGTGACCTGGCTTTTGTTGAAAGTGAGGTGGGAAGGCATGGGGAGGTTTTGAGCAAAGGGGTAACAGATTTGACTTGCACATTTAGGGGATCACTCACTGCTGTGTGGGGAGCAGGCTGGGGGCGTATCCGTAGGAGACTAGCTTAGTGTGGGTGAGACGTGATGCTGGCTTGGTCTCCTCTGGTGGGGCTGGGGGCGTTGAGAAGTGGCCGATTGTCCTTATATTTGACAGGGAGCAATGACGAGCTGTGCTGCTGGATTGGGTGTGGAATGGGAGAAGGTGAGGTGCTGAGGAGAGACCCCAGACTTTGGGAAGGAAGGAAGGGGCTGCCATCCTCTGAGCTGTGGCTGGGGAGGGAGGAGGATGTGGAGGGGCATCGGGGGCTTGGTTTGGGCGAGCTAAGTGTGAGATGTCTTCTGGATGCTGAGGCTTCAGGGATGCAGGTGCTCGTGTGCAAGTGGAGCTCAGCGGAGTCGTAGGAACCAGAGAGAGAAATGCAGGATCTTCAGAGTGTAAATATGATTTAAAGCCTAGGGAGTGAGTGTAGATAGGTAAGAAAAGAGAACTAAGGAATAAATCTAGGGGCTTCCCTGGTGGCGCAGTGGTTAAGAATCCGTCTGCCAATGCAGGAGTCACGGGTTCGAGCCCTGGGCCGGGAAGATCCCACATGCCGCGGAACAACTAAGCCCGTGCGCCACAACTACTGAGCCTGTGCTCTAGAGCCTATGAGCCACAACTACTGAGCCCACGTGCCACAACTACTGAAGCCCGCGTGCCTAGAGCCCTTGCTCCGCAACAAGAGAAGCCACCGCAATGAGAAGCCCGCGCACCCCAGCAAAGAGTAGCCCTCGCTCACCACAACTAGAGAAAGCCCGCGTGCAGCAGCGAAGACCCAACGCAGCCAAAAATACATATGTAAATAAATAAATAAATAAATAAGTTTATATAAAGAAAAGGAATAAATCCACAGAACTTCCAATGTTCCTGGTAAGGAAGATGAGGAGGGGCCAGCAGGAGCGACCAGAAAGGCTGGATGGAAATTGAAGGCGGGTTCCCTCTACTTGGGTCTCTTCTGTGTCTTCCTCGTCCGGAACCTCACGGTGCTACCCTCCCGCTGGCTGTGCTCCTTGCCTTTGACCCTCCCCAGGGAATGTCCATCTCCCTGATGGGCTTCCCTTTTTATCCCCCATCCACACTCTCCTCCACTGTGCCCTCGAGCACTCTGCAGCTCGGAGACCAGATGCTTCCATAGCTTCAGGTTTTTCCTTGAACGAAGCTCTCACCACCTTCTCACTTCCGCTGGGATTGGGCTCTGTTTCTTCAACCCTGACGTTCTCCAGGTGAGGACGCGGCACCCTCCCAGCTCTGCACTGCTGTTTCAGCAGCTCGTGTGATTTCAGGTCCAACAGTTTTCTTATTTTTTACCGTGTGTTTCTCTGTCTGAGATAATATCACGGTGCTTCTGATCAATGTTTCTCAAAGCATGTTTCTCCAAAGTGTATGTTAGCAAACAAATTTTGCACCCGGCAGCAGTGATTTAAAGCATAAAAGGAACATTGGCTTATTCACAGCTGCATCTTTTCTCTGTCATTGGCTTCCAGAGATCACTGTGGGGACGTAATTTCCCCCCCATTTTTCCAGGACTGTGTTTATTGGGGCTGCAGGTTCTCCACAGAGACCTGGAGTGTCTTACACAGTTAGCTGGACTCTACGTGGGGTGACGCCGTGTATGTGGGCAGTGGACACACGTAAGTGGAGGTCATTTGTTTGAAGTGTTGGATCTTTGGAGGCTTGGCAACCCAAGTTGATTTATTTTACCTTCCTTTATCACTCCTGTGTATGGGAAGGAATTTAGATTGTTCTGTTGGAAAGTGTAACCTGGAAGATTGGTGTATTAAAAATAATTATATCATAAATCTTTCCATGATCAAATCAAGTGAATTTTCAAAATATAATATTGAATATACCTAAGAGGGTCTTAAATTTTGCATTTGGAAAGCTTCCTCTAATGACATTCCATATGTAGAAATCTGACACTTTCTTCTACATTTGAAATGAATGGCTTAAAAGGAAAGGAACAAGGATTATAATTTGGAAATATGTCACATTTGTTGACTGAACAATTGAATCTTCTTTGCAATTTTATTCATTAACTAATTTGTACAACTATTGTATGATTTTGTCTTCATATCTTTTCCTATCCTGTTATCTTCTACATGTTAAAAGCTTATCTGCTATTCATTTCTTTCTTTTTTTTTTCAACACAAATGTAGAGTGATGTATTTATTATACAACAAGAAAACATTTAAGCTGCTAAGAAAATTGGTGTATATTTTCATTATGTTGTCTGAAACAAATTGTTCACAGGCTACTGGCTTTGTGTAAAATGTAGAACTCTTCATATATGATTATAACTCTTTCAATAGAAAATTGTATTATTAATGGACACAACAAGCTGAATTCATTTCTTTCTCATGCAATTGATTCTCAAAGCAATGCTAATATACCCAGGATTTCAAATAGCAACAAAGTTCCTCGGTGAGGAATACAGCTCTGGGTTCTTTTCCAGTTATTTTAAGCTGGTTTATTCATGATTGACAGGCCTCCTGTAATCTGTATATGGCTTAAATCCAGAAATGAAATATAAAATAAAACTGTAGTTATGGGCATAGGGAAAGCAGTATCTGTTTATGGGAAGCTTTGGTCAGAGACATTTCTAGTTCCCTCTGAGGTGTGAATCCCCAGGTGGCAATCAACCATGGCCGGAAATTGGATTTAATGGTTCAGTTGAGAGTGTGTTCCAGCCCAGGACGTTTAGAGAATTGTGGAATTTTAGAGTTGGTACGAATCTCGTGGAGCAAACTGAAATCTGGCTTGCCATGGATGCATTTAGAAAGTGGATTTGGGCTTCTGCTGCCAGTTTAAAACAAAAGGAGGCCGGCATACGTGAGGACAAACAATTACCCATAGTACGACGCTCTCTCATTATGGGAGCAAAGACGTTTATAGTAAATGTATAAATCTTGTGCATCTAGTGACCCGTATTGTTTGTTTGTTTGTTTTTGGCCGTGTTGGGTCTTCATTGCTGCACACGGGCTTTCTCTAGTTGGTGGCGAGCGGGGGCTACTCTTAGTTGCGGTGCGCGGGCTTCTCATTGTGGTGGTTTCTCTTGTTGCAGAGCATGGGCTCTAGGCACGCGGGCTTCAGTAGTTGCGGCATGCGGACTCAGTAGCTGTGGCTCGCGGGCTCTAGAGCGCAGGCTCACTAGTTGTGGCGCACAGGCTTAGTTGCTCCGCGGCATGTGGGATCTTCCCGGCCTAGGTCTCGAACCCATGTCCCCTGCACTGGCAGGCGGATTCTTAACCACTGTGCCACGAGGGACGTCCCCTTGTTGATTTTTGAGTAATTTTTATTATAGCCTCATCCTGTTTCCTTTTGGAGAGTTCTGTTACGTGTACAGTGGTCGCATGTAATGCTTGTGTCCAGTGGTAAAAAGAAGGCAGGGAAGGTGTACTGGTGAGAGAACTGAGGATTTTCTGGTCCTCCTTCGCCAGACTTCAACACCCCCAGGCCCTCAGCTGAGGCGCCACCCTCATCCGCAGGTTAGTCCAGCTGCTTCGGAAACGACGTTCATGGAAGGGGAGGGGAAAGGGACTGGCCCTGGCGCTGTGGGGCTTGGGTGTAAGGCCCCGGCCTCCTGTGCTTTCCTCTCTGCTCCATCCTCAGAGCCCTCTCTCCTCTAATCTGGCCCTTTAGGCTGAGGACGAGACAGGAAGCCCAGGGCCTGGCGTGGCCAGGAGCCCCCAGACCTCAGCTGGCATCAGCACCCTTTCACCTCACCTGTCACCTGTGACTCTCCCTGTCGGCCGGAGTCCATTCTGTTTGGACAAATCTCATCTTCCTGATGCTCCTACAAAACTGATTTTATTTGCATGGAAACTCTGGAGGCTGGGGGAAAGGAGCTCATTCTCTAATGAGTAGGTGTGAACCCTTCCAGGATGCTGTTCGTCTCCTTGGAGACCATCCTTTATCTACACTATCCTCACAACACGTCTACACTCTCTGCACCAGGTACGGACATGCTGGACTATTTCTTCCTTTTTTTTAAAAAAATTATTTTTATACAATTTTTAAAGGTTACTTTCCATTTACAGTTATTACAGAGTATTGGCTATATCCCCATGTTGTACAATAAATACATCCTTGAGCCCATCTTACATCCAGTGGTTTGTGCCTTCCCCCATCCCCCAGCCCTATAGGGCCTCCCTCCCCCCACTGGTAACCACTAGTTTCTTCTCTACATCTGTGAGTCTGCTTCTTTCATGTTATATTCACTAGTTTGTTGTATTTTTTTAGATTCCACGTATTAGTGATATCACACAGTATTTGTCTCTGTCTGACGTATCTCACTCAGCATAATGCCCTCTGAGTCCATCCATGTTGCTGCAAATGGCGAAATTTCGTTCTTTTTTATGGCTGAGCAGCTCTTTCCTCCTTCTGATGTCGACCCTTCCTGTGTGACTTCTGGCTGTGCTGTCTTACGTCCCAGGGTCCTGGGGCTCACGTCGCATCCGGTCTACTTCTCAGCTCGTCTTCTCGTAGCAGGTGGCGTCTCCTTTCTCCTCCTCCTCTTCAGTATATTTCTTCCCTCACTGGGTCTAACTTTGTTGTTCTCTTTCCTTCACGGCACAAACTCTGAAATTTCCACATTACGCTGCTCTGACCTGAAGTACTCTATACTTTTCCCATTTTCAAAGTTTCAGTAGATGTGTCAATTGTGTGTAGCCCCCCATTGAGGAGATTTTATAGGAACGATCTCAGGAGGAACCACCTGACCTGAGAAGGCTGTCCACTGTGACAGCATCCTAAAGTGACGGTGCGTGATGGAAATGCGAGATCCTGTAGTTATTTCCTTGGCTTTAAATTCCGCTACAATATTTTAGCAAGTGCCTTGGCCAAATGATGGGGCCTTAGAGTTGGGAGCTTGGAGGAAGCATAACGAACACGGTACCCTGGGGACGGGTATCCACTTCTTCCCTCGCCTGGTTTCTCTCGGGCTCATCCTGAAGCTCGCTCTCCACTGTGTCCCCGACGAGGCGGTGCCGCGTTCTCTCCTTCCCCTGCCCCTCCCCACAGACGGGGGAGTGGATCGGAAGGGGTGGTGATTGATGTTCTGGACCAGTGTCGTCCCACGTGGCCGCAGTGGGGGCCGGCCCGTCGTGCGGTCTCTGCCCCGCCCCCCTGCCCCGTCCCTGTGGCCTGGTGTCCCCCCCAGGCCGCCTGGCTGCCAAGTGGCCTTGGCGTGTGCTCTCCAGTCCCGGGCCTGCCTCTGAAGATAAGCCCGAGGAGGGTCCCGCGGTACAGATTTGGAAGCAGGCGGAGGGAGGCCCTGCTTTGGCCTCAGCACTAACCCGAGTTGTGCCCCCGGGTTTTCACAAAGGGCACTGCCCTGGGAGTCACGTGTGGGGATACGTCAGCAGCTTCTCTCAGGGGGCCCTGGACCCCCGTGTGTGCCGGATGAGGGAAAGGAGGCCGGGGGCAGCCCTGGGCGGACCCCCTCCTCCAAGCCCCGCTCCGCAGCTCCGAGCGTGTGGCTTCCCTCAGCCTCGTCTGCCCTCTGCTTCCCGCCAGCTGCACGGCCATCTGCCGTCCGTCCAGCAGGTGCCGAGTGACTTCCATATGTGACCCTAACCACCCTGAAATGAGGCCTCGTGTACTCCGTCGTGCAGAGACAGTAAGGGGTCGAGGCAGGAGATGAGGGGGGCTCCCGGGCCCCAAGCTCGCACTCTCGCCCTTGTGCCATCCCGTCCCCCAAAGTCCCTGCGTCGTGTGACACCTGCCGCCGCTTCCTCCCAGGCCTCGTTCATCCCTTCCGACACCTCTGTTCTGATGGCATCAATTCCCCGACCCTCCACCCTTTAATCACTTCCTCAAACAGGTGCAGATCTACCAGGGAGACGTTCTGTCAGGGAAGCCAAGCGATACAAACGACAGGCAAGATACTGTAGAGCATCGTGCACGTCTGAGGCAGGGATTTGACAGTGTGTTTCCACAGACCAGCAGGAACTGGGGGAGCGGTTGGGAGGGGCCGGAGCAGGCTCCCTTGGGGGGGGCGTTTCACCCAAGACTTGGGCGGGTGGGAACAGGGTGCGCGTGCCCGGGGAGGGCACGGGGCGGGCACCGTGGGGGGCTGGCCCGGATGCTGCGTGGCCGGGCCGAGGGGCAGAGACAGGCTCAGTTAGCCCCGCACCTCGGGGATCGGGGGGACGGCCCTGCCTTGTCCTGTGCCCAGTGACTTGCTTCTGGTTCTGAGGGAGCCCTGCGGGGGTTGAAGGAGGAGGTGACAGAATTCCCCTGACCGGCCTTAGAAGATCCCGCGGCCTCTGCGTCTTCTGCCGTCTTCCGACTTCTGTGTTGACAGTCGACTGGGGCCGGGCGAGGGCGTGGGGAGCAGCTCGGGCGCCCCCGGTGTAGACTGGGCCACAGAGGGGGACCCAGCCGGGGAGGCGGCAGTGTAGCTTTCGCGTGGTGCGCTTTCTGGGTGTTTCGGAAAGAACCTCTTGGACGGAGACGTCGGGAAGAAGAACCCGGGGTGGGGGGGCTCTCAGGACTTTGACATGAGCACCTGGAAGGAGGTGTCGTCGGCCGAGAGGGGGAGGGTGGGGGATCAGGATGGCAAATGGGCGCAGGGCACGTTTCCAGCGGCTCCTAGAAGCGCCTGAGCTCTGCGCTGGGGGCTCCGCGGCCTCAGGGCGCGTCCCCGCCCCGGCCCAGCCGCAGTGCGTGTGCACGCGTGTGCACGCGTGTGCACGGAAGGGGGAGCGCGCTGGGGGCGGGGCGCTGCGCGTGCCGCACGAGGGGCTGCGTGAGGGGGCGTGGCCAGCACAGGGGGCGGAGCAGCCGCCGCCGTTCGGGCGGAAGAGAGAGCAGCGCAGGCGGCGTCTGGAGCGGGTCGGAGCCGGCGACAGGCGCGGGTCCCGGAAAGGCCGAGTCGGGCCAGGACCACAGCCCAGCCCTGCGGGCGCGCCGAGCCCTCATCCCGCCGGGGCGGCGGCTCGCGGGAGGCGCTCCCCGCCCTTCTTTCAGCCGCTCCTCGGACACTGCAGTGGCTCTGCCGTTCACCCTCGGGCGGACGTCGAGGGCCACGGTCCCGCTGTCCCCCGGCTTTCCCACGTCCGCCAGCCTCCCGCGTGTGGCCAGCCTGCTGCCCTGGGACGCTGGCTTCCCGGCTGTGCCCTTCCCTCTGTCCCCCCCGGCCCTCCTCTGCGGGGTCTGCCTCCGTTTGCTGCTATTTTAACTCTTCTCCTCTGGTGCCCTTTTTAAAAACACTGCTTTGAAGTATAGTTGAGGTACAATGTTGTGTTAGCTTCTGGTGTAGAGCACAGTGGTTCAGTTCATATATGTATACGTACAGGTACTTATACACATAAACACACGTACAGATACATATACATATACAAACATACATACAGGTACACATACATATATAAGCACACATACAGGTACATATACATATATAAACATACGCACAGGTACATATACATATATAAACATACGTGTAGATACATATACATATATAAACATACGTGCAGATATATACATATATAAACATATGTACATATACATATACATATATAAACACACATAATGTATTCTTTTTCAGATTCTTTTCTGTTACAGGTTATTACAAGACATTGAATATAGTTCCCTGTGTTCTACAGTAGGACCTTGTTGGTTATCTATTTTATATAGAGTAGTGTATCTGCTAATTCCAAACTCCTAATGTATCCCTCCCCCATCCTTCCCCCTTTGGTAACCATAAGTCTGTTCTCTCTGTCTGTGAGTCTGTTTCTGTTTTGTAGATAAGTTCATTTGTGTCACATTTTAGATCCCACATATGTGTGATATCCTGTGATATTTGTCTCTGTCTGACTTACTTCACTGAGTATGATAATCTCTAGTTGCATCCATGTTGCTGCAAATGGCATTATTTCGTTCTTTTTTATGCCTGAGTAGTATTCCATTGTATATATGTACCACATCTTCTTCTCTGGCACTCTTTTAATTGCTTCCCATCGTGTTGTTTTTCTGGGCTTGGAAGCAACCCTGCAGCCTGTGGTCCACACACTGTCACCAAAAGTCACCACCACCCTTTCCTGCTTGAAGATCAAACCAGGCTCTTGCTCGGCCCTTGGCTACTTGGGCACTGTGGACAGGGGGCCGTCCTGCCCCTGCGGGATGTAGAGTGACCTCCTGGCCTCTTCCCATGAGATGCCTGTAGCACCATCAGCTCCAGTCGTGACAGACAGCAATATGTGCACACGTCATCAAATGTCCCTTGTTCCTGAGTTGAAACCACTAGTCTAGTGTGTGTGTGTCTCTCAAGCTAGTTTCCACTTTGTTCACACTGCTACCAGAATGATGTCTTTATAATGAAAATTTCATTAAGAAATTCCATTTCTTTAAATCTTGTAATGTGTTCTGATAGCTTTCAGGGTAAAGTTCAAACTTCCTTGTTGAGCACAAAGGAAACAAGGGCTCTGCTTCCCAGCTCCATCTTCCTAACCTCTGAAGGCACTTAGACTTCCGGCCCTCCCCTGCTGTTCTGGAGGAGCCATGCTCCTTCCTGCCTCTGTGCTCAATACACTTGTCTTCCCGCTTCCTAAACCATCTTTCCTCTTCTGCATCCAGTGAGTACGGCTTGTCCATAAAAACTAGCTAAAGAATCCTATTCTCTGCACGCCTTTCTTTGTCTTTAAATCTGGTTTAGATCCTTTCTTCTCTCGTGGTCGTCCCTGCATCCCATTATCAGAATACATATCCTGTGAGATGTGGTCATTGATTTCTTGTGTTCTACCTCTTGCCAGACTTTAATCTCTGAAAAGGTCAAGATCTTGTCTTACACTTCACAGGCACTCGGTAAAGCTCACGAGTGTTCAGTAGGCTTAAAGGATCGCGGCAAAGTGAAGTTACCTTTGACCTTAGCAATCATCTAGTTCTCAGCGGAGAAGGTACCATTTGAATTGAGCCTAAATGCACGAGAAAATATTTTAAACATTGGACATTGTAAGGAACAAAAAGCTCGGGGGAGATTGAGGGATAAGCAAGTAGAAATTTGGTTAGAGGGTGATTAGACTCCTGTGAGGGTTGAGGTGAGTCACACGTTGGCACTAGATCTTGGGAAACCTTCACTCCAGCGGAAAATGTGGGGGAGACGTTAGTGATCCTAACAAAGGGATGCTATAATCAGCACATTTTCTGGAGGCTTGTCAGATAATCTGACATAGGAGACAGGAAAGAGGAGACTTAGTTTAGATGGACTATTTACAGCTATTAGTTCAGGCAAAAAGAAATACAGACTTGAGGGACTTCCCTGGTGGTGCAATGGTTAAGCATCTGCCTACCATTGCAGGGGACATGGGTTTGAGCCCTGGTCCGGGAAGATCCCACATGCCGTGGAGCAACTAACCTCGTGCATCACAACTACTGAACCTGCGCTCTAGAGCCTGCGAGCCACAACTACTGAGCCCGCGTGCCACAACTACTGAAGCCCACGTACCTAGAGCCCGTGCTCCACAACAAGAGAACACCTCAATGAGAAGCCTGCGCACTGAAACAAAGAGTAGCCCCCCCTGGCTGCAACTAGAGAAAGCCCATGTGCAGCAACGAAGACCCAATGCAGCCTAAATAAATAAATAAATAAATTTATTTAAAAAAAAAAAAAGAAATACAGACTTGAAATAAGAGGGTGAAAAACTTTTTACAACTCTCCGTTGGACTTTACCTAAACTGCTTTAGAAACATGACTTTTTCGGTAACTATTCTAATTTAGGATTGAAGTAACTTCTTGAGGACTCAGACTTGTACAGCATGATTTTTAACTGGTGTTGACTATTTAAGAATAAATGTAGTCCTTTTTAGAATACATTGTGGTAGAATCCACTGTTATTGAATTCAGCACAGCATGCAAATAAGTTACTCGAAAGCTTTTCTCTTGCGCCTAGTGGATTATGATAATTCAGTCTATTTTTCCTTTAAAATCACTTGGAATAATTTAGTGTGCTCTGAAATACAGATCTCCGTTCAGATGCTTAATTAACTTCTAAACGGTATGAATAATTTATTGCTCTAACATCACTCATACTTGCTATTGTGCAGTGAAGCTAGAAAAATGCGTATCTTGATGTCACCTGACTTAAGGGAGAGTTGGAGTCACAGGGCTGCATCCGGCACGTGGAGGCAGAATGCGGTGGGTCTCCACGCCAGCTGCCACCTCGCTGCTCCTTCTCGGAGACCGTGGAGCTCTTATTTCAGACATCTCAGCTGCAGGCTTCCAGTCGCCATTTCCTTCGCTTGTGCTCTGCAGACTTAGGCAGAACCCACCCTCCCCTGCCTGCCGCTCTCCTGGCTCCTTTGGGATCTCAAGGTTTTGCGGAAAGGAGAAGTAGCTCCTTTTCACAGAAAGGCTGGGGCACTGAACTTAGGTCCTTTTCTGATGGTGC
The DNA here is from genome assembly GCF_949987535.1 of Balaenoptera acutorostrata. NCBI lineage: Eukaryota > Metazoa > Chordata > Mammalia > Artiodactyla > Balaenopteridae > Balaenoptera > Balaenoptera acutorostrata. The sequence continues at coordinate 80,973,853 of NC_080080.1, forward strand.
AGTTGGATCCAGACAAAGAGGGTCTTCTTGCCCCGTCTCTGCTCTCATGTCAGGAGGGGTTGCCAAGGTGATGTCCGGCAACGGCACAGCGTGTTGGTGTTATCTGCTCAGTGCATTTGTGCCAGAGGCAAATCCATAGCAGCAACTTCTCGCCCTGACGACCCTTCTCCCTGTACCACTTTTGTTGTCATTCTCAGGCCACGTGTGCTCGCTCTGCATGTTTCAGAGACCCTGGGAGGACTCATGTCCTCATTTTGGTGGCCTGAGACCTGGGGGTTGGTTGTATAAGGAAACGTTTACCCCCGTAAGTGCTGTCAGACACTTGTGATTTTAAGATGTCACCCTGGAATGGGATTGATTCAGAGAACTCCACGGAGAATTTGCTAGATGTCCTCTAGGTTCATTGAGCCTAATGATTCTATAAGGTCTTAGGAAACTCAGTGAAACAGACATTATCACAGATCTCACAAAGGTCAGGCTCACGTCGGCGTTTGTCACAGTTCTTATTCAAGAAAATGTGATGCCCTTATAGGATGTTGAGCCAATACTAATTGAGAAAGTTTTTATTAAGGTTCATAAACCCATCTTCTGTTTTATTCCATAGGATGTGCTGAGGTTTCACGTTTGTGAAGGCAAAGCTTGTGTAAAAATACCGGCTGGTCATTCATTCTCCCAGTGATCAGCTGTATGTTGAGGACCTGTCCACTAAGCCTGGGCTAGGACCCTGGGGATGTGCGAATGAACTTAAACCCGGCGTGGTCTCTGTCTTCCTGGAGCTCCGAATCTAGTTAGGGAAGACAGACGCGGGTCAGAGACTCACTCAGATACCATAACATCGCAACTGTGTGGTGCTGTGAGAGCCTGGAATAGGGGGATTCGACAGGGGCTCAGGGAAGCCTTCCTGGAAGAAGTGACACAGCTGAGGTCCAAAAGCTGAGTAGGACAGCATCAGGCAGGCGAGGAGGGAAAGGTTACCAGGCTGAGAAGACAATCGTGCAAAGACCGTGTGGGCAGGAGTGTGGCGAATACAAGAGACCGGGTTGCGGGGGGAAGAGAGAGATGGTGAAGGACACAGGGCTGGTGGGGGGCTGGAGAAATGTCTCAGGCAGGACCAGGAAGGGACTTGGGCTCCGTCAAGGGATCGTACCTTAATGCTTCTACACCGAAAGCATTAAGAGTTTAAAGAGGGGCTTCCCTGGTGGCGCAGTGGTTGAGAATCTGCCTGCTAATGCAGGGGACACGGGTTCGAGCCCTGGTCTGGGAAGATCCCACATGCCGCGGAGCAACTGGGCCCGTGAGCCACAATTACTGAGCCTGCGCGTCTGGAGCCTGTGCCCCACTACGGGAGGGGCCGCGATAGTGAAAGGCCCGCGCACCGCGATGAAGAGCGGTCCCCGCACCGCGATGAAGAGTGGCCCCCACTTGCCGCAACTAGAGAAAGCCCTCGCACGAACCGAAGACCCAACACAGTCAAAAAATAAATAAATAAATAAATAAATAAATAAAGTAGCTATAAAAAAAAAAAATTGGAGTCATCAAAATATTCTAAAAAAAAAAAAAAAAAAAAAGAGTTTAAAGAAATGTTTGCACGGGAGGGGAGCAGGAGGTTGTGGGGAGACCACCCCTCGGGTATCACAGTTCCTGAGGGCTGGCTTGGTCTAGAGCGGAAGAAGTGGGTGAAAGGAGATTGGGGTACATTCAAGAGGTAAGCGGGGGCAAAATCAAAACAATGTGGAGTTGCATAGGATGCAGGGAGTGAGGGAAGACGTGGCAGTGCCACCCTGCACACATTGCTATGAGGGGTTCCGCTGTTTGAGACAGTGACGCTGAGCAGAGCAGGTGCGGTGGGGGAAGATTATGAACTGGGTTTCGGGCATCCTGGGTTTGAGGTGCCTTTGTAGGTATCCAGGGGATGTTTAAGAGGTTGTTGGATGTTTGTAGAGACATGGGTGGACCTAGAGCCTGTCATACAGAGTGCGGTAAGTCAGAAAGAGAAAAACAAATATCATATAGTAACGCATATATGTGGAATCTAGAAAAATGGTACAGATGAACTTATTTACAAAGCAGAAATAGAGACACAGACGTAGAGAACAAACGTATGGACACCAAGGTGGGGGGTGGGATGAATTGGGAGATTGGGATTGACATATATACACTACTGATACTATGTATAAAATAGATAACTAATGAGAACCTACTGTGTAGCACAGGGAACTCTACTCAGTGCTCTCTGGTGACCTAAATGGGAAGGAAAGCCAAAAAAGAAGGGATATATGTATATGTCTAGCTGATTCACTTTGCTGTACAGTAGAAACTAACACAACATTGTAAAGCAACTATACTCCAATAAAAATTAAAAAAAAAAGAAGTTGTTGCACGTATGAATCTAGACCTTAGAGATAAATCTGGAGATGTAGTTTGTAAGCCTGCTGCATAGAAATACTAACTAAAGCCATGGGTGTAGGTGAAATTATCTGGAGAGGTTGTATTTGGATAAACATGAAATGACAACGGTGATAACTTTCCGCTTTCAACATATGAAGAAATAGCTACTAATTCATTTATGTCTAAATTCTTTGAAATGATTTAAACAGATTTCAGATCCTTTCAGGTGATCATTTACATTTATCTACTTGTAATAGATGCCTGGAAATGTCAGGAATTTCAACAGTCTAGTAAAAATAAAGTTATAGGAGAGGGTAGACTTGCAATGTTATCAAATTGAGAAGGGAGTGAAAATCAAAGCTAAATCCATCTTGATTTGATGGGGCTGAAGCCATGACATATGTCAAACAAACCTAATTTAAAATATCATACTGTTTTGAATTAAAGTAATACAAAAATTTTGGGGGGGGAAAAATTTTGTTAGAAAATTTGTCCAGTCATGTGGACAAACAGCTTAAAGACGTCTGCACTATCATAAAATAGAACTCTCTGGGTTGTCTTATTTCCCTGCTGGGAACAAAATCTGCTTTTGTGCATTTTCTACATTCATTAGTAGTGAATTCAAATACTAGTGGCTTATCCTACCATGTATGAGACTGAAGTCCAGCAGAAAGCATTCGACCTACAGGGCATCCCTGGATGAGTCTAGAATTGGGGAGATTTATTCCAGGGAAGCATTGGAGGAAATAAACAGGCTGTGATTAGCAGGTCCTCAGTAGGTCTGTGCTGGAAGAAATTATGCATTCCTTGTGAAGGACTTAGTATAAATTGCTAGTATAAAATATTTAAATGTAAAAATCAATATTTGTCAATTCTTTTAATTACTGTGGAATACAAATCACGAATTCTGTTGATGAGAAATATAACCGTATGATTTGTCCTTAATGTCACGGTATGATGTTGAGTATAATGCTGTGTGCTATTTTAACCCTTCCGTTGTCTCTGGCCCTGATTTTACTTGGTGTGTCGGTGTGTAAGACACCCTCCCAACAGAAAGCTCTCTTGATTTTGTTACCTTCTGTCCAGGTACCCAGGTACCTGTGCAAACCACACAGGTGCATGTCTGATCGATGATGGCCAAATCGTGCTAATGACAGATGCTTGCGCTAAACTCCAGTTTTATTTATGGGGGAAATTCTAATAAAGGAATTGTTCAAAAGAAGCTTAAAAAGTGGGAAAGAGGAAAAGAAGGGCCTAGGTCATTCATAAACCAGAATATTCACTTTTAAAATCTGGAAGCTGCATTAGGTGGCCGAAGGGCAGACCTGGCTATGCCTCTTTGCTGAGGGCCCACTGGGCTTTCCAGGCCCGGAAGGTGGTCCTCTCTTCAGGGAAGAGACCTACCCCTTCCCTCCCACAGGGCTGGCCCTGATGGGGAGGGGGCAGCCTCCGGGGGCAGGGATGGCTGTGAGCAGGGCTCCTTGTTTGTGGCTTGGAGTTACTAGGATTAGCTCCATGGCCTCGGGCCCCCGACTCCTCCACGTGGAGCGTGGCTTCCATGCCTGAGGAAGGCCTTGCTCCGGCCTTGTTAGGTCATCGTTCACCTGCTCAGCTGCCTGCTCTCCTGTCCGCTGAGGCCACCCCTGTGCCACCACGCAGGCCTCTGGGCTCTGCCTGAACTGAGCTCTGGTCCCAGCATTTCCGTGCTGTGCGAAATTGAGCAAGTTACCTAACCTCTCTGTACCATAGTTTCCCCATTTAAATAATGCGCGTATTCATAGGACCCACCTCGCAGAGTAGTTGTGAGGATGAAGAATGACTAAATGCATGTAAAGCACTCAGAACAGTACATGTTTGGTGTTGTTACTACTATTATTATTTAGTTCGTGCTGAACTTGGAGCCCTAATCAGCACATTCATATGCACCGTAAAGTGTCTATTTGCACTCACCTGAGTGAGCCTGGGGCCCAGCGATGCCGTGCATTTCACCGGGAAGAAACGCCCTGCCATGGAGCCCTTTCCAAAGTGCCCTTCGCCGGGGTCGCTGATGGCCCTCTCCCCCTGCTTCTGCCCCCCGTCGTCCCCCAGCGCCCACCCCGTCTCGGCTTCTGCTTCGGCAGCTCCTCCTGGCTCTTCTTCATTTACGTGCTGGACCCATCAGGGAGGTTGGGATTTTGTAGAGGCCTGTGTCTGTATGTGTGAGTGTGCATTCATGTGAGTGTGTGTGTGAAGTTACAAAGTTGTCTTCTGCAAATACTAAAGCAATCACTGCGGCGTCTTACACAGTGTCCCCGTTGTAGGTTTTGTAACAGGTGGACGCCTTGGGAAGAACGCTTGTGACCACCAGCCATGATGCCAAATTTCAGAGGGTGCAGCTCTGACTTTAGGCTCCAATCTAAACCAGTTGGAAATTGTTCCTTTCCAACGACATCCTTTCGTTCTACTGTAATTATTATGCTTTTGTGTTAAGTGTCTGAAGTGCTGGTCCTGTAATAATGATTTTATAGGAAAGAAGCCTATGAGTAAAGTAGAGGTGTTTCTTTCCCTTTAATGTTTTTATTTTCTTCTTTCAAAAATATTTCTCATTGTGATTAAATAAACAGATTTTATGTAAACATGTAAACATAAAGCTTCTCTTTTCGTGTGTCCTCACTTCCAGTCCCAGAGCTTCCTGCTGAGAAGTCAGGCGTGACTTGCCACGTCCTCTATAGGAGCACGAAGCGGTGTGAGACTTGGTTTGCTCCTTTCCATGGTGCCTTTTGTGTTTGGGGCGCTTTCTGCAGGTGGCCCCCTGCGGACTGCTGGGGATCTCTGTCGGTGTCATTTTGATGGTTTGAAAAATCCGTGTTCAGAAGTGAGGCACAGGGTGGATGGTGAAATTTCGTAGCGGAGTCTGAAGCCTCACCAGTGGATCTAAGATTTGCTTTGCTCGCCCCTCTGCTTTGAAGGCAGGCTTCTCCATTCCATCACAGGATTTCTGAGGGAAACGCACACCTTCCGTCTTCAGCTGTGCTGCTCTGACTTCAAGAGAAGCCTTTCTGAAATGGCAGCTTTGGAAACTCCTACTGGATGAATTGCAGCGGGACACTGAGGGCTGAAAGGGTCTCATTCTAAAGGGATGAAAACAGGACACGTTACTTCTCCTATCTCCTCCAGCAGTATAGTTAATTCATTTCAAATAATCATCATAGTACATCAGATACGTCATTCTCTGTCTTCTCTAGACAGGAAAATTCTCTCTGTTCTGAAATGTCAATGAGCATGTGGTCACTTGCAATGTGTCATGTTATGACTCCAATCTCAGTTATTAGTCTGGCTTCACTTGAAAAGTTTTAAGGAGTAGAAGTGAACCCCCCCCCCCCCCCCCCCCCGCCTACCCAGCATCTTTCCGTTCAGGAGCTCCACCTGAGAAAAGGACCACATCAAGTTACCTCTTCCAGTTCCGGTCCGAACGTCAGGTTTTTAGACCCAGGACTGCGACGAGCAGGAGAGATGTGAAATCCCTCAGAGCTGAACGTCAGCTGAAGCTACAGCTAATTCCTCAGACCTTTCTATCTCACTCACCAGGCCAGGGGATAACCAATTTGATTTCGTGCCTCCCAAGTATCTTCATGTCAGCCAAATAGAAACACCCCAGCCAGAGACTTTGGTTACCTTCTGAAATTAGAGAGACTGTGAGTGTTGACTCTTTAGACATCCTTTACTTCCGCTTTGCATATTCTGTTTATACAACACAGCGGCTGTCCTGGAGATCGGGACATTTTGTTGTCAGCCTAAGAAGCAGAGTCTGCACCTTTGTACCATAAAATGGAGTTACTCAAGACATTCTGTGGTTTGAAATCAATGGAGAAAAGATGGATAACTCAATGGAAATAGGGCAACAGAGGCGAACAGCACTTCACAAGTGAGGTGAAACCACCTCGAAAACGTATGGCTCAGAAACTTCTACGATTGAACACACACATTCCGTGACCTCTCAGTTCCATGTCTAGTTATCGACGCAACAGAAATGCACGTCTATGTGACCAGAAGACGGGTTCTTCAGTGTGGACGGAAGTGTCATTTATAATAGCTGCACCCTGGACACTATCCAAGCATCCAACAATGAACGAGAAATCAGTTGTTGTAGATCCATACAGTAGAATGCTATACAACACATATGAATCTCAGAAACATTTTGAGAAAAACGAATCCAGACACTGAAAAGGGCATACTTTGATTTTGTTTTTAGAAGTTCAAAAACAGATAGCAGCACTAGACATAGTATTGAGAAGTCAGCGGTTACCTTTGGAGAGAGGGAGGGATTGGGGCTGCGGGGGCTTCTGCAGGCCTAGCAAGCCTTTGTCTTTTTTTGCTCTTCCTGGATGGTCGCTACATAGCTGCCTTCACTCTGGGGAAAGTCAGGATGTGTGCACTTTTCTGATGAAGGTTCTGTCTTAATAACGCTTCATTAAGTAACAGTGGACACCAAGGGAACACTTGGACAGCCTCCTTTTGTTTTGTCTTCTATCAGATGAGGATAATCTACTTCATGTCCTCTAATGCCTCATATTAACACGTTTATTGTGTCTTTAGCTAAAGATACGGTATTTTTTCCTGAAAAGAAAGCAAATGAAGAATCACATAGTTCAACTTAATCAGGAAGCTACTTGAATTAAAATAGATCTGAAAAAAATCTGAATTAGGAGTTTGTAGGTTTCTGAAAGGACGCCCTTCAATATTAATACACAAAACAGAGGGTAAAATTGAAAGATAAACAGAGCTAGTCAACCACTTTCTCATACTGTTACTCCAATCCTATTTGCATATAGAAGCACAGGAATCGTAATGCATAAAATTACATGCTTTCGTTTTGTTTGTTTTGCCGGAGGCATGTGAGGAAGTGTAGGGTCTGGGCAGGAAAAAGGCTCTTTCAGGCTCTAACTCCCTTTCCTGGGACTCCGTCTCTGGCTCTAGCAGGTGTGAGCAGTGAGGCCCACGCTGGCAAAGTCAAGGTGTAGCTTCACGATGATCAATAACCTCAAAAAGCCTGGGGCATCACCTCTAATTTGGGGGACATTCTGCTGATGAATCAGCGTTACTTTCCTCCTGTGTAGCAAGACGCCCACTGAACCACCAGACTCTCAAACCCCCTGCCCTTTTTTTTTTTAAATGTGGCATATTTAAATTAAATATAGAAATTTTACACGTTGAAGTTTGATGTGTTTTGAGAAATACAAGCCCCTGCCCTATTTTTACTAAACAGCAGCACTGAAAGCTACAAAGCTGGGAAGGGACTTCCTGGTGCCTGACGGACGTTTGGGAACCCACCCAGGCCCTACAGCAGGGATGGCAGGTCCTGCCTTTATCGAGGGGGGTCTCATCTTAGGATCCACGCAGGGCTCAAAGGGGTCGGGAACAGACTAACAAGAAAGGCAGGGCTTTCAGTCTCCTTCCTGTTGTTTAAAGAAATATATATACTGATATTTCCTGAAAGATCTCTGAGCGTATTCATCATAATCTGTTTTGTTACTTTTTCCTTTTTCCTTAGTTCTTTGAACTTCCCTGTTTCTTCTGGGATTAGTTTTCCTTCTTTTTCTCTTGGTCTTTCTTTGTCATGGTCCTGACTAACCTCTTCTGCCTTGTACTCCTTGGTTGTCTGTTCATACTTGAAGACATTGGGTAGATGGTCTGAGCTTCCTCTGCGCTCCTGTAGGTAGGTCTGTTTTCTTACAAAATTTCCCCTTGGTGGGAATTATAGTTTGGACAGTCGGGTGGGAAAACGACAGATTTCTCCTCCCAGAATACTAGAATGGGAACGGCTTCTCTTGAGTTCAGCTCCACACAGAATCCATCCTTTTTCTTCTGTCAGTTTGTTCAGTTTCTTTAAGAATTATATATATGGTGCTTTCCTCTTAGCAGCTGGTGTCCTTGTAGGGGTGGCAGCTACCGATTGACTGTGTGTCCGCATCCACAGAGGGGCTTCCTGAGCCTCTGTGTTTCCGGCTCCCTCCTGCGCTCCTGCCCCCGGCACTGCGCAGGGTCTCTGGGCCCCGAGGATCCGGAGGTTCCTGCCCCACGCCTCTCCCTGTCTGTCTCATCTGTCAGCCCTCTCCCATGCGTTTTACCTGTTTCCAGAATTTGCTGAAATCTCCTGCCTGTTGGCGACCTCTCCCATTCTGGCCTTTTGATTGTCATGGGTTTATTTATTTGTATTGACCACCTGGGCTGTTATTTCAGTGCAGTCTCGAAAAGAGAATGACGCAAATTGGTGTACGCAGCTCAGGTTGGAATCAGAATTTTTCTCCCTATAACTTTGAAATTTGTTTGTTGAAATAACACCTTAAAAATTAAACTTAAATTATTCTATTAAGGGATTTCTGAATCTAAGCAAATTCGGTGCGACTCTGCCGATAACCTCATGTTCTCAAGTAACTGCTTCAGCAGCAGCAGGATATGGAGACTAGTTCTTCGTTGGTGGGACTTGAGAAAAGTACCCCTGCCCCCGGGTTTCGTTCCTGAGTATCCACCCTCCCACTTGATGGGAATGTCCTTTCAGGGGAGGCACGATGCCCACGTAGGCAGGAGAAAACCCGTCTTCATCTTTCCTCCGATAGAAGGAATGATTGGAAAATCCTGGCGCTTTAGCATAGTTAGATTTTTCTCCAGTAGATAAGCCTTATCTTTCAGCATCATGAACTATTTTTTATTGCATCGCCAAGGAAAGGAAGCTCTGCACATTTGGTGGAGCTACATGGCTTGAAATGGTCAAGGTGGTTTGGAGCGTCATGCACAGGCAGGAAAGAGCCGTAATGCCTCTGCGAAAGTGTACAGAATCCTGGTGTTTTGTCTAATGACTCATGATGGGTATTGAAGGCCCTAACAACCGGGCCATTTTTCTCTAACAGCACTTGCAATTTGCAAATCGGTGAGACTGGGGGCATCCTTGGTTAACCCGGCTCCTTGTGCTTATCTTGTACGTGCACACTGATCCCATCGAGCCATGCTTTGTGTTTTGCATGCTTCTTTTGGAATCTTTAGTGATTCTGTCTGTAAAAAATGGGGGAAAAAAACATCAAGAAGAAGAAAACTTTGGTATTCTCTGCCCAGAAAGAACGCTGTGGTGACTGAGAACACCTTGGTTTTGTTGGTTTGGGGAGAATACAGACTCCCAACAACGTCCCGCTGGGGGTTTATGGAGCTGCGTGGACGGGCCTGGAGCTGGCCAGCCCGGGAGACGCCTTCTTTACCAGGCCTGCACCTCACCAAAGCCAAGGCATCTTCAAAAGCTTTCTCAGGGAGTTGGAGCCGAGTATGAAGTTTTCTCTGCTTCTCAGAAGTCTCTCGAATTTCCAGTGGGTCCTTCTCGAAACACTATCCTAAAATTCAGGCTGAAGATTCGTTTTTCTCTCCTTCTCCGAACACTTTTGTTGAGAAAACTCATTGGTGGCTTGGCTTTCTTAACGTGTATATTTCTGCCCCAGGAGAGAGGTCAGTCTTTTTGTTAATTTCCAGCCAGAGGATGTTGCCAAAATATTATCTTTTTGACCAAGTATCTTTGATGGAAGACAGCAGCAGCAAGTAATTTCACAAACTTCCCACTACAGGTAAAAGTGCTTTTTCGGTTGTTTTTGGCAGTAAAGCAATCAAAGCAATACTTCTGCAAAAAAGCAGAAATCAACAAAAACATTGCAGAAATGTTTTGAAGATTAACTTCAGGGAAGTTGGACAAAAGAAAGAAAAAGCAGAATAGAGGCATACATTTTTGCACCCCTGCTAAACAGACTCCTGAAACAATGTTACTGTTTTAGTGCTGTCATTGAGATAGTAATCTAGGGGGTAAATAATAATAATTATTATCATAATGCTTCCCAATTTTATAGATAAAGATACTGAGACTGAAAGAGATAAATCTGCTTGAAAACAAGCAGTTACAGAAATAACAAGTAGAAATAATACCTGATTTGGGGACCATAATAATGTGTATGACATAGACTAATGTTGAAATAACATTATTTTGGAATATTTTGTCACCATTTATACAAAATTAAGAAAAAATTTTTACAATGATTTTTCAATATTTACATACCTTGCTTCAAAATCTGTAATGATGGAAATGCTGTGCTTTTTTCTTGATTTGTTTTGCTTGTTAAGCAATTAATTCCATCTACTTGGCTCAGAAAATCGATAACATCTTTTCTTTTTTAATTTAAAAATTTTATTTAATTTATTTTTTTATGCAGCAGGTTCTTATTAGTTATCCATTTTATACATATTAGTGTATATATGTCAATCCCAATCTGATAACATCTTCTAATCTGTGATTATTGATGCAATTTCCAGCCTTTTAAAGATGGTAAGAGAATGAACAGCAGTCTTTGTACTGTTGTTATCACATTGAACTACCCTAGTGGTAAAATAATGAAGTAAGCTTGTAGCCTAGCAAAAATGAAACATGCATAATTTGTCCAAATCATGTGGCTTTTCCCAAGGTTCAGCTGCAATGTACTGTAAGCTGTTTCTCCGTCCATCATGAGACTGTGTTCCAGTATTCCCTGAGTTACGGCTAGGGCTTGCGGTGAGGAAGGAGTCCCACTGCACACCCTTCCTAAGCGAACTGTCCACGGGTTCTTCTCCAGTCATTGCTTCTGAGTTTGGTGGATGGGGTGGGGCAGGGGATGAGTATAAGGAATCGAAATAGAAAGAATCAGGGAAAATGTATATCTACTCAGATGTGCGTCGCATTTCCAAACCCATAAAAAGAACGGCTCTGCTGGGTCCCCTTGACCTTAACCCCTGATAAATAAAACAGTTGCAGTGAAGCTACGGACAGAACATTGACAAGAGAACACGGTCAGGTGATCTTATTTAATTTTGAGGCGGGACACTAGTCGTGAAAGGGAACTCAGCGAGAGGCTGGTGCAGCTGACTGTTAACACTTTCCAGACGTGTTTGATGGTTGGTGCTCTCTCCTCCAGGCTCCACATGTGTTTGGTGGTCGGTGCTCTCTCCTCCAGGCTCCACATGTGTTTGATGGTTGGTGCTCCCTCCTCCAGGCTCCACATGTGTTTGATGGTTGGTGCTCCCTCCTCCAGGCTCCACATGTGTTTGATGGTTGGTGCTCTCTCCTCCAGGCTCCACATGTGTTTGGTGGTCGGTGCTCTCTCCTCCAGGCTCCACATGTGTTTGATGGTTGGTGCTCTCTCCTCCAGGCTCCACATGTGTTTGGTGGTCGGTGCTCTCTCCTCCAGGCTCCACGTGTGTTTGATGGTTGGTGCTCTCTCCTCCAGGCTCAGACGTGTTTGATGGTTGGTGCTCTCTCCTCCAGGCTCAGACGTGTTTGATGGTTGGTGCTCTCTCCTCCAGGCTCCAGACACGAGGGGCGTGGAGCTGTCTTTCCGCTGTGCTGTAGAGACTGCTGTCGTGTCCTCTTCCGTCCTTGTGCTCTCTGTTGAAGATGCATTGGGTGGTGCTGGAGGCCAGACTATCTCTCGCTGGTCCCAGTCCAGCTCAGTTTCACAGTGGGAGGAGGTGGGATGGCCAGGGCTGCAGGGCTGTCCGGGGAGCAGGAGGGGGGAAGCACTGTGGCTGGGTCTCCGCTGCTTCCTGCTTCTCTCCATCAACCCCTGAGGAATCTGACCAGGGAGAGGAAGCCTGGGCCCAGAGCCCGGGAATCACTTCTCTGTGAAGGTGCCCGGGGAGAGGGCTGGCCTGGAGCTGCAGGGACCAGGGACCTGAGCAGCATCAAATGGGAATATAGGTGAGGAAGACCGCGGCCAGCCGAAAGCTGAAGTACAGACACAGGGTTGCCATCCTCAAGGTCCCCTTAATCAGGGCTCATCTGCAGGCTTCTGCAGTCATGTATTTATTATTGTGCTGTTCTTTTTGATGAATACACCATCCACCTTGATTTCCTATCTGTTTAAAGCCTTATTTTTGTGAATTTCTCATTAGCATTTGCAATCTATAACTAAATAAAACAAAGAACTCAAAAGAGCAATGAGAAAATACCAATGTAGTGCAAGATGCATCCATGTAAATCTTTAAAACGAATGCTTGCGTAGTTGACATTCTGCTTTGTGTTATATTTGCCCTTTCTTCCTGAAATACTTTAAAAATGTATTTGGGTTCACATTTAGGTGAAAAAAATTGTCCCCTAAACTCATCATTGCTCCGTTGTGACTAAAAGTTATCTTTCAGCTTTCAGATTTTTGCATAACAACAAATGACCTGAAATCCCGGCTGGGAACTTTTCTCATCTGGGTTCATTAAAGAGATTGTAAGTGAAAGCAAAGGCATAAGTACAAAAACCTATGGTTTTCTCCAAAATAACTAAACCCCAGGCAGTGACGTGCCTTCATCTCCTTTTGCCACATGCGGTCATTACATTCTAGCGCGTTACGGAGAAAACTTCTGTTGTGAGCTGTGGATTGACGGGGGACCCAGATTGTCCGCCACGCTTTCATGTGTTCTCTTAGAAGTCACAGTCAAAGGGAATGTTGAAGACAGACGTTTTCCTCGGTTCTCGGGAACTTCCTTACTGGTAAATCTAAAGATTCCCAAGACTTCCTTTTCCTTTAATTTTTCAGTAACAAAGAGATGTGAGAAGTTCCGGAGACAGGCCCCGTGTGGATACCAGTTCAGTCCGTTTCTTCCTTCATTAAACAAACCGGACAAAAATGCCAATTGCAGTCCCCACGTGCTCTCCGCAGGCCTCGCTGTTATGCCTGGTGAATCACGTGCCTTTACTGTGATCTGTCTGTCCTTCACCCCACCTCTGTGTACATTCTGCATTGTTGATGTTTTCCTGTTTTGTGATTTTTTCCTCGGCACCACAAACGTAAGCTATCAGGTGAAGGTCAAGTGTCCGGCTTCCGATGTGAGTTGTCGAGCACCTGGTGGAGAGAGCGCAGGGGTAGGTCTTCCCGCCCGAGGCCACTCTGCTGCCCTTGCCCTTGGGCTGCTGTGTGCCCAGATCCAGGTCCGTGAGCAAGGGAAGGCGAAGATTAAGTACAAATCAGACACTGGGGGGAATAAATTTATGTTTAATTGGTGTCTGGAAATAACGCTCGTTTAAAGGATCATGAACAATCTGGGGGACATTCCGTTCAGTCCTTGCCCGTTTCTCCAAGTTTATACTCCCCGCCTTGTAGGCTGCTGTCACGGTCTTTCCTCCTTGGGCTGTGCTCTCTGTGCTCAAACCTGCAAAGGCCTCGCCGGATGGTCCTCTGTTCCTGCCAAAGTTTTCTCACTTGTCAGAATCGGTTGCACCACAGCCAGCAGTAATACACACACCCATTCTTGTTTGTTTGGTGTTTTAATAGACTTTATTATTTTTTTTTTTAATTATTTATTTATTTATTTATTTTTGGCTGTGTTGGGTCTTCGTTTCTGTGTGAGGGCTTTCTCTAGTTGCGGCAAGTGGGGGCCACTCCTCATCGCCGTGCGTGGGCCTCTCACTATCGTGGCCTCTCTCGTTGCGGAGCACAGGCTCCAGACGCGCAGGCTCAGTAGTTGTGGCTCATGGGCCTAGTTGCTCCGCAGCATGTGGGATCTTCCCAGACCAGGGCTCGAACCCATGTCCCCTGCATTAGCAGGCAGACTCTCAACCACTGTGACACCAGGGAAGCCCTAGACTTTATTTTTTAGAGCAGTTTTAGGTTAGCAGCAAAACTGAACAGAAAATACCAAGATTTCCCCAGACACGCATAGCCTCCCTCACTGACAATATCCCCACCGGTTGGTACATTTGTTACAACTGATGAACCTGCACTGACACGTAATCATCACCCAGAGGGCATAGTTTACCTTAAGGTTCACTCTTGGTGGTGTACATTCTGTGCGTTTGGACAAAGGTGTCATGGCATGTATTCATCCTTATAGTACCATACAGAGTATTTTTCAATGATCTAAAAATCCTCTGTTCTCCACCTATTCATCCCCTCCTCCCCGCCAACCTCTGGCACTGATTTTTTTTTTTTTTACTGTATCTAAAATGTTTGCCTTTCATAAATGTCATAGAGTTGGAATCATACAGTATGCAGCCTTTTCATTGCTTGATAACTCATTTCTTTATAGCTCTGAATAATATTCCATTGTCTGAATGGACCACAGTTTATTCATCCATTCACCTACTGAAGGACATCTTGGTAGCTTCCAAGTTTTGGCAATTACGGATAAAGCTGCTATAAACATCCACATGCAGGTTTTTGATTGGACATAAGTTTTACTTCCTTTGGATAAATACTAAGGAGCACAATTGCCGGAACATATGGTAAAAGTATGTCTAGTTTTGTAAGAAACTGCCAAACTGTCTTTTAAAGTGGCCGCACCATTTGCATTCCCACCGTCAGTGACCGAGAGTTCCTGTTGCTCCACGCCCTCACCAGCGTTCGCTGCTGTCAGTGCTCTGGATTTTGGCCACTGTAATCGGTGGGTAGTGGTATCTTGTTGTTGTAACATTCTTGTTTTCCAGTCATTTCTGGGAAATGAAAAATGCGAAGACATTTTGTAACAAGGTCCAAGGATGTTTTATTTTAGTAGTGGGAGGAATATCGTGTTTTATTTTTTACTTGCCCGCTTTCTCTTTTGCTGGATCTGTTCCATCACTTATGGAAAGAGTCACTGTCTCTGTATATTAGCAATTATCATTCCCATTAAGTGTTTTCTTCTCTACATAGATTTCTATCTAGATATCATTCTTGGCTTCTAAGACTCTTAAAACGTCTTGAAATGCTAAATCTCTTAGTTTTTTCTTATCTCTTTCTATTATTCTTTCTTGTTCTGACCTCTTACACTTAATGAAATAGCATTCACTCCCTTGCTGGGACAGACACAGAGAAATAAATGCTAATGAAGAAGCAGAGGGAGACCCTGCTTACAATGATGTCCCAGTATGTGTCTTATGTGTGTGCACTCTATTTCAAATGTTTTAAGCCACTTTTAAGATAATTTTGTTAGTATGTTGTGTCAATGAAGCATCTGTTTTCACAGGTGGTACACTGACCATCGATGGTAAAGTGACATAAAGGTGACTTGAGCAAGCTGCTCCAGGCTTTGTGGAGTCCTGGTCGGGCTGAGACTGTGGCCACCGGCACCTAGTGATTCCAAATCCTCTTCTCCTGTGCCTGTCCAGACAGTAATTTAGATGAGAAACCGAGAAGGCGAGAAAGTGGCTGAGGGCTAATATATAGGCGCCACCTACTATCAAGTAAATCCCGTCTCCCACTGCGAAGTCTTTCCACAACGGGGGGAGGGGGTGTCAGTTCACTGCGAGTCACACTGGATCTGCGTGCGACACCTGCCTTGGTTTCTCCACCTGTTCGCTATCATTTCTAACTCACGACCACCCCATTCCTCACACACCTACTGAGAAAATTAAAGACATGCTTTTTAAAAAATGCTTTGGGACCTTTAAACGAAAGGGATTTTCTAAGTCAAGTGATGTATTCCTCTATTTTCAAATAGAAGAGATAAATTTACCTAATGCTTTTTTTTTTTCTTTGAAATTGCCCATTGAGCAGAGAAGAGGCCCAAGTGAGTAACTATTTCTGCGTTGTGATTATTCACTGGATATTGTCAGGAGGCTGCTGTCTTTTGTTCCGCACACCTGGTGTGATATTGATGCAGGAAAACCTTCAAAAAGCAAATATGTGTTCATTTCATCTTACAGTTATTCATTTACAATCTATGAATATAGTGCTTTACAAAACAATGTTAATATGGAAATGTACCTCCTCTGTTCAAGATATGCCATCAGGTAAGCCTTTGTTTTAATCTCTTTCTTGGTAACTAGAACTGGAGTCAAAACAGACAGAGAAGGTAAATGAGAGGAAATTAAATACTTTAACTCAGAAGATTTAAAATAGACATTAATAGTCATTAATAGTCACTTAAACAGTTAAACTGGACTATTTAAGTCTTGCCTGGACTTCCCTGGCAGGGGGCATGGGGTTGATCCCTGGTCGGGGCACTAAGATCCTGCATGCCGTGAGGTGCGGCCACAAAACAAAAAAAACAAAAAAACCCCAGTTGTAAGTCTCGCCTGCCTGCCCAGGCATCTGGATTCAGGGCTGTGGTGTGACCATGACTTCCTGTGGCCAGGGGGAGCTCATGGGAGGCTGTGACCACGGTGGCCATGTGTGAACACCCCAGCGCACTCCGTGGATGGCCGCTAGTATGGGTTACAGTAAGGGAATTCACCTGCGGTGTGTAATTTTCTCTGTGCATGTAAAATGGAAATGCCTTTTTTGTCCTCTTTCTATGAAGTTTATATATAAAGTTGCATTTGGAAGAGCATAATACCAGAAATGATTTTTAGGCATTTAGTGAAAAGTGTGGTCAATTTCCTTTTCATCATCTGCATTTTTACTTAAGGAGGTTTTTATCATCATGAGCTGTTAGAGCCGGGAGTGTCTTTGAGGATCATTTAATCCAACTTCCACGTTTCAAAGGAGAAATATTGAGAAATTATTTTTCAACAAGATCACAGGACATTCAGGCCGGCATTAAAGTCTCCACTTATACCTCAGTATTGCTTAGGGCTAATCAGTAATTTAGCTTTCCCAACTTTAGATAAAATAGTCATGAATATTCATTGCTAGGAGAAACACTCAACAAATCTGCCCTTTTTTCCATGTGAGATAGGACCACAAATATTGCTAAAGTGATGAAAATTTGTTTTAATATCTTTTTGTATATTTTAGATAATGTCAACTTTGGGTTAAATAAGCATATTTTATATTCTGGCAGCTTTATTAAAGCTATCAGGCCTTTCTTAAAGAGCTGAGTGTGGCTTCTTGGGATATTATTTGATTCTCGTTTCAAGCTTTTAATGTAAATGAAAGAATATCTATATGCTTGTTTATATATTCCTATCTTAGCTTTAAATACGAATTGACGAATATAAATACACACATACCTGTGTGTGTGTGTGTGTGTGTGTGTGTGTGCATGTGCATGCCCATGTGTAGATATGTGTGTGACATTTGGACTCCTTGGAAGATTACTCGGATGATAGCTTATGACAGAAATTTGCTTTCTAATGCTCCATTTACTGACAAGCCAGCGTATAGTCAACTCTGAATTTTTATGCTTTTCTTCATGTAATATTCTAAGAGATATTATAAATAGTTTGTGTCCTTTTTGTGTATAATTTGGGTATCTAATTGTAGTCAGAAACTCAGACATGTTTGTAGAATGTGTTTTTAATTCTTGCAAAAAACTAATAAGTGTAGGTTAAAAATACTTTGGCAAGAAGGTGATTATGAATACTATTAAATCTGGCATATAGCCCAGGAGAAAGACTTCAGTTGATAGAAGACTTCAATTTATTTCTATCTGGAGAGTGTTCAAGAGTACTTGGGAAATGGAAATTGCTGCTTGTAATGTCTTAAAACTGCTTGCTCTGCCTTCTTACAGTTTAAATTCAGTCATTATGTGTTCAAGGTTACAAAGGCACTGACTAGTATTTAGAAAGGGACAAATCAAGAATCATATTGCCTAATGGAAAATATGACATAAAGGTTTTTAAATACAATGAATAAAGAAACTAAGATCATTAAAAAGGAAACCAAGAAATTGAAAAGGAAGAAATAAATTGAAGGAAAGGTGAAGTAGAGGTGGAAATGTCTGTTAGAATATTAACCATAGAAAAATTACAGATGAAAGGGAAGGATTTATACCAAGAAATGTTTAACATCTGCAAGTCTTAACTTACTGTTTGTTGGTCAGTATTTTTTTTTATAGGAAGATAAAACGTATACTGAAAGTTCGTGAAAGGTAAAATATAGTATAGCAAATACTTTGAACAAATATCTGTTTAACATAAGCCAGGCTAAGAAAAAACACCCCACTGTCAATTCATTAGAAGCTACTTAGTGTCCCTTTCTTAGCATCACCCATCTCTCCTCCCTTGGAGATAACCTCTATCCTGACTTTAGGGTCCTTAGAGGGACTTCCCTGGTGGTCCAGTGGTTAAGACTCCGCGCTTCCAACGCAGGGGGTGCCGGTTCGATCCCTGGTCGGGGAGCTAAGATCCCACATGCTGCGTGGCATGGCCAAAACAAAAAAGGTCCTTAGAGGAGTGGGGTAAAAACTGATTAGACACAAGCAAAAGTGGAATTAAAGAATTAGAAGGTAGATTTGTTGGAATAAAGTAGATTTCAGAGTGGTTGAGCATCATGGAGACTACAGTGCAGAGATCCCACGCAGATCCAGGAGGAGCTCCAGGAAGAGAGGTTAGAAACAAAGAACTGAAGGCCATGTTTGGAGAGGTAACAACC
Organism: Balaenoptera acutorostrata; assembly: GCF_949987535.1. Taxonomy (NCBI): domain Eukaryota; kingdom Metazoa; phylum Chordata; class Mammalia; order Artiodactyla; family Balaenopteridae; genus Balaenoptera; species Balaenoptera acutorostrata. Next base: position 80,992,503 of record NC_080080.1, read on the forward strand.
AGGCATTTTCCAGAAATGACAAAAATCATGAGATTTCAGATTAAGAATTGTACTGACTCCCAAACAGGGCTTAAAAAGAATCTATGCCTGGTGCATTATGATCAGAAAATTGAAAGTCGGAGACAAAGTTTTTCATTCCACGGTAACTTTCTGATTGCCTTCGAATGTATAGCAATTACACTGACAGTTAACTCTACACCAGCCGGAAGGCAATGACATATACTGAGGGTCTTAAGGAAAAATAAAATTGGTTTCCTTCAGTTTTCTATCCAGCTAAATTATCTGTCAAGGAAAATAAAGACATTTTCAGACAAAGAACTGAGCCTTACTTGGGGGTATTTGCTGAAAGTACTACAAATACATGTGCCTCAGTTAGTAGGAGATTGGATCCATAAGAAGATGTGATATGCAAGAAGCAAAAGTGAAAACAAAGTGTTTTTAAAACACGTTGATAAATATGAACTAACTGAGATTAAGTAAAGTACTGACCAAGTTTAAGTAAGGGAGAAGAGAAAAGTTAGACCACACTAGCCAAAAATTGTAAGGACAGGAGACATAATTAAATCATTTCCAGGCCTCTTTTCTGAGATGGGGAGGAATACAAAGTTTGGATTTTGCTAACTCAAGAAGGCCTCTTAAAAATTACACTCAAATACTAAAAAATAGGAAGAGAATATCACTTCCATGCTAGGAGAAGAGAAAGAGCGATTAAAGAAAACTGTGTCAACCTGAGTAAAGGAAAGGAGAGAGAATTTTAAAGGTAAAGTGTTTGATGTAAAAACACTCAGGTTTGCATAAGAAGAATTTACTTATTGGCTTTTTTCCTTGAAAATGTGCCAATAAACACATTTGGTTTAATGAAGAAGGATCAATAACCTTTATTAAAGGCAGTCCGCCCCTACAGCTACCTTTTCTTCAAGTCCCTAAAAACATAGTTCCGAGACATACCAGATTATCTTCCTTTCCACTTCTGCTGCCAGGGGACTCACTTCCAAACCTTTCTTACCTTGATTATTAGTAGCTTTCCCTATGCTCTCCCTCCCCTCCTGCTGACACTTTATTTTTCTGTAGCACTTTACACCTGATTCTAATATAACGATTGCCAAGGAGTATTGTAGTTTTACAGACTGTGTGTTCTGTCCTCTGTCCCCGTAGCAACTGCAGGAGCATAGGAGGGAAGGCGTGTGTCCTGTGCATCTTCGTCTCTGTCCAGTATCTACCATTTTACTAACATACGTCAGGTATTAACATTGCCAAAATTGAATTAAGTTTTTATTGCTGAAATAGGTTAAATCAATTTACTCTTCAGCGTATATTCATCTCAGGAATTAAGGCTGCCTCCACAACTTAAGCCTAATAATTAGGCATTTTATCACCCCAGTAAATCTCTAACTTCTGCTTGAAATTCCCAGAAAAGGTGGAACTCTTATGAATCAATGAATGGAACACCCTATATGGAAGTTGAAATTTTGTGTTTACAAGGGTACTTGGTGAATCATTTTGCAATGTGTTTAGCTGAAAGTAACTGAAAACTTGATTAGACACGGCTTAAACTCGTGTATGTGTGCGTATGTGTGTGTGCATGTGTACGTGTGTACACTTGTGTACGTGTGTATACGTGTGTGGCTTATTCATATGCCCCAAATAGTGCAGGATAGGTCTGCCCAGAGCTGCTTCATTAGCCCAATGTGCAATGATATCTTATTATTTTTCAATCCTTTGCATGTCAGCCTTTTTCTCCTCCTCATAATTGTCACATCTTGGTCACAAAGTGGCTCCTGTAACCTGAATCCCAGGTAGCAAACGGGGAAGAGCCCTGACTAGCTAGGTTGCCCTTTTGTTTGGGAAGAAAGCTCCTCCTGGTGACCTGTGCCTACGTGTCACTGCAGAACTGTGTCACATGAATGTCCTTAACTGAATGGGGACCTGGAGAGGATATTTTTCAATGGGAACATTTGAACATTTAGTCCCTAAAATAAGGAACAGGTGGGCTCTAGCAGTGTCTGCAGTACATCATGGCATCAAGACAACCAGTCTTTAAAAAATATGTATGTATTTGTATCAAATCCAGATTTAATTTATTTTAGATTGCATTATTTGAGAATTTAACTTGTGTACATAATATTTTAGTACAAAGGCGTCTGGAAAATGACAACAATCTTAAAACCACAATGTCGAGTGAATTCACCTTCTAAACTGCTACTGCGGTGTTCTGTTCGGTTCTTCCCTTTCCGCTGGCCAAGCCCAGCTTTGTAATCCAGCCTGGGGACGCAGAGGTGTTCAGTGGCACGAGCACAGCTGTGCAGTCTATGGCCACTGGCCACCCATGCCCCCGTGTCACTTGGACCAGGAGCGGTGGAGCGGCACTGGGCGGACCCCGCCACCTGCTGCTTCGGGCAGCTCCACCTGCGGAGTATCCCACTGGGGACCACGGCCGGCTCACCCGTCCCGCCAACGGTGACCAAGGCTCTGTTCAAGCTGCAGCCGACAGAATCGTACAAGGCACCGGGGCAGGAGGGCAGGTGGAAATGTTCATGCTGCCACACTCGGAAAATTAGTTTTCAACTTAAAAAATAACGTCACGTAAATCAGTGGATACAGAATTTTATTTGCCGTTTTTTTGGACACAATAAAATTTTCAAAACTAATCTGCTTCACCTTAAAACTTGGCTTTTTTCTTTTTTTAACTTCAGCCTTTATCCAAATGCCGTAATCAACCATGAGCAATAAAAGGGGTGAAGTCATTAGTCTGGCAGCGAACGGTCAGAAGATACCTGTGCTTGCGAACACCTCACAGATGCAGGGCAGACCCTGCAGCCGGGAAGGTGGAAAGGTGCATCCTCTGCTGACCACGCTGCCTGCCCAGCACAGCTGAGGAGGGCGCCCAAGGCTCGTGCAGGTAGCCTGGGCTGCGGGAGCCAAGCTCTAAGAAAACTGTTCTGAACACAGCAGATAATTGATAGGCCCCGGCGTGCAGCGATGTTGCGAAGCCCTCGTGTTCTTCTGCCGTTCTTTTGCCCCTCCCTTTCTGTCGTGGGTATTGTGTGTGGGTGTAGGGCTATGTGTGCATGTGTGTATGCGTGTGCACACACGTGCGTGCAACACTCTTTGTGGGCTCAGAGGGTCAGTAAAGAGCAGAGTGTGAGTGTTGTTGGAGGGATGCCGAAGTCCTGTCCTGTGATGCTGGAGGGATGCCGGCAGTCCTGTCCTGTGATGCTGGAGGGATGCCGGAAGTCCTGTCCTGTGATGCTGGAGGGATGCCGGAAGTCCTGTCCTGTGATGCTGGAGGGATGCCGGAAGTCCTGTCCTGTGATGTTGGAGGGATGCCGGAAGTCCTGTCCTGTGATGCTGGAGGGATGCCGGCAGTCCTGTCCTGTGATGTTGGAGGGATGCCGGAAGTCCTGTCCTGTGATGTTGGAGGGATGCCGAAGTCCTGTCCTGTGATGTTGGAGGGATGCCGGAAGTCCTGTCCTGTGATGCTGGAGGGATGCCGGAAGTCCTGTGCTGTCCAAGACGGTTTTTCATCTCCGGACAAGAACATAATAATTTACAGTTATCCTTTTTAAGCATTTCCTGGAGCCATAGACATTGTCACTTAGTTAAGAAATTTTATTATTTTACTTAATAGTTTTACTTAAAACTTACTTAAATTTTATTACTTTACTTATCTTACATTTACATAGGATGTTACCTGTCAAAACATTGACCCTGAATATATGTATACGTACAGCTGATTCACTTTGTTATACAGCAGAAACTAACACACCATTGTAAAGCAATTATACTCCAATAAAGATGTTAACAAATAAATAAATAAATAAATAAATAAATAAATAAAAATTCATATGGAATAAGAGAAAAAAAACCCGACCTTGAGAAACTCTTTCTAAAAGAATTTAGAAATAGGGACCTGCCCAGCCCCGTGGGGTCCTGGTTGGGCAGCGTTAGGCGGTGTGAGCCATGGGATTGACCCACCAGAAGTCAGTCAGTGTTTTCTGAATAGAACTGTTCAGCACCAACCCCTTAAGTAGCAATAGATCAATAATTTCTTGTTTCCATTGACATGTCTGAGGAAAAAAGTGTGTTTTCCCCTAGAAATGTTAATATCATGAAAAAAATTTTCTGTGCTCTGAAAAGAAGGTGCAGAAATGAAGTTTTTTCTTGGTGACTCCTGGGAGAAATTACCTTTAAAGGACCCAAACATTATTTTTAGGCTTTCAGTGTGTCGAGATTGAAAAATGCTCTTGAAGAAATGGTGTTTAGTTTTGTTTTGCTTGCGTTATTTTGTATTTAATGGCTGTTCTTCGGAAGCAAGGTACCTGATTAGACATTTGCCCTCTAACTGGCTCCCTTATTTCACACCCAGCTTGTCAGTTTCTTGCATTAGTTTCTGTTTGTTCATCTGCATCGGTTGGTGTCTAAGGTCCTGTTCATTTCTCAGGCTACAATATGCTAATGATTTCTTTCTGCCAATCGGTTGGCACTGAAATTGCCATCTGCTTATCTTTTGTCTCTTGCAACTGCATACTTGTAGATTTGTGTGTTGAGACTTTTAATTGGTCTTGAAATGGCCCATTAATCATTCACTACATTTATAAAAGAGGCTTCTTTTATTTGACTGGTGCAGAGACTATTTTAAGATGTACCCTTTTTGTGTCATCTTAACAGATACTGTATCAATTTTCTTTAGTTCTTTTAATGTCCTTTTAAGCCAAGATCACAGTTACCCAAAGATTAATTTCCTTCCCTAGACAGGCCTAGCAAATGATAAATAAAATTTTTAAAAAAGAAAGAGATTCAAGAAAAGGTGTGAATCACGGTGTGGGCACTCGGGTGAACAAGCCTATAGTCATCAACAGTGTAAATAAAAATGCTTTTCTGTGTAAGCATCATGGTCAAGGACTTTGTAAAGTCTACCAGAAGTGTGGGATTTAATAAAATAGCGCTGGGGTGGGACTCCTGGCCACTGTCGTGAGAAGGCGGCCCAGAAATGTCGACCCACTGTTCCTGTCTGATTCCTCCAGCCCACACTTCCTGCCTTTGGATGCTAAGGACTTCGGGGGTTTCTCACCATTAGATCAAAATTTCGTCAGTGATCTAGCAAGTTGGTCATTTTAGTGGTTTTTTTTTCCTATTTTTTGTAGGATGTAGAGTCTTAGGAAATGTAAAACAATATTTTTTGTGTGTGAGAACACATTGACTATAACAATACTTTCCACCCTGACTTGGCTAACTGTGAGCTTTAGTTACTATTAAAAAGTTGAAATTGAATTTCTCATCATTGGTGCCTTGACTAGATGACTTGTCTTAACTACTTACAACCTGCTTTTACTGTGTCATGAATTCATTTTTTAATGTAGAAATATTTTTATTCATTGCAAGCGATTCCTGGTAGTTATTTATTTATTTAATTTATTTATTTTTGGCTGTGTTGGGTCTTCATTGCTGCGCGCGGGCTTTCTCTAGTTGCGGCGAGCGGGGGCTACTCTTTGTTGCAGTGCATGGGCTTCTCATTGCGGTGGCTTCTTTTGTTGCGGAGCACGGGCTCTAGGCACGTGGCTTCCATAGTTGTGGCTCGTGGACTCAGTGTTGTGGCTCGCGGGCTCTAGAGCGCAGGCTCAGTAGTTGTGGCACGTGGGCTCAGTAGTTGTGGCACGTGGGCTCAGTAGTTGTGGCGCACGGGCTTAGTTGCTCCACGGCATGTGGGATCTTCCTGGATCAGGGCTCGAACCCGTGTCCCCTGCATTGGCAGGCGGATTCCTAACCACTGTGCCACCAGGGAAGCCCAATTCCTGGTAGTTTTAAGAGCGAGTGTAATGTTCCGGAAAGAACAGCTGGCCGGGGGTTGAGTGACCTAGAGTCTCATACTGTCTCTGTCTAGTATTAGCTCTGAGGGTCATTCCCCTCAGCCTCCCACAGCTGGAATTTCTTCATCCGTGGAGCTCGGAGCCAGGTCAACTTTTCTGGGACCTGATTACCAATATCTTGCAGGCATTCCCGAGGGCTTTCATGGGTTTGGGTGTCCTAAGAATCTACCTGCTACCATAGTTATTTAGCCTAGCGCCTCCCTTACAATTGGAGACTTTAAAAAACCTTTATTACCTGCACACAACATGAAACCTGAAACAAATACACTTTGCCAAATATTATTTATTTTGTCATGTTTCTTGTATTACCAGAGGGTGGGCAGGAGCAAAGAGCAGCAGGGATTGTGAAAAGATGGAACAACAAGGAGAAGGGATGTGTCAGGTCATCTCAGAAAGCTCTTGGAAAAGTCATCACTTAGTATTATCTCCAATAATACTAAGTGATGACTTTAAATAAAAGAATATTTATTTTCCATATTAATTCAAGGATCATGAACAGATTTTATAACTGTTTATGCAGCTATTAGCTGTTCACTAAACAAATTCATCGGTAAAAGATCTGAGTGTTTGGAAATCTTTAGAATTTGACCTGAATGTGACTTAGTCAAAGGGATCATATCACATGTTAGAGGGACATTCATTCATCTTAAGGAGCACATTTTTCTCTCTGAAATGAATAGAGCAAATTGTTTCACATTTTACTGTGTGTGAGAGTTTGCAGAAAATTTTGTTAATGATTCAAATATGATTTGCATTTTAAATGTGTCTATCGCATCTAATAAATCACAGCTGTGAGGATTTAATCATGAAGCAGCTCCCCTAAGATTTAGAAATAATCCCTTCTTATTGATGACTGCTTTTCTGCTTTGCCAACCGGATCTGTATATTTCTGGCTTCCTTGCAAACAGGCACAAACACATGCAGGCACCTACACACTCGAAATAGCCTTCATCATAAATAATTAGAGACATTCTAGTCACACAACATATTTAAACATATTTCCATTTTTCCCTTGGAATAAAAAACTATCAAATAACTTTAAATTTTGATGTAATTTAAAATTCTCTTTAGCTCACCCACAATTCACAATAAACCCCCAAGATCAAGTGGTGTTAGAAGGACAGGCTGCAGAATTATCTGTGCAGCTGAGGGCAGCCTACCTCCAGGAACTGCCTGGACAAAAGAAGGTATTTGTGGTTGTGAGAAGTGATTGTGGGAACAAATAAATACTTTCTTTTCACGAGAGCAAAAAAAAAATAGTTTAAACTAATTATCATAGGACTGTCATGGTCATGAAAACATCACACAGAAGGTCATCTTTGATTTAACTATGTCATCATAATTTGCTGTGTTTCAAGTTTCAGCATTTGAATGTGTGGCCTTCCTTAGAGCATCCTGTCTGGGACTCAGTTTCCTGATTTTTGAAATGAAGTTATTGGAAAGTTCAGTGGTTTTAAACATTTTTCAAAAGTGGCAGAATCCTCTTTTAGTACAAAATGAAATTGTAGGTGAAATGAAATCATAAGTGAAGCTCTAAGATATTAAACGGTTAAAGGAGAGCAGGTGTCTGTGAAGAGTGGGGAGGGTGCCGGACCACCGACCCCATCCCCGTGGGACCCAGGAACTTCCAGGGAACCCTTGGGACGTCACAGAACAAGGTCCACAGTCTGTGAGAAGAGAGCTTGTCTAAGGTTTCTCTGGGCTTGGAATTCCGAACGACCATGTTAACTCAGGTATCAGATTAGATTCTAAATACCTCTACGTTTGTGAATTTCTCTTGACTGAACGTTTTGCTCTAGTCTGCGTAAGATTAGGGTAGGAGATGTACGCTGGAGCTGGAAAGCTGAGACCCACATCTCTGCGTCTTCATTTGCTAGTTGGATGACCTGGGGCGGGTGGGTTAGCTGCTGTTTACTGGCGTCCCCTTGTCTGTATGTGGGAGGGGGTGATATTTCCTACAACGTAGGGTGATTGTGGAGATTGATTTGAATGTATTTATACTCTGAAACATTTAGAACAGTAGCTGGCACATTTGTGTACATACTCAATAAAGATTAGCTATTATTTTCTCCTTCTATAACAAGACATTGAACATGACAGATTTTCACTGAAACAGTTGAAAATGTCAATCCGTTTACTTAGAGATGTTAGCGATGACGGGGAATGTGGGCTCGGTCCAAGTTCAGAGGTCAGAGTGCAGTGAGGCTGGGGGCACAGCTGTGAGGGTCACAGAATCACCGTGCTTGACATGCTGTCTTGGCCCTTTAAATGGTATAATTCAATAGTGTTTTAATATTGCATACATTGCATACAGGTGATAAATGTTTGGAGGTATTTGCAGATTGCATTTAGTATTCATTTGGTGGATAATCTAGGACTAAAAACCGTTGTTAATGCAAAGGAGTGTAGATCTGATTCCTCTCCTACCCAAACTTTGCCCTGGTAGTGCTACATTAAGGAAGGCGCAGGCCTGAGCCTGCAGAGGAGGGCGGGGCCGGCCTGTGTCATCCCCAGGAGCCTGGGGAAGAATTTCAGCTTTTATTCTAAGGCTAGTGCTGCTGCCCTGATCAGATTGGCTGTGAATTTTGTTCTCTGACTGTGGTGAGGGAAGGTGAGGGGAGCCTGAAGTTGGGGAATTTGTTAGGAGGCTAAGCGGCTCCGTTGGGGTCGTCAAGGGTGGGGCTTCTGTGCTGGATGCAGGGTTGGGGAGGAACTGTCACAGCATCCCGGTACCCAGGGCTCCTGCCGTCAGACCCCACCTTCCTGCAGGCATGGCTCTTGGCTCCGAGACACACACAGCCCGAAGAGCTTCCTTCCCTCTGTGCAGGAGGGCGGCCTCACACCCCAGGAGGGGGGCAGGTGGTCCTCTCCTCGGGCGCTTTGAGAATTGACCACACAGCGCGTCAGGATCAAGGCCAATATGAACGTCGAGCCGTCAGCCACTGCGGGTGAGAAAGGAGTCTGTGCGTCTGGCCCTAACGCGGGCCGTGGTGGCTTTTACACTTCCTGGAGGGGCGCCCTCTGTGCCTTTGACACACCCAGGACCTTACTACTTTTAAGGAGTGTTTTATAGGACCTACAGACTTTTTTTTGCTTTAGAGTTTTATTTCTATTAACACATTGTTAATATCACGTTTTCTTCCAAAAGAACCATTTTGTGTTTTCCTTCCTTTTTTACAAAGCTCGTTAATTAGCTCTACCGTCTACAGAAGGATGCAGTCTCTCACACCTGATGTGCTGAATCTTGGTCTTCTACTGATGTATCTTTTATGCTCAGGGTTATTGGGAAAATACTGCAGACACTCTGCTTCAGGCTCATCATGTAAAAAACAGTATTTTGGTTTATCATAAGGAGTAATATTCTGGAATGAGGTTGTGTTATTTGTCCATCATTTGTTGTTAAATGACAGGTAAAAAAAGGAAACTCAAGGTTTAAATTTTTAAAGATAATTCTAATACAAGAGTGAAAAATGATTGTTATTAAAGGCTATTGAAGTTTCTTAGTTCCCGGCTTAACGCTGAAATGAAGGATCTTAGTTACAATGTATATAGCACCTAACTTCCATTTTTAGTACTGCTTTACATTTCAACACATTTTCCTGGGTTTCTCCACAAATTTGCTATAATTTGTTTTGATGTCGTAAAACTAAACTCAGAGGCAACACATATGTAGATAAGAGCATGTCAGATGCCTAAACAAGCTGCCGTCAGACTCCACAGTGTCAACGTGAGAAGAAGAATTAGTCACGTTCAGGTGCTGCCACTGCCGGGACATGATGTAGCACCACGTTGAGCTAACATCTATATACGGTCTGTTGTCAAGCCCTTCCTCACTGTATTTTAGATGCACCGAATGCTTATTTAATTTTTTTTTTTGATGGAGGTTGAGTTTCTATGAGAGAAGAAAGATACGAGGGAGGGTGTGCAAATAGCAGCTCAAATTCAAGAGAAGCTTTGAAAACACCGTTGTAGGAGGATGAAAGGACATGGCGTGCCCTTGGCAACCTCCACTTCTTTGGCTCGTTTGTCTAAGAGGAAATGCCGGATGCTGGTCTGCAGAATACTTAAAACTTCTCTTGAGTTGGTTTTCAACTAATTAAAAAATCAGGAGGTTTTTTACATTAGTATGTTTTTTTAAAAGAAGACGTATTAAGTCAAGAAACATTAATCAAATAAAATAGCACGTGAGGATGTTAAAGTTATGGGTCTTAGTTCTGTCTTCCGTTTGCCCCATTATTACATCCTTTCACCTTGATGGTCCGTCTCCCATTGACCCTCTAGGTCTCCAGGTAGAAGCCGCTTCACTTCCTTGACTCTCTAAGGTATCATAAAGTGACCCTCGAAATTAATACTAGGATATGCCATTTAATCTAATAGTTGACAGATGTAGGTGACACTGATACATTTTATCAAATATCCGCAGCTGAGAAGATGTCATTAGCCACAGGCATGAATGCAGAAACAAAGAAACACGATTTTTAGGGAATGGAGAGCCCTCCCTGGTGAATGCAGATGGTGTGAGTGGAGCAGGAGAGAGGGCAGGTGGCAGGAGACAGACGGGTTGGTTGGGTGAGTTGGGACATGTCAGAGTGTACTTTAGGCTATGGAACTGTTGGAAGTGTTCATCGGGTCTGCTATGTAGAATATGAATCAGCCCCAAGTGAATAGGATCAGTGGGAGTGAAGAAACAGTGAAAGTAAGAAACCATTAGAAGAGCTGTGGTCATAGCCAAGTGATGTGTTTGGAGACCTGAACATCCATGATGGTGGGGATGGACTTAAGTCAACATGTCACGGGTGGAACCATTTTACCTCTGAAATGATGAGCAATAGTCTTTAATTTTTCTAATAACTACCCCTGATGATATTTTGCAGACCCTTCCTTTTTTTTCCTGAAGAGAATCAGCTTCCTTAGCAATATTTTGGGCATATTGTATAAGTTTTCATGAATTTTTATGTGCAGCCTCATTCTGTCTAAGACTTCCAGTATTGAATTTCCCTTATGGCGTTATCTGTTCTTTTTTTTATGAAGATTCAAATACTATTTTTTTTGTGAAAATTATCATAAACTAACTCTGTTAATGGTTCTTGTGTCCCGTTATTTTCTTCTTTCTTGAAGACATTTGGTACATTGCAGTGTTCCTCAAAATGTGTTCCACTGGAGGAAAGCCCCAAGACCCTTTCAGGGGTTTTCTGGGTCAAAATTATCTCATAACAATATCAAGATGTTATTTGCCGTTTGCACTGGGTTGACATTTGCCTGATAGCACAAAAGCAGTGGTGAGTCTGGTGCTGGCACCTGAGTGGGAACCAAGGCAGTGGCCCCAACTGTGCTAGGGAGCTTTGTGTTCTCCACCTGCAGTGGAAAAAAGTAATTTTACTTAAGAAAGTTATTGATAAAACAAGGGGGAAATAGTACTCTTATTAAATCTTGACCCTTCTCCTAGTGTGTGTGGTGAAGGAAGTTGGCAAAAGAAGCTACCAGTTGTCAAACTGGGAGGAGACAGGAGTCTCAACAGCTGAGAAAGAAATTATCTCCAGAAGAAGAGAGCGATCAAATGTGTCAAAAGCAACAGAAAGGTGCTTTCCATAAAGACTAGATTTTTTTTTAAAGGATTCTGGATATGAGAACCTAAACAAGAACAGTTTCCATACAATCAAGGGAACCAGAGCCTTAGTGAAAATAGGCTAAGGAGAAAAGGGGATAAAGGTGTTGAGCAGAGACCATTTTTTAAAGAAATTTCGTCATGACGGGAAGCGGTAAGAAGGTGTCAGTGAAGATGGGGCAGGGAGGTGTTTCCAAAGAGGAGGAGAAGTCAGAAAGATGGAAGAGAGTGACGGATGGTCCAAGATCTCTCAGGTGGCAAGAGGGATGGGCTTTGCAAATCCAATGAAGCACTTTGCCTTTAAGATAAGAGAAGACGTGTTTCTTTAGTTTACCTGAGGAGGGGAGGGGAGCAAAGAGGGGGTGTATAGAGAGATCATTCTTTTTATTGCTGGGTAGTATGTCATGGTATGAATGTACCCCACTTTGTTTAATCATTCACTCATTGAAGGACATCTGGGTTGAACTCTAATGTGTGGTTATTACTAGTAAAGTTGCTATAAACATTCAAGCACAGGTTATTGTGTGAATTTACACTTTTATTTCTCTGGGAAGAATGCCCACCAGTGCACTTGCTGGGTTGTATGTTAGTTGCATGTTTAAATTTTTAAGGAAATTTCTAAACTTTCTTCCAGAGCAGCTTTGCCCTTTTACATTCCCACCAGCAATGTATGAGTGATCCAGTTTCTTTGCATTCTTCCAAGCCATTTGTGTTGTCACCATTTTTTATTTCAGCCATTCTGATAGGTGTGTAATGGTTATATGTTATCCTGGTTTTAATTTGTGTTTCCCTCATGACTAATGACGTTGAGCATCTTTTATGTTTATCTGTCATCTCTGTATTCTGTTCAGGGCAAGATCATGCCTTTTGCCCATTGTCTACATGAACTGCTTGGTCTTTTACTGTTGAATTTCGAGGGTTCTTTATTCTAGATGCTAACCCTTTGTTGTGTATGTGGTTTGCAGATAGTTTCTCTTAGTTTGTAACTTGTCTTTTCATCCTCTAAACATGGTCCTTCACAACACAGAAGTTTTAAATTTTGGTCCAGTTTATCATTTTTTTTCCTTTGGTGGATTGTGCTTTTAATGCAAAGTCTTTACCTGGCCTTATATCCCAATGATTTTCTCCTATTTTTCTTCTAAGAGTTTTAGAGTTCTACATTTTATATTTAAGTTTGCTGTCTTTTTTTGAGTTAATTTTTGTGCCGGAATGACATTACTTTGCTGTTCATTTTTTGCCCATAGCTACCCAGTTGCTCCAGCAGCATTGTTGAAAAGGCTTCCGTGGAATTGTTTTTGCACCTTTGTCAAAACCAGTTGGGCATATTTGTATGGTTCTTTCCACTGTTCCATTGATGTATGTCTGTGTCCACCACTCGTCAACACCATACAGTTTTGATGACTGCAGCTATGGAATCAGCCTTAAAATCTGGTGGGCTGATTCCTCTCACTTTATTGTTCTTGGTCAGAATTGTTTAGCTATTCTAGTTCCTTTGCATTTTCATACAGCTTTTAGAATAATCTTGTCTATAGCTCCAAATAATAAGTCTTGCTAAGATTTTGATAGGAATTGCATTAAACCTAGTATCAATTTGTGGAGAAATGACATCTTTACTATCTTGAGACTTCCAAGTCATGAAGATATGTCTCTTTATTTATTTAGATTTTACTTAAATTTCTTACATCAGCATTTTGTAGTTTTCAGCAAATAAGTTCTGTATATGTTTTGTTAGATTTATACCTAAATATTTGAATGTTTTTAAACACTTGTAAATAGTATTTTTTTAAAATTTCTGTGTCCATATGTTCATTGCTTGAATATACAAATACAATTGATTTTTTTTTTTACATTTATCTTCTATACTGCAGTCTTACTGAGCTCACTTTGAAGTATTTTTAAAGATTTCTTAGGATTTTCTATGCAGACAATAATATCATCTGCAAATAAGGGTAGTTTTATTTCTTGTTTTTTTCTAATTTGTCTGCCTTCTGTGTCCTTTTCCTGCCATATCACACTGGCTAGCACCTCCAGCACTATGTTGAATAAGAGTGGTGAAAGCAGGTGTCCTTGCCCTGATTGCTGAGGGGAAAGCATTCACTCTTTCACCATCAAGTAGAACATTTATTGTAGCCTTTTACCTGTGTTCATTTTCAAGCTGTGTAAATTCTCCTCTATTATATTTGTGAGGGTTTTTATTTAATCATAAATGAGTATTGAATTTAGTCAAACACTTTTTTGGGCATTAATATCATCCTGTGGCTTTTCTTCCCTTGCTCTTAGTACAGTAGATTCCATCGATTGATTTTCAAATACTGAGCCAGTCTTGCATCTCAAGAATAAACTCTACTTTGTCATAGTGTATAAACCTTTTTATATTGATGAATTTTATTTGCCAGTGCTTTGCAAATGATCTTTGTGTCTGCATTCACAAGAGGTGCTGGTCTGTATTTTTTTCCTGTTTGTTTTTGGTCTTGTCTTTATCTTCTCGAAAGAGTTAGGAACATGCCTTCTTCTTTTATTTTCTAGACAAGATTGTATAGCATTGGTGTTAATTCTTTTTAAATTATTGGGTAAAACTCTCCAGTAAGAAGATTTTCATTCTTTTCTGGAGATTTATTTTTTTGGGAGTTTAAAAAATTATGAATTTGATTTCCTTAGTAGTGATAGGGCTATTTCAATTATCTTTTTCATATTAGGTGAGTCATGGTAGTTTGTGTTTTTTGAGGAAATGAGTAAGATTAAATCTTTTCATCTTAGCCAGCAACAACTTTTTGATATTACCATATACCTTTATTTCAGACGTAAAAAAAATACTGAGAAAGAATAATGAAAATCCTTGTATCCACTACTCAGCTGAAGAAATAAATATACAAATATGGTTAAAGCCTATGCATTCTACTTGCTTTTTCCCTGTTCTCACCTCTACTCCAATTACCACTGCCCTGGGTTTGATGTTTATTATTCTCTCAGATGTCAAAGTAATTAATTTTTTAAAAACTTTTAATGGGTGACCAATATAGTCCCCAGACTTATACTGCTTGACTTGGTCGGCACATATTGACAAAAATGATATGACGTGACATTATTTTGGGTTGTTTCCACAGCTCTCCCAGTGTTTACTCAGCTGCTTAGGGACACAAGTGTAGAAGTTGAAAAGAACGTGAACATTTCATGTCAGGCTCGGGGAGAACCATAGCCCATAATTACATGGAATAAGGTAAGATCTCAACTAAAAGTACTGTAATATTAAAACACTGACAGATAGATTGGCCCGCTGAAATGGAGGTAATGATTCTTTGTTGATTTATTGCTGTTGTGATTTTTTCTAGCAAGTAATACTTCTTACACTGAAACGGATCTGTTGCTTTCTTCTTTTTTTTTAAGTGACTGTATCTGATTTTGTCTCAGGGCTTTGATAAAGTTTATTCTTTCTCATTTGCTTGGGGATGAAAGCTTCATAAACATAACTAAATTCCTGTAAGGAAAAATTGCTTTTGTCGTGTATAAATTAAGAGTTTCAGTGACTGGCAAGAAACAGTTTTGAATTAATAACTCAGAAGTGGTTTAAAATTAGGTCATTAGCTGAAGCAAGAAAGGATGAAAAACTTGTTACTAAAACAAAGTGACATGAAAAACGGGACTTCATGGGTTCGAAACTTGAGTGGCTTTTAAAAAATAATAGCTCCTTACTTATATTTCTTATGTCCTTTGGTCCTTGGAGCCATATTTTCCCAACACAATTGCTTCTTCCATTTTAAGTTTTTCATCAAAATGAAATGATTGGCCTCAGGTTCTGGTGTTCCTAAAAATACACAAGCCCGCGTACATTTGAACGGCAGTTTTTATGAAAATTTTGACAAAATAAAATCTGTGAAGGGTTACGAAGCTGTTTTCCAAAACCACTTGGCTAATTTTTGTTGTTGCCATGTAGAAACAGTGCCTTCTATTTTTGGTGCCACATTTCTTTTGTGCTGCAGCTGAGAACACAGGCAGTTTTTTAGAAAGACAAGGTTGAGAGGTCTCAACTGGAACCCTCAGGCTCATGTTCTCTCAAATAGTCTGAATACCCTTTTCAATTTAATATTATGTAACACAAATATTTTTATACTAAAAATAGGAAGTGTGAAAAATATACATTTTGGTCGGTATCTAAAACCTTCTGTGGCAGTCTACTCAGTGCTTTATCATGTGATCATGTTGACAAATTACCTGAGTCTCATTTCTCAAAGGTAGCTTCTAATCACGAATGGTTGAGGGCTGACTACACCTGGACATTTTACATCCCTGTCACGTTTAATCTTCATAGCAGTCCTCTCCAGTTCACAAGTTTGGGAGGGTATGAGTTAGGATACTTCTGTACAAGCGACAGAAACTACCTAAAAAGAGCAGATAAACAATTTATTGGAAAGCTATGTGCTGGCTCAGAGACTCTCAGCAAAGCTGTAGACCTGGGGGTCCAACCTAAGCATTCTGGAGGAGATGAGACGGGAGGGACCAGCTTTGGGAGAAGATGCAGCAGTGGTCCAGCCAGAGGAAGCGTGGGTGGCCGTCCTGAGGAAAGGGCCTCTGGGCCTCCTGTGTGCCCCTGGCCGCCTTACCCCGTTCTACACACATTCCATCTGCCTGCGACTGGTGGGCCCTTGCTTCTTCCTCCAAAGATGCAAGTCACCCGTCACCTTGGACTTGTTTCCCATCACTGGCCAGAGGCAGCTGTGAGAACGTGAAGACCTAGGGCACAGTTCCCACTCTAAACCTTTGTGGTCACCGTCTGTCCTACTGATCTGCCCTGGAGTGTGAGTTCTTTTGAAAGAATACGTCCCGGCCTCAGCTTGCTGTGAGTCTTTGGGGAGGGGGCGGGGAAGGCATCCCCAATCTGCCTGCCGTCCAACTGCAGGCTCACAGGGCCAACGTCGCTGACTTTTTAAAATTAATGGTATAATAATGAAAAGTTCATAAATCCATGCCAATTATAAATGATGCACTTGAAGAATATTCCATAGAGAATGTAGTTTTTTTAATCTTCTTAAGGTAGATAATTTTAATTGACAGGCACTCGTATATAAAAACTTTGCAGCTGTACAAAACTTGTGAGTACATACAAAGAAGGAATAGAAGGGAAATCAGAAATGTGAAAATATTTTGATGTTTTTAGGTGGTGGGTTTGTGAGCATTTTTCCCCTTTCCGGTTTTACTTTTATTGCCGTCAGAAATTCTTTTTTAGAAGTAAGCAGGGTGTGAATAAACTATACCTACATTCATTGACATGTGAGTTTAAAATAATCATCATATTGAAGACTTACATGATTGAAGTTTTGAGTGTGATATTTATTTTGATTAGAGACACAAACCACGCTTTCTGGAAACTTTCTCTTTCTCTCCTTCTCTCCGCTGGAGTCATGTAGCTCCTCACCCAGTGCTGGACGCACAGTAGGCGCTTAGGGGATATTTGTTGAACAATGACACTGCATCAAACCATAAGATGTTATTTTGTAAGGAATCCCCGTTCCTTCAGTGACAGTTCTGTTTGACCCCCAGGCAGGGGTTCTGATTCCAGAGGGTGGTAATTTCCAGGTCCTCGGTGGACGCAGGGCTGCCGACCAAGGAAGATGTAATTGTGAGGCTCGGAATTCCTTTGGCCTCACTGTGGCCAGTCCTTCTTGTTGTCACCGGGCAGTGTTTAAGCTTCTCACACAGCTGGATAAGTGTCCTTGGACAGCTTCTACCCCTCGTCCTAAAGGATTCACCTCACTACCCTCCGTGCCTTATATGTTCTTTCTAGTCTAACATGTTAATGTTATTAATAAATCAAAGCTATTGTATGTTTTTTTAAAATCTAAGCTCGTAAGCGGGTATCAAACAGCAAAAATAACAATGCCAGCGGGGAACAGCAAAAGCAAGAATTTGCAAACGTATATCATGTTTTCTTAGGAATTGAAAATTACGGAATGTAAGATGTAATCTTAGCCAAATAAATGTGGAGCCAGAGATTTAAGGATGAATGGAATTCACAACACATGAGTTACTCTGGCCTAGTGTATTTAATCCCACCTTAAAATTAAAAATCAATGAATCAAGCTTCTAGGTAAAATTTGCAGCTATGAGAACAACTATCTCAATATTTGAAAGCATTTATAATTGGCCAGCATAATTGGCATCATTTTACATTTAATCATCAATCTGGTTATAGGGCTCTAGCCCTCTGCGAGTTGATTATCAGCGGTGACTGTTTAAAAAGTTGATTGTCAGACATTTATACAAAATACAGCCCTTTTTCTCAACTAATGAGCTCATCCTGGAGGTAAGAGAGTCCATGTGTAGGCAGGCTCCAGGAGACTGAACCGGACCTCGGCCGTGGTCCTAGCAATGCAGGTAGGCTGTGATGCGGGAGTGCCGTATCCCCGTGTGGCGTGTGTCTGCACACGTGAGCTGACATCAGAGTTGCTTTTTGTGCAGATGGGTTTAGGAATTTTTGCCGTGTTGACAATCAGCTGTTGAAATAAATGAGTTCAGCTATAAGCATATGGAGTGCTGTTTTGGGCTTTGCCTGTTTTTTTGGTTTCCTTAGGAAATGGGCAGATTTCTTAAATAGGGTTTTGCGTATTTATTTTTTCCTCTTAGTTTTCCCAGCTCTTATGGGTCTATAAAAGATATTGGGTAACTCTTCTCATTATAAATAGAGGTTAAAAATAGGTTTCTTTAGACACAGATGTAGAGAACAAACGTATGGATACCAAGGGGGGAAAGGGGGGGTGGGATGAATTGGGAGATTGGGACTAACATATATATACTAATATGTATAAAATAGATAACTAATGAGAACCTGCTGTATAGCACAGAGAACTCCACCTCACTTAGTTGTACAGTAGAAAGTAACACAACATTGTAAAACAACTACGCCCCAATTAAAAAAAAAATAGTTTTCTTTAATCAAATAGAATCCTTAGCGATGTCACTGTTTTCCTACCATATAGGAGATCGTATTTCAATAGGTTCACATCCTTCCACCGGCAAATTCTTCTGAGATACCAAACTTCTGAATATTGAATATTCCATTTCTTTGAGTATTTTCTACAAAGAGTATATTTTCATTCATGCCACATCAGTCTTCACGTCTTTATAATACTGTATGGTAAAACCGGATTCTCTGTAGAACATTATTATTTAAATTATAACAGAGTAGCTAGTAACCAGCAATTCTTTATTCTAGTAGGGTCAGGAATTCTTTTTTTTTTTTTTTTTTTTTTAAAGAAATTCACGTTCTTTTATTTATTTATTTATGACTGTGTTGGGTCTTCGTTTCTGTGCTAGGGCTTTCTCCAGTTGCGGCGAGTGGGGACCACTCTTCATCGCGGTGCGCGGGCCTCTCACTGTCGCGGCCTCTCTTGTTGCGGAGCACAGGCTCCAGACGCGCAGGCTCAGTAATTGTGGCTCACGGGCCCAGTTGCTCCGTGGCATGTGGGATCTTCCCAGACCAGGGCTCGAACCCGTGTCCCCTGCATTGGCAGGCAGATTCTCAACCACTGCGCCACCAGGGAAGCCCTGGGTCAGGAATTCTTTATCACATAGTACTTCTTAATGTTACAAAATCCTAGTCTTACTCTGATATTCTCTATGCGTTCATGTTTTTCCTGATTTAAAATCTATGTGTTCTATCCTGAGATAAGCCACACGTTTTCAAAACTTTTAGCATTAAATTTCAAGATCAGCAAGTAGCAGTTCCAGATTTTGGATAGTTTAAAAATTATAGAGAAACAAATAATCAAAATAAATGGCATAACTCAAATATTAAAACCTAAAAGAAACAGTTGGTGTCTTTCCTTTCCCAGGCTCTGCAGAAATGGCGGAGCCTGCAAGACAAGGAGCGTTTACATGTTTAACGATGCAGAATGGTGAGTGAAGCAGGCTTCTTGCTGTTCAGAGACGGTCATATCACAAAGGCAGTTGCTGGTGTCAGTTTCTGTGCTTGGAAGTAGCTGGTCTCCTAGGACGGGCTCTCAAGTGTCAGGACTAGTCAGCGCCATTCTTTCCAGGGGAGGTTTAATGTGAAAAGGCCTGTGTAGTTGCGAGAGTTACATTAGCTGGCTGCTTTTCTGCAGGGGTGAGGAAGGGATAACGAGTACTCAAAACCCCTTGGCAGCTGTGACAGGACCTGCTTTCATGGAGGTCTTGGTGTTTCTTGGCGAGCATGGCCCCAGGGGCACAGGTGCCCTCCCCTGGGTCTGTCCCCTGTCCCCAGAGCCTGGCCTTCAACACGGTGGGCACAGCCCAGTTGACTGACACCCCACCCTCCGAGCTCCCCTTTCCTGAAAGGACTCAATTCAGCCTCGACTTTATCCCCAGTGGAGGTGACGGGGTCTCACAGCGGTATTGAAAGTTGATGTCCATCAGACAACTTTAAGTGCGGGTTTATCCTGTGAACCGACTGAGGCCTTTCCCCTTTCTGTTAATGCCAAGACTTAACAAAGGAAAATGATCTAGTTCTTCCTCGACCTCTGCAAAATTGTGCATAAAAAGATGGAGAGTAAGCTCAGAATTTTCTGATTATTCTCTCCGTTATGCCATTAATTCAGGAGGTTTTTGACACAAATAAGGTATTAAGAGTATTGTTTTATTCTAACAAGCCCCAATAAACTGAATAAACTTATTTTGCATAATACAGTGCTCTTCTGAAGGAATCTTTTTGCTATTTGTACCAAAACAAACAATACTGAAACCAAATGAGTAATAAAAGGTTGCTTTATTTTACCCTAAAACTAGGAAAGATTAAAAAATTCATAGTTAAAATGACATAAAAGTGAGAGTTAACGTTGTTAAGAATATTTTCTGTGTGAACATTTATGCGCTTTTTAAAAAAATGTTATTTCCAGTGTGCTTTTTTAAAAATTAATTAATTAATTAATTAATTAATTTTTGGCTGCATTGGGTCTTCGTTGCAGTGCGCGGGCTTCTCATCATAGTGGCTTCTCTTGTTGCGGAGCACGGGCTCTAGGCACACAGGCTTCAGTAGTTGTGGCACGTGGGCTCAGTAGTTGTGGTGCACGGGCTTAGTTGCTCCGCGGCACGTGGGATCTTCCCAGACCAGGGCTCGAACCCGTGTCTCCTGCATTGGCAGGCGGATTCTTAACCACTGCACCACCAGGGAAGTCCCATTTATGCACTTTCTGAATGCACTTTTAAGAATCTGTGAACAAACAACTTTTATGTGTTTTCTCTTTGTTAGAATTTAATGATTTGAAAGAATATTTGCATATTATGCCACCTTTCTTACTCCTTTTCCCCTCCTTTTCACATCTACACTCTTGTTGGTTCTTACTAATACAGGGAAATAGCAGGTCAGGTGAAAGAAAGTGACAAGACAGCACAATATCGATTGATAATTACGTGAGGATATATTACAGATTACCTGTTGGTTTAGGACTCAGTAATCCTGGAACGTTACCTCATATTTGCTCTGTGACATGTAGTTCTGAAGGAACTTGGCAAAACTTTTTTAATCTGATAATCACATTTGACAACCACCAGGCCTGAAGTAGATACTGAACAAGTCTTATTTCTCATTTATGGTTGAGTCAAGAGATAAACAAGAGTGTTGTCAAATTCCTTATGCTTGTAAACTTTATACAACTATGACAGCAAAACTATTTTGGAAATAGAATAAAAGCAATATTATCAAACAGGTAAAATTCAGATTATGTGCTAAATGATGCTTTCCTGAAATTTAGATATCACTTCCCAGGTTCTGTCTGACACTGTGAACTGCCTTTGGAGCTTTGGCAACTCAGCACCACTGTGCGTGGAGTGGGGGAACTGGGTCCCAGCTCACGGGTTCTCTTCCAAATCCAGGCTGACCTGTGACTACCCATTATGCCCGCAGGTGCAGTGGCCCAGAGCCAGGTATTGTCATGAGTAAGAGTGCAGGGTTCTTGCCACTTTCTACCCTTGAGTTTCACAAATGAAGGAGCAAAAGGGAAGCGACAGAGGAAAGGCTAACATTTGGATCAATAAGCAAGTCAGCCTGCAGACCAGCACAGATGGACCTGATTGATCTCCGTTGCTTTATTTCCAAGTAAAAGTGACAAATTAAGTAGGCTCATGCTTAGTTTTCAAAAAAATCAAAGAGTAGTTAATTTACAATGTTGTGTTAGTTTCAAGTGTATAGTGAAGTGATTCAATTATACACACACACACACACACACACACACACACACACATATTCTTTTTCAGATTCTTCCCCATTATAGGTTATTATAAGATATTGAGTATAGTTCCCTGTGCTATACAGAAGGTCCTTGTTGTTTACCTATTTTATATATAGTAGTTTGTATATGTTAATCCCAACGTTTTAATTTATCCCTCCCCCCTTCCCCTTTGGTAACCATAAGTTTGTTTTCAATGTCTGTGAGTCTATTTCTGTTTTTCAAATAAGTTCATTTGTATAATTTTTTTTAGATTCCACATATAAGCGATATCCTACGATATTTGTCTTTCTCTGACCTACTTCATTCAGTACGAGAATCTCCAGGTCCATCCCGGTTGTCTCAAATGGCATTATTTCATTCTTTTTATGGCTGAGTAATATTACATTGTGTATGTGTACCACATCTTCTTTATCCATTCATCTGTCAATGGACATTTAGGTTACTTCTGTGTCTTGGCTATTGTAATAGTGCTGCAATGAACACTGGGGTGCATATATGTTTTCGAATTACGGTTTTCTCGGCATATATGCCCATGAGTGGGATTGCAGGATCATATGGTAACTCTAGTTTTAGTTTTCTAAGGAACTTCCATACTTGCATACTCTTCTCCATAGTGGCTGCACCAATTTACATTCCCACCAACAGTGCAGGAGGGTTCCTTATAGCCTATATTTTTTCCTTAGCGCATTACAAGAATTCCTCATATGAAATAGAATATTAATTCTGTGTCAGATTTAGAAATTGCAAATGTTAGCTATTGTGTCATTTGCCTGTGACCTTTTTACCTTTTTTATTCATGTCCTTCCTTAAATGAAAATCAAATCAATCTGTCCTTTTTTTCTTTCAGTTACCTTTAGTGAATGTATGATCAACCCAATGTGGTTTTTTGACTGTGGTTTTTTGTTTTTTTTTTAAATTTAATTAATTTTGGCTGCATTGGGTCTTCATTGCTGCACGTGGGCTTTCTCTAGTTGCAGTGAGCGGGGGCTACTGTTCGTTGCGATCCTTGGGCTTCTCATTGCGGAGCACGGGCTCTAGGCGCGTGGGCTTCAGTAGTTGCGGCACGTGGGCTCAGTAGTTGTGGCTCGAGGGCTCTAGAGCACAGGCTCAGACGTTGTGGCGCATGGACTTAGTTGCTCCGCAGTATGTGGGATCTTCCCGGACCAGGGCTCGAACCCGTGTCCCCTGCATTGGCAGGCGGATTCTTAACCACTGCGCCACCAGGGAAGCCCTTGACTAGTGGTTTTAACTGACCTACTGGAGCTTCAGTGCTGTGCTCAGGATACAGGCTGAGTTGCAGTGACTGTGTAGCCTGCAGCCCATAACTACTACACATAATTTAATTTACTGGGAAGCTCTCTCAGCAGAGTCACTGATTTTGCTGTTTTTCTTATAATATCCATAGTATTGGTATTTTTTTCTAGAAATTGGACTTTTAAGGACAATAAACCAATATAGTATGTATATATGGTCATAATGTAAAGGAATTTTCTTATAACACCCAGATGTGGAATGCTGTTTAGACCCATGTATTGCAAAGTATATAAACATACATATATACACACTCATAAACATATAATACTTAATACTATGTTGTATTATATAATACAATATATAATATTTATTTTTATATATATTATATTTATTACTACATTATATAGTTGATAATATGAAAGACACACACCTTCCGATTTTTTAATGCTTTTCAGCTCTTTTATTTCTCCTTAATGACATTATTATCCAACTCAGTTTTTGAACATTTAACAGTTTAAAAAAGTTATTGTTTTAATTGTCATTCTATGTCATATAAATTTTTATTGTACTTTGAATATTCTCAAAAATGAAATAGACAATATGGCTATGCTTGATTATTTTTCTTTTATGAATTTTAAACATTTAATCATGATCATTTTTATTTAGCATTTTTTTTAAAGGTTAAACTTCTTAAACCATAATCTCGAGAAGATTTAATTTGTCAATGATTATCAACTCTAAGTGAAAAGCTTCCTTTGTCTATAATATTGAACTTGACAGAAATCTCACACATTGAAGAGCTATAGAAACAGCATGAATTATTTTTCACTGAAATATTACTGAGAGTTCAATTCTTGCTTTAAGAAATATCCATACGGATGTAATAATATTTATTTTGTTTTAGTGTTTAACATCAAAGCAAGGTGGCTGAAGAGATAAGCATTTCATGCCTTTCCCAAGATGACAAATTGCTAACATACTTGAATCCTATTTGAATCAGTGTTGTAAAAAAAGGAAATATTTCACACAGCTTAGCCAGATTCTGGAATGCTTTAATTCTCTAGATAATACTTGGTGGAAGCTTTACTTCAGGGTAATTAGCTACTTCTCTGCAGTGGACAGTATCATGTGGACAGTGTATAACATTGCTATTGTCTTAGTTTTTGTGATGGCATTTATAGCACACCTTTCCTAACTTCAAGGTGTGTTTGATATTTTTTTTCTTAACATCTTTATTGAAGTATAATTGCTTTACAATGGTGCATTAGTTTCTGCTGTAACAAAGTGAATCAGCTATATGTGTATATATATCCCCATTTCCCCTCCCTCTTGTGTCTCCCTCCCACCCTTCCTATCCCACCCATCTAGGTGGACACAAAGCACCGAGCTGATCTCCCTGTGCTATGCGGCTGCTTCCCACTAGTATCTATTTTACACTTGGTAGTGTATATATGTCCATGCCACTCTCTCACTTCGTCCCAGCTTACCCTTCCCCCTCCCCGTGTCCTCAAGCCCATTCTCTATGTCTGTATCTTTATTCCTGTCCTGCCCCTAGGTTCTTCAGAACCTTTTTTTTTTTTTAAGATTCCATATATATATGTGTTAGCATACAGTATTTGTTTTTCTCTTTCTGACTTACTTCACTCTGTATGACAGACTCTAGGTCCATCCACCTCACTACAAATAACCCAATTTCGTTCCTTTTTATGGCTGAGTAATATTCCATTGTATATATGTACCACATCTTCTTTATCCATTCATCTGTCGATGGACCCTTAGGTTGCTTCCATGTCCTGGCTATTGTAAATAGAGCTGCAATGAACATTGCGGTACATGACTCTTTTCGAATTATGGTTTTCTCAGGGTATATGCCCAGTAGTGGGATTGCTGGGTCGTATGGTAATTCTGTTTTTAGTTTTTTAAGGAACCTCCATACCGTTCTCCATAGTGGTGTATCAATTTACATTCCCAACAACAGTGCCAAAGGTTTCCCTCTTTTCCACACCCTCTCCAGCATTTGCTGTTTATAGATTTTTTTGATGATGGCCATTCTGACCTGTGTGAGGTGATACCTCATTGTAGTTTTGATTTGCATTTCTCTGATGATTAGTGATGTTGAGCATCCTTTCATGTGTTTGTTGGCAATCTGTATATCTTCTTTGGGGAAATGTCTTTTGAGGTCTTCTGCCCATTTTTGGATTGGGTTGTTTGCTTTTTTGATATTGAGCTGCATGAGCTGTTTGTATATTTTGGAGATTAATCCTTTGTCAGTTGCTTTGCTTGCAAATATTTTCTCCCATTCTGAGGGCTGTCTTTTCATCTTGTTTATGGTTTCCTTTGCTGTGCAAAAGCTTTTAAGTTTCATTAGGTCCCATTTGTTTATGTTTGTTTTTATTTCCATTTCTCTAGGAGGTGGGTCAAAAAGGATCTTGCTGTGATTTATGTCATAGAGTATTCTGCCTATGTTTTCTTCTAAGAGTTTTATAGTGTCTGGCCTTACATTTAGGTCTTTAACCATTTTGAGTCTATTTTTGTGTGTGGTGTTAGGGAGTATTCTAATTTCATTCTTTTATATGGAGCTGTCCAGTTTTCCCAGCACCACTTATTGAAGACGCTGTCTTTTCTCCATTGTATATCCTTGCCTGCTTTATCAAAGATAAGGTGACCATATGTGCATGGGTTTATCTCTGGGCTTTCTATCCTTTTCCATTGATCTATATTTCTGTTTTTGTGCCAGTACCATACTGTCTTGATTACTGTAGCTTTGTAGTGTAGTCTGATGTCAGGGAGCCTGATTCCTCCAGCTCTGTTTTTCTTTCTCAAGATTGCTTTGGCTATTTGGGGTCTTTTGTATTTCCATACAAATTTTGCAATTTTTTGTTCCAGTTCTGTGAAAAATGCCATTGGTAGTTTGATAGTGATTGCATTGAATCTGTAGATTGCTTTGGGTAGTACAGTCATTTTCACAATGTTCATTCTTCCAATCCAGGCACATGATATATCTCTCCATCTGTTTGTATCATCTTTAATTTCTTTCATCAGTGTCTTATAGTTTTCTGCATACAGGTCTTTTGTCTCCTTATGTACATTTATTCCAAGGTATTTTATTCTTTATGTTGCAGTGGTAAATGGGAGTGTTTCCTTAATTTCTCTTTCAGATTTTTCATCATTAGTGTATAGGAATGCAAGAGATTTCTGTGCATTAATTTTGTATCCTGCTACTTTACCAAATTCATTGATGAGCTCTAGTATTTTCTGGTAGCATCTTTAGGATTCTCTATGTATAGTATCATGTCATCTGCAAACAGTGACAGTTTTACTTCTTCTTTTCCGATTTGGATTCCTTTTATTTCTTTTTCTTCTCTGATTGCTGTGGCTAAAACTTCCAAAACTATGTTGAATAATAGTGGTGAGAGTGGACAACCTTGTCTTGTTCCTGATCTTAGTGGAAGAGGTTTCAGTTTTTCACCATTGAGAACGATGTTGGCTGTGGAGTTGTCATATATGGCCTTTATTATGTTGAGGTAACTTCCCTCTATGCCTACCTTCTCGAGGGTTTTTATCATAAATGGATGTTGACTTTTGTCAGAAGCTTTTTCTGCATCTATTGAGATGATCATATGGTTTTTATTCTTCAATTTGTTAATATGGTTTATCACATTGATTGATTTGTGTATATTGAAGAATCCTTGCATTCCTGAGATAAACCCCACTTGATCATGGTGTATGCTCCTTTTCATGTGCTGTTGGATTCTGTTTGCTAGTATTTTGTTGAGGATTTTTGCATCTATGTTCATCAGTGATATTGGTCTGTGGTTTCTTTCTTTGTGACATCTTTGTCTGGTCTTCGTAGCAGGGTGATGGTGGCCTTGTAGAATGAGTTTGGGAGTGTTCCTCCGTCTGCTATATTTTGGAAGAGTTTGAGAAGGGTAGGTGTTAGCTCTTCTCTAAATGTTTGATAGAATTCGCCTGTGAATCCATCTGGTCCTGGGCTTTTGTTTGTTGGAAGATGTTTAATCACAGTCTCAATTTCAGTGCTTGTGATTTCTTCCTGGTTCAGTCTCAGAAGGTTGTGCTTTTCTAAGAATTTGTCCATTTCTTCCAGGTTGTCCATTTTATTGGCATAGAGTTGCTTGTAGTAATCTCTCATGATCCTTTGTATTTCTGCAGTGTCAGTTGATACTTCTTTTTCATTTCTAGTTCTATTGATTTGAGTCTTTTCCCTTTTTTTCTTGATGCATCTGGCTAATAATGGTTTATCAATTTTGTTTATCTTCGCAAAGAACCACCTTTTAGTTTTACTGATCTTTGCTATCAATTCCTTCATTTCTTTTTCATTTATTTCTGATCTGATCTTTATGATTTCTTTCCTTCTGCTAACTTTGGGGTATTTTTGTTCTTCTTTCTGTAATTGCTTTAGGTGTAAGGTTAGGTTGTTTATTTGAGATGTTTCTTGTTTCTGGAGGTAGGATTGTATTGCTATGAACTTCCCTCTTAGAACTGCTTTTGCTGCATCCCGTAGGTTTCAGGTCTTCGTGTTTTCATTGTCATGTGTTTCTAGGTATTTTTTGATTTCCTCTTTGATTTCTTCAGTGATCTCTTGGTTATTTAGTAGTGTATTGTTTAGCCTCCATGTGTTTACAGATTTTTTTCCTGTAATTGATATCTAGTCTTATAGCATTGTGGTCGGAAAAGATACTTGATATGATTTCAATTTTCTTAAATTTACCAAGGCTTGCTTTGTGACCCAAGATACGAACTATCCTGGAAAATGTTCCATGGGCACTTGAGAAGAAAGTGTATTCTGTTGTTTTTGGATCGAATGTCCTATAAATATCAATTAAGTACATCTTGTTTAATGTGTCATTTAAAGCTTGTGTTTCCTTATTTATTTTCATTTTGGATGATCTGTCCATTGGTGAAAGTGGGGTGTTAAAGCCCCCTACTATGATTGTGTTACTGTTGACTTCCCCTTTTATGGCTGTTAGCATTTGCCTTATGTATTGAGGTACTCCTATGTTGGGTTCATATATATTTACAATTGTTAAATCTTCTTTTTGGATTGATCCCTTGATCATTATGTAGTGTCCATCTTTGTCTCTTGTAATAGTCTTTATTTTAAGGTGTATTTTGTCTGATATGAGAATTGCTACTCCAGCTCTCTTTTGATTTCCATTTGCATGGAATATCTTTTTCCATCCCCTCACTTTCAGTCTGTATGTGTCCCTAGGTCTGAAGTGGGTCTTTTGTAGGCAGCATAGATACGGGTCTTGTTTTTGTATCCATTCAGCCAGTCTATGTCTTTTGGTGGGAGCATTTAATCAATTTACATTTAAGGTAGTTATCAATATGTATGTTCCAATTACCATTTTCTTAATGTCTTGGGTTTGTTATTGTAGGTCTTTTCCTTCTCTGGTGTTTCCTGCCTAGAGTACTTGTTTTAGCATTTGTTGTAAAGCTGGTTTGGTGGTGCTGAATTCTCTTAGCTTTTGCTTGTCTGTAAAGGTTTTCATTTCTCTGTGGAATCTGAATGAGATCCTTGCTGGGTAGAGTAATCTTGGTTGTAGGTTTTACCCTTTCAACACTTTAACGATGTCCTGCCACTCCCTTCTGGCTTGCAGAGTTTCTCCTGAAAGATCAGCTGTTAACCTTATGGGGATTCCCTGAATGTTACTTTTTGCTTTTCCCCTGCTGCTTTTAATATTTTTTCTTTGTATTTAATTTTTGATAGTTTGATTAATATGTGTCTTGGCATGTTTCTCCTTGGACTTATACTGTATGGGACTCTGCGCTTCCTGGACTTTATTGACTATTTCCTTTCCAATATTAGGGAAGTTTTCAACTGTAATCCCTTCAAATATTTTCTCAGTCCCTTTCTTTTTCTCTTCTTCTTCTGGGACCCCTATAATTCAAATGTTGGTGCGTTTAATGTTGTCCCAGAGGTCACTGAGACTTGTCCTCAATTCTTTTCATTCTTTTTACTATATTCTGCTCTGTGGTAGTTATTTCCACTATTTTATCTTTCAGGTCACTTATCCTTTCTTCTGCCTCAGTTATTCTGCTATGATCCTTCTAGAGAATTTTTAATTTCATTTATTGTGTTGTTCATCATTGTTTGTTTGCTCTTTAGTTCTTCTAGGTCCTTGTTCAACGTTTCTTGTATTTTCTCCATTCTAGTTCCAAGATTTTGGGTCATCTTTACTATCATTACTCTGAATTCTTTTTCAGGTAGACTGCCTATTTCCTCTTCATTTGTTTGGTCTGGTGGGTCTACCTTGCTCCTTCATCTGCTGCACATTTCTCTGTCTTCTCATTTTGCTTAACTTACTCTGTTTGGGGTCTCCTTTTCACAGGCTGTAGGTTCGTAGTTCCGGTTTTTTTTGGTGTCTGCCCCCAGTGTCTAAGGTTGGTTCAATGGGTTATGCAGGCTTCCTGGTGGAGGGGACTGGTGCCTGTGTTGTGATGGATGAGGCTGCACCTTGTCTTTCTGATGGGCAGGACTGCGTCCAGTGGTGTGTTTTGGGGTGTCTGTGAATGTGGCATGATTTTAGGCAGGCTCTCTGCTAATGGGTGGGGTTGTGTTCCTGTCTTGCTAGTTGTTTGGCATGGGGTGTCCAGCACTGGAGCTTGCTGGTCGTTGAGTGGAGCTGGGTCTTATCGCTGAGATGGCGATCTCTGGGAGAGCTCTTGCCAATTGATATTACGAGGGGCCGGGAGGTCTCTGGTGGATCAATGTCCTGAACTCGGCTCTCCCACCTCAGAAGCTCAGGCCTGACACCTGCCCGGAGCACCAAGGTCCTGTCAGCCATGTGGGTGGTTCATCCTGGAGGAGATGGACTGAAGCCAGGAGAAAGCTAGAGGATGGGAGACCTGTCAGAAGGCTTGTTTGATGAAATCAGGCAAAGGATGTTGACATAGTGTACTCAGGCTCTACTCGCGAAGGGGAAAGGGTTGCCTCAGGAAGCCGAGCGCACGCTTCCACGGCCGAGGCACACGCTGGCATGCATTGATGTTTGATATGTTTAGTTAGAGAATTGATTTTCAAAGCCATACAGGGTAGTTGAGCTGGGGATGGCTTTGTTGAAGCATCCATTCTTGATGCTGGGCCGAAGGTTGACAGTGCAATTAAGTCCACACGAAGACATTTGTTTTCACAGTAAGAACTTATTTTATCTTGATTACAAAATTGTTGTCCCTTCAGTTCTACTGAGTTTTTATGATCTCCGTAAATCACAACAGGGATAGTGAAGACTGCGGGGTGTTTTCTTTTTCTTTTTCTTTTTTTTTTAAACATCTTTATTAGAGTATAATTGCCTTACAATGGTGTGTTAGTATCTGCTTTATAACAAAGTGACTGCAGGGTGTTTTCAGTTTCATGTGCAGGTACCACCCCTGGGCTGGCGGCCATCGCAGTCAGGTCAGTCTCAAAGAGAAGGAAACTTGTTCCTCGCAGAACCTAAGTGGCGTTAGTTTATGCCATGGGTCCGCTCCACGTGGTCCCACCCCAGGGAGCAGGCTCGGTGGCGCCAGCCTCCACCAGGCAGTGTCAGACCCAGTGGCCCTGCCAGGCCTCGTCGGGTCGGGCACACCTGGTTGTATGCTGCTGCCCACAGATGAGCATCGTGCTGCAGGTAGGCGCTATTTTATTATAATTGGAGTCGGAGTGTGTTGAGACCAGTGAAGCCACAAACGCCCCATTTGTCCTGATGGAGGCACCTGGGATGCTTTGCGACACCAGGACATATTCAAGATAACATGATCGCTGTCTTCACGGTCAAATAAAGCTCAGGCTGAGGCTTTGCAGTGGTTGGTCCAGAAAGGAGCACCTTGAAATGCCATCCTGCAGCACTGCCCTGCTCCTGCTTCTCCCCAGACAGCGTGGCATGGTGGTCCTGGACTCATGCTGTGCAGCCTGTTTATATTCTTACTGTGATTCCTCATCTCAGCACCATTGAGAGACCTTGAGCAAGTGACCAGACATCTTTGTACGTCGGATTCTTACCTGTAAACTCGGGATAATCGTAGGATCTACTCCACTGCCAGGAGGATTGAATCAATTAATACAGACAAAGTTCTTCCACAGTGCTGGCACGTAGAAAGGGCTTAGTTGAAGTGAGCTGTGACCATCATTACTGCTGTGACCATGATCTACAGGTATTATGATTCCAGACATAGAGGGCTTGATGTGCGTCCATTGACCAAAATCTCTAAGACAGCTTTACCTCCTCAGTGACCTTTTTATTCTCTTTGACTTATTTAGTTTAGTTCTCCAAATGTGTATAAACCAGTACTATGTGCAGGTCAGGGGGATTGGTACTTGAGGTACAAAGGTAAATAAGGCATCATCTCATCCTTAACACAGTCTTTCTTTAGTAGAGAAGACAAGATGTCAGCAACTTAAGCACACCTTGCTGTGTCCACGATGGATGCGTGTAAGGATGCAGAAGTAACCGAAAAGATGGTGGCTTCTCAGAGCTCCCCATGGGGAAGGCAGGGAGCGAAACTCCAAATTTATACCCACCCCCTTTCCCCTTTGGTAATTTTTTTTTTTTTTTTTTTTTTTTCCACTGTGCAACCCGCTTCAGTGCCTGCAGCCTACGGGCAGAGGCCAGGCAATGGTTCAGGGCCAGTTTGCTCTGGCATGGGACACTATGAGAGGCCCAGGGGGACGGGCCTGCCATAAATCCAAACCCATGCACGCCCTTTGGTAATTTTTAAAGATTATCCCTTGGTAATCTCTGGAAATCTTAAAAACTTTTTAAATTTAATTTTATTTTTTGTCAAAAGGATTCTATTTTTTAAAGAGTTGTTTTAGTTAAAGCCCCTACGAAAATGAATTATTTTCTTTTTATAGTATTATCTTTGCTCTAAAAAATCATACCGCCTGTTTCTTTTTATTCTTTACAAAACATAATGAGCAGAATGTGAAGATTAATTGTCCATTGAGTGGCGAACCTAAATTCTCAGAGGCAGAGCATTTTAAAAGCTATTTTTGGACCCTCTTTTGAAAATGTCACGTGTATATTTTTGTGGGTGTGGCCACTGCTGCTCTGGAGTGTAAACACAAGCTCACGTGTGGCCCATCGTCACAGGGGTGCGCGGCTGCCTCGGCTGTTTTACGCAATAGCTTACGACTCACCAGTTAAGGAACATGTTCAGCCTCTGCACCCATCGTGTAGCTGCTTCGCTTGACAATATTAAGAAAACAAAAAACCAAAAATAGAGCCGTTGAGTGTCTCCCCTCTGTCCACTTTTGGGTCCCTCGGTGAGGCTCTCAGTGACCTTCTCAGAGCTTCTGTCTCTCCTCCCTGCCGTCCGAGGGAGATGTCCGCTCTTCCCATGCTTGGCCTTCCTTCTCCAGGGTTTCTGACTCATGCTTCTAATGGTTTCTCGAGTTTCACACCCGTCCCTGCCTTCAGGGACCTTTCATAACATCATCCCTTCATCTTTACGTGTAGCAGCGACTTCACTTGCTGTAAAACAGTGATTCTTAACCACTTTATGTAGGACCATTTTATAAATCTGATAGAAACTGTGGGCCTTCTTTGCAGAAAAAGACAACAAAACTACACGCTCATATTCTGCCTTCATTTTTAGACGACTCAGAGATTCCTGGAAGCCACGTCCATATTAACAACTATTTACTGGCCGCCCTTCCTTCCGGGGCTCAGCAGGCGTGTGAAGTGCGTGCCCTCACCTCATCGCCCCAGGGAACCCCCGCCGAAGAGCAGCCCCCAGATGTGAAACTGCCATTCTTTCTCAGTCCTTTTGCTCAGCCGTCGTTGTCCCCTGTCCCTTTGGGAGGGAGGGGTTTTGTCCCTGCCTTGCAGGAGACCGGGCTGTTTCAATACAGCCAGGCCTCCGAGGCCCTGTGTGTCTCTCCACCTCCCGTCTTGGCGGCTCTGTGTTCAGGCTTAGTTTTTCTCCCCGTCTCCACTTTCCCTTGTTCTGTTTTGTACTTGGCGCCCTGAGGACGGCTCTCCCCCAGCCCCACGATCACATGGGGTCTTTCGTGGCATAGCTGGGACAGGAACCCCGAGCATCAGGTTTTTTCAAGCAATCATGTTGTAAACATTCCATCTTGTACAATTATACGCCAAGTCGTGTTATCTGCCCGTCAATGCGGCGTTCAGAGCTTCCCCTCTCCTGGTCGTCTTCTTCCCACCTGCCCCTGCCTTTCTGGGGAACCTGTAATATAATGACAGGGGACAGAGAGCACGTCCTCCTTGGTTGCAGATCAACTGTCCAGTTTTCCTTTAACTCCCTGGGCTCAGCGCGGGGCCAGCACCCAGGGACCCCGGGATGTGTGACCTGCCTGGGTGGCTCTGTTCAGCCTCCGAGGGCCCTGGATTTTATACGTTCCTCAGGGTAAAACCCTGACCAGATAAAGTTTTCTTAAGTGAAAACTAGGTTTTGACACTGATCCATACCAACTTATTTTCTTCAGCTATTTAGCAGCTTCAGTCAACTACGATGTCTTAATTTTATATAATAAAAAGGAATGAAAAGTGACTACAGAGAAAACCACATACTTGATTCTTGCATTATCTTAACCCCAATTTCTAAAAATTAAAAACTCTTTCAGTCAGCTCTGTAGCCCTGCAGGGAAGGGAGACACACGGCTGAGCAAATAAAAAGTGACAAGAGGCCAATTAAAATCTGGTTGTCAGTCAGATACCCCCAAGGTCCGGGGCTTAGAAGGAGTCAGTGTCATTCATTTTGCAGAAACAGAATGCAAAATAATTAGTTCAACACCTTAAAGCATGACATTGAATTTAGCATCACTTGTGTGGATTTTATAGTTGTGA
This sequence comes from Balaenoptera acutorostrata, assembly GCF_949987535.1. Lineage (NCBI taxonomy): Eukaryota > Metazoa > Chordata > Mammalia > Artiodactyla > Balaenopteridae > Balaenoptera > Balaenoptera acutorostrata. The sequence continues at coordinate 81,026,236 of NC_080080.1, forward strand.
GTCTTAGTACTTGTGTTTTAGAAATGAAATGAAATGATAAATATATATCTATCTTTTTTTCCGAATCTGCTTTTATTCCCACCTTTGAAATTGGATGCTATGTTAGATTATTTTACAATTATAATAATTCAACTGAAGAAATCTATAGTATATTATACTATTATACTATATATTTTTACTAATATATACTAATATTATACTCTAACTTAATTGTTCCTGGTTATATACAATATGAAATCATAATAAATTCTTTATAGAAAACTTTATAAGATAATATGGTACAGGCACAAAAACAGACATATAGGTCAATGGAACAGGATAGAAAGTCCAGAGATAAACCCATGCACATATGGTCACCTTATTTTTGATAAAGGAGGCAAGAATATGCAATGGAGAAAAGACAGCCTCTTCAATAAGTGGTGCTGGTAAAATTGGACAGCTACATGTAAAAGAATGAAATTAGAACACTCCCTAACACCATGCACAAAAATAAACTCAAAATGGATTAAAGACCTATATGTAAGGCCAGACACTATCAAACTCTTAGAAGAAAACATAGGCAGAACACTCTATGACATAAATCACAGCAAGATCCTTTTTGATCCACCTCCTAGAGAAATGGAAATAAAAACAAAAATAAACAAATGGGACCTAATGAAACTTAAAACCTTTTTCACAGCAAAGGAAACCATAAACAAGACGAAAAGACAGCCCTCAGAATGGGAGAAAATATTTGCAAACGAAGCAACTGACAAAGGATTAACCTCCAAAATTTATAAGCAGCTCATGCAGCTCAATATCAAAAAAACAAACAGCCCAATCCAAAAATGGGCAGAAGACCTAAATAGACATTTCTCCAAAGAAGATATACAGATTGCCAACAAACACATGAAAGGATGCTCAACATCACTAATCATCTGAGAAATGCAAATCAAGACTACAAAGAGGTATCACCTCACACCAGTCAGAATATCCATCACCAAAAAATCTACAAACAATAAATACTGGAGAGGGTGTGGAGAAAAGGGAACCCTCTTGCACTGTTGGTGGGAATGTAAATTGATACAGCCACTATGGAGAACAGTATGGAGGTTTCTTAAAAAACTAAAGATAGAACTACCATATGACCCAGCATTCCCACTACCAGGCATATACCCTGAGAAAACCATAATTCGAAAAGACACATGCACCCCAATGTTCACTGCAGCACTATTTACAATAGCCAGGTCATGGAAGCAATCTAAATGCCCATCAACAGATGAATGGATAAAGAAGGTGTGGCACATATATACAATGGAATATTACTCAGCCATAAAAAGGAACGAAATTGGGTCATTTGTAGAGATGTGGATGGACGTAGAGAGTGTCATACAGATTGAAGTAAGTCAGAAAGAGAAAAACAAAAATTGGGTCCTTTGTAGAGATGTGGATGGACGTAGAGAGTGTCATACAGAGTGAAGTAAGTCAGAAAGAGAAAAACAAAAATTGTATATTAATGCATATATGTGGAATCTAGAAAAATGGCACAGATGAACCAGTTTGCAAGGCAGAAATAGAGACACAGATGTACAGAACAAATGTATGGATACCAAGGGGCAAAGTGTGGGTGGTGGTGGGATGAATTGGGAGATTGGGATTGACATGTATACACTGATGTGTATAAAGTAGCTAACTAATAAGAACATGCTGTATAAAATAAAATTCAAAAAAGGAAAACTTTATAATGAACAAGAGGCATGCTTTATTTTATTTTTTAATTCTGTTTTACCAAAAATCTCTGCATCTGAACACAGTTTGATGTATTTTGCCTAAATCACGAAAATCTGACAGAAAAAAATAAAAATTTTTATCATTATATGGTGACAGTAACATTCAGTACAATGCACATGTTTTCAATGTTGAATTTGATGACTTGAATAGTATTCCTACTAGTGTAATCATCACCCAGTAAAGACAAAAAATATCTCCTCACGCGGAAACTTGCCTCACGCTCTGGTCAGATTTCTGTAACTAAATATCAGTTTTGCCTGTTCTAGGAGTTCATATAAATGGAATCCTACTGCATGTGCTCTTTTAAGCTTGGCTTGATTTTTTTTTTTTTTAACATCTTTATTGGAGTATAATTGCTTTACAATGGTGTATTAGTTTCTGGTTTATAACAAAGTGAATCAGCTATACATATAGGTATGTCCCCATATCTCTTCCCTCTTGTGTCTCCCTCCCATCCTCCCTATCCCACCCCTCTAGGTGGTCACAAAGCACTGAGCTGATCTCCCTGTGCTATGTGGCTGCTTCCCACTAGCTATCGATTTTACATTTGGTAGTGTATATATGTCCATGCCACTCTCTCACTTTGTCCCAGCTTACCCTTCCCCCTCCCCATGTCCTCAAGTCCATTCTCTACATCTGCATCTTTATTCCTGTCTTGCCCCTAGGTTCTTCATGACCATTTTTTTTTTAGATTCCACATATATGTGTTAGCATACGGTATTTGTTTTTCTCTTTCTGACTTACTTCACTCTGTAGGACAGTCTCTAGGTCCATCCACCTCATTACAAATAACTCAATTTCGTTTCTTTTTATGGCTGGGTAATATTCAATTGTATATATGTGCCACACCTTCTTTATCCATTCATCTGTCGATGGACAATTTAGGTTGCTTCCATGTCCTGGCTATTGTAAATAGAGCTGCAGTGAACACTGTGGTACATGATTCTTTTTGAATTATGGTTTTCTCAGGGTATATGCCCAGTAGTGGGATTGCTGGGTCATATGGTAGTTCTATCTTTAGTTTTTTAAGGGACCTCCATACTGTCTTCCATAGTGGCTGTATCAATTTACATTCCCACCAACAGTGCAAGAGGGTTCCCTTTTCTCCACACCCTCTCCAGTATTTATTGTTTGTAGATTTTTTGGTGATGGATATTCTGACTGGTGTGAGGTGATACCTCTTTGTAGTTTTGATTTGCATTTCTCAGATGATTAGTGATGTTGAGCATCCTTTCATGTGTTTGTGGGCAATCTGTATATCTTCTTTGGAGAAATGTCTATTTAGGTCTTCTGCCCATTTTTGGATTGGGTTGTTTGTTTTTTTGATTTTGAGCTGCATGAGCTGCTTGTATGTTTTGGAGGTTAATCCTTTGTCAGTTGCTTCATTTCCAAATATTTTCTCCCATTCTGAGGGTTGTCTTTTCGTCTTGTTTATGGTTTCCTTTTAAGCTTGGCTTGTTTTGCTCACCATGTTTTTGAAAATTCATCTGTGTGTCAGATGTATCAACAGATGATATACTTTGTTGCTGTCAGTTGTGAGCAGCTTGTCTGTGTGAACGTATGAGTATTTGTTTATTCCTTCACCTGGGTGGCCACTTCGGTTGTGTCCAGTTTTTACCTCTTCTGAATAATGCTGCCATGAACACTCACATGTAGGTCTTTTTGTGGACTCATGTATCCATTTTCTTGAATAAAAACCTAACCTCGTAACTTCTGGATCACTATGTTTATCTGTTCTTCAGGTTTGGATATTTTCTTTCTTCCTTTTTATTAAAATAAATTTATTTATTTATTTTGGGCTGTGCTGGGTCTTCGTTGCTGCGCACGGGCTTTCTCTAGTTGCGGCGAGCGGGGGCTACTGTTCGTTGCGGTGTGTGGGCTTCTCATTGTGGTGGCTTCTCTTGTTGCGGAGCACAGGCTCTAGGCATGTGGGCCCAGTAGTTGTGGCTCGTGGGCTCTAGAGTGCAGGCTCAGTAGTTGTGGCTCACGGGCTTAGTTGCTCCACAGCATGTGGGATCTTCCTGGACCAGGGCTCGAACCCGCGTCCCCTGCATTGGCAGGCGGACTCCTAGCCACTGCGCCACCATCTTTCTTTCAAGCTCATTGACTCTTCTGCTGTCTAATATATGTCAAGTGAAATTTTCATTTTAGTCACACTAGTTCTAGAGTTTACATTTTTTATGGTTCTTAGTTCTTCGTTGACATTTGCCTGTGTTAGCTCATTAAGAACATAGCTTCTTTAATTTTTTGCATACATTTATAATAACTGCTTTAATGTCCATCTCTGATCAATTCAACATCACATCCATAGTTTCAGAGGTGATTACTCTTGACTACTTACTTTCTTAGGTCTGGACTATATGTTCAGTTTCCTTGCGTGTCTTGTAACTTTTAAATACATGTCAATTACTGGATTGCACCCTGGACTTGTGTAGATGCTGCTTCGTGCCTTGTCTCAGTGGAAGTGCAGGACAAGCCAAGAGGACCCCCAACCCGGCACCCCTTGCTTTGCTTGGACTCCAGCACCCTGCCTGGCAGAAAGCTGGACCATTGTTACAAGTTTTACTTTTCTCAGGTTTCTTAGTTTTACGCTGCTTATTCTCCAGTGTTTGAAAACCATGCATTCATCTATTTTGTTCTCTTTTATGGTTGTTTGTAACGGAAGGACTGGTTTGCTCCCAGTATGCAGCTTACAGCTCCATAGTCAGAAGCAGAAAATGCACTCATTCTAAATTATGTATTTTTTCCCTACTATTTTCGCCTTGATACCATTGTTTAAACAGAGGTTTTTCCTTCCTTAATTCAGTCTGTATTCTAGGCTTCTCTCCACCTGAATTTTCACAGCAGCTCTCTCTGCCTGCACCACTTTCCTTTTTTCTTACAGCATCAGATTTATTGCAAAGGACAAATTAGAGCCTATCACCTCTCTGCTTAACAACATCATAGGATTTTCTCTTTCCAATTAGGTTAAGAAAAATATTATACTTGAGAACAAGTCCCTTCAGACTCTGGTCCTAATCTAAATTTTCAGCCATATTTCTTGTCGCTTCCCAACCCAAACTGTACTGTCGCTCACGCTCCCCTTTCCTGAGAATGCGGTGACCTTTCCAGGCTTCAGGTCGCCCCATAAGCTCTGTTTTTTACCTAGAAGACATTTCTTTCCTTTACCTGCTTGGCAGGGACTCCCTCGGTCTTCCGGACCCAGATCAGTTTCCTCATCTTGTTTCTCCTAAAGACCCAACTTTTCCTTGTACTTGTTTCTATTAAAATAGTTCATATTGTGACTGTTTATCAACTTTTCATTAAACTTAAAATGTTCTGGGGAAAAATAGCATCTCCTTAAGCTTTCTACCCTTTGCGTCTACAACGCCCAGTTTTTAGAAATACTTGTTAAATAGGCAGAGGATTAATGAACAGATTTTTAAAGTTATTTTTGTTTTTCAGGTATTTTCATTCCTGTTGCTTTAGATTAGGGATGTGGACTATTAAATCATTAGCCTTTTTAATATATCTTAACAGAGAACAAAACATTTCAATAACAACTACAAAAAAAACCTTTAAATGTAGTAGTGTAATTTTTTTGTGATTTTAACATGAATACTAGCACTGGAACTTATTTGCAACCCATTTCTAGTTAGGGAATTGAAATCTGGATTTTAAGCTTATTTTTCTCATTTCATAAAGACTTGCTGACCATGAACAGTCCCCAGTAGATAATCCCTTTAGGAACATAATAGACCAAAATGTTTTATCAACTTTTCTATTCATTACCCTAAATCCTTAGTAAAATATTTTGTGTTAGTATCAGCCCTGGTGTGTTTGGGCTCATATATGCCATATCTGTGACTGTCCTTAAAAGGGCGATGGCAGAAACATTCACCAAAATATTAAAAAATAAAATGTAACACATAGGTTCTTAGATTTCAAGTGGAAGAGTTGCTGTTGAGAAACTAAAAATGTGATCAAGTCCTTGTTTTCCCTTCTGTGAGTTAAACCTAGAAAATTGCTTTGTTACAAGCTCTTGAGGAAAAAGCAGGGCCAGTTGGAACTCATGTCTTGATTAGCATGGAAATGGTTAATGTAATGCTGTTTTCCTCCAGACTCGCGTGTCACTGCCCGCCTCCTAGGACTCAGTTACTGCTGAGCTCAGTGGAGGCAAAGGAACCATCCACTCTGCTGGGGAAGGTCTTCGGGGCCGGGGGTCCCGGGGTCCCTGTGCCCACGGTCGGTACACACAGAACCGCAGGGATGCCGCCCGCTGGCGTCTCAGACACGGAATCTCTCTGACACGTGGAAAGGGCAAAAACTCAGCTTCTGCATCTCAATCGCAAATCAAGCAGAAGCGAGTCCTACCTTCAAGTTCCCCGTCCAGTCTCCTTTGTTCTGGGGACCGTGGGTGGTCGGTTGGAACTGGTTTTTGTGACTGCAGGAAATCTCCAGACCACGTTTATCTCTCAGCTGAGCGGAGCCAAGATCCATTAGTGTCAGTAGCTGGAGCAAGAGAGGCCCACGCAGCCGTCGTCTGCTAGAATCTCACATAATCTTCCCTTAGAAACTAAGAAAGGAGCCGCGGGGGGCCGTGCAGTTGTCGGTGAGGGTCCCATTAGCCAGAGGCGTCCTGCTGGCGGCTTAAAGGGTCGGGCAGTCTGACCACCCTGAAAGTCACCTGAAGTGAGGGTGGGTCTCATCAGGAGTAGTAGATTTTTTTAAAAGTCTTGCAAACCTCTGCTTACAAAATACATTTTAAAAAGAAAGAAAGCAATAGCATAGCTGTCTGTTGCCTGTTTTCCAATATACCTTGACTTACTGTGATGGCTTCTAGCATTCATGTCTCTTCAGTTACTCTATGGCATTGTTTTTTCCCCCTGAAAACCACATTTTATCATGTCTTTCAATCCTTCACTGTTTTCTCTTCCATAGTTTCAACTTTTACTTTTTAATTAAGCATACCTTTCTTTTAAAAAAATTTGATAGTTTCTTTTGTCCCATAATTTTCTTAATTCTCTCTTTTTCTAATTTCTTTAATCCATTAAAAAAAACCTTCCTTCTACAATGACTTAGTTTCTCCACACATTGATTCTCTCAGTAGCATCTTAGCTCCACAGACATTTATTATGTTACTGTTATTTATAAACCAGGATTCGGGAGGAGTGGGCAGGACAGATGAAATCCATGCCATTCCTGCATTTAACAGTCTCCAAAGTGTGACTTCAAGGCGTTTGTCTGTTTCGGTCATCCTGACGACTGTTTCATTTCACGGTGATTTCCCAGCATCTGGAGAAGTGTTGACAGGCAGGGAGGGTCCAGGATCGCGGGGCCCGAAGCTTATGCAAACAAGCGTCTTGTGAGCACGTGTGCCACCTGGAAACATCGCAGGCGAGCTCTAGGGCCTGCGAGGGACGCTGGGGCCCTGACTCTGGAGAGTTACTTTCGCTTGCTTCGTGGTGAACGTGCCTCCAAGCAGTCGCTCAGTGACTAGCCTGACCCACCCCAGGTGTTTTCCTGGTCCAAGCACATCTCTCTTAGGGTCGGTGGCTCTGCTGCATCTTTTAGGTGATTGCTCCAGAGGGAGATGCCCAGTCTCTCGGGAGGCCCTGGCAGCCCACGGACCCCAGGGCACTTCGGGGAGGGAAGCCAGCTCTGTGAGTGCTAAAACGTCAGCGTGAATGTGGACGCCCTGCGAGCCAGACTCGAACACAGGGCTCAGGAAACTGCAGCCTACAGGAGGCCACCTGCGCTTACAGTCTTATTGTCACACAGCCCCGCCTGTTCATTTGTATATTATCTACGGCCACTTTCCCACTATAACGGTAGAGCTGAGTACAGATCTTCCTCAACCTATGATGGCATTACATCCAATAAACCCATCCTAGGTTGAAAACATCAGAAGTTGAAAAAGCATTTAATACACCTAACCTACTGAACATCATAGTTTAGTCTACTTCAGAAGCTCAGAACACTTACATTAATTAGCCTACAGTTGGGCAAAACCATCTAACAAACAAGCCTATTCTATACTAAAGTGTTGACTATCTCATGTAATGTATTGAATACTGTACTGAGAGTGAGAAACAGAACGGTTGTCTGGGTATAGAACCATGGTAAGTGTGTCGGAGGTTCACGCCTAATCACATTTGCAAAGTCTCTTTTGCTATGTTAACATGTTCACAGGTTCTAGGGATTAGGATATGCGCATCTTTGGGGGGTGAGGGGTACATAGCCACTCTGCAAAACTCACCATTGCCAATTTCTTCCTTTTAAAAAATTGCCATTGGTGGCTTTGGCTTTGGAACAGAAGGAGATGGTGAGAAATGTTATAAGACAGCACATAGGGATAAAGGCTCTGATGTCAGACCATGGGGGTTCTAGATGCTCTTCCTGATTCTTTCTCACAGGGTAGCCTTTTGTAAGGGTACCAAACCAAAATCGTTTTGCAGTTTTGCGGACACAAATGAAATTTATAAATCAAATTTTTATAGTTAAGATTAAATAGGACAATAAAAATAAAATGTTTATCTCCTAGCTATCATGTAGAAAAGACTCTTAGCTATCTGTTTATCTATCATCATCTATCTATCTCTATCTCAAGCTATCTTACTATTACTACTATAATCACATGGAGTATGACTTCAAAACCTTGAAGAAATCTCCAAGCATTTTTGTCAAATGCCTTGAATTTCACCGATAACTTTTGTTCATTGCCCCCTATTTATACTACCATGGCATGCTTTTATGAACTATAGTTTATGTCTCAAACATCTGATTATGCCTCCTGACTGGCCTATGATTTTTTAGAGCAGGGGCTGTCAATTAGTCATATTTTTAATCCCAGACTAGTGGCTAGAAAGCTCTAGGGGTCATTAAGAATTTGTGGACTGAGTGAAAAGGGTTAATCGTTTTGATCTCGGAGGGGCAGCAGTGACTGGTCCTGAAGTGAGTGAACCTGGGTAGCCTGGATGAAAACCAGGAATCCTAGCCGCCAGACCACCAGGGGCTAGAGGCTAGAAGCTAACTGGCCCTAGCTCTTTCTCCGTTAGCAAACAAGAATGTTTCAAGGAGGCAAAAACTGTAAAAACAGGTGCAAAGTTTATTATTAGAGACACAGCAGGACAAGTGGGAGAGCACACAGAGAAGCAGTTTATTTATTTAAGTCAGAAGCTAGGAAGAAATACACACCCAGAAGGAAAGGGTGTGGGCGTCCTCTCTAACGAGGAGGAGTACAGTAAGGAGGTGAGTTAAATCACTTACATAGGACAGTCCTTCCAGGTCTTTGTTCACATGTGGCCAATTGTCCTGTTTCTTTTTTCACACCTGACTGGTCCCAGGACCTCCCCGACATGCGTGCACAACTTTTTGCTAAGACAGATCCCACCGCAGAGGCCTGTGGGTGCAGGTCCACACTTATTACGGGGTGGCAGCCCCTCCCTTTTTGACCCCCAAGGAGCCTTCCTGCGCATGTGCAGACAGGAGGTTTTCCTTGACCTCAGGAGTGCTCATCTTATCTCTTTACTTCAGCAGAGCTCAGCTTCTGCCACTGGCTTTGTCCTTGGAGCATCTGGGTGAGAACCAAGCTTCAGAGTTACTCCATGGGCAAACCCCAGCTGTCCAGCCCAGGGGCCCATCCATCTGCTGCCTCAGTTTATGTCACAGTCAGGAACTAACACCATGCGTTATTACTGTATTTCCTTAAGTGTGGGATGCTTACTGAAGGAAATGTGTTAATTTTATATGGTTTGTAGACGTGACATTCAGTAACGTCTCACACAGGGGAAAACATATTCCTTTCCCTTTTTAGTTATTTTTATTTATGGTTGTGATATGAGGAAAAGTCTGTCTGGGGCTTACATGTCTTTAACCCCAATACTTACTTGTTAATAGCCTTTTAAGCAAAAAGAAAACATTTCTTAGGGCCAGAGATTTCAAAGTTTACTGTATGTTGGTAGAATTTAGTAAAGGTGTTTATTTTTTCAGTATCTGTATTTCATCCATGTCTACCACCGGGGTGAAAGAAAAGAGGAGGGGATTTTCTTGTTAATAGTTGCCATGCCGTAAATGTCGAAATCTTATATTCATGAAAGATTTCCTCAGAATGTTTTTTCAAAATGCCGGTGTTCCATACACATGAATTTCCGGCAGACGCAAACCGATAGTTTTTCCTGTGTGGAAGTTGGTCCCAGGCTCCGTGACCTCGTGGACCGACCTCTGTCTTGCTCCTGATTCTCTGCCGTCATTGATTTTATGTTTGTATCCTTCTCTTTCTTCTTGTTCTTTCTTAAAACTATTCTTTAGTCCCATCTCTTTCCCTTTTTCTCTAACTGATCGCAAGGTAGAGTTTAAATGATTCTTTTTATTATAGGACATATTTATTGAGTTCTATATTTTATAGTCTGCTTTTGAAAATTTGATGACCATTACATTTTTAGTTCTCTATAAAATATCACATAAAGTAGCTTAGATTACTTTCCTCCTGTAATGTAGCCGTAGAAACGTTCCTCCTCCTATAAAAGCAAAAAGTGGATAACATTGTAAGAAAAAAAAGTGACAGTTCATTTTCCCCATTTGCTTAATTTTCTGTGCCATTTCAGTTACAGAGATAATGTATCTTAAAGATAGAGCTTTATAGCTCTCCAAAATGCATAACATTTTAATTGTAGAAGAATTTTAAAAGAAAAAAGTTACAGTGCAGTAAAATCTTTCAGGAAGCATTTAGAGTCCTGATGTCAGCGTTTAGTAAAAAGGAATTTTGAGGAAAATTTCCTCCAGGTGAAGAGACTAACTTTTCTTTCTGGTGTTTAAGTGGCTCTCAATTAACTGTAATGTCACACTGTCAGTGTTTCTGATGTGACCGTCATGCTGGACGTGTCTTAGTGTGTGATAGTGTGTTGTTTACTTCTCTCAAGCTGGAGGGGACATCCACCCCCCCGCCCCTCTTGAGTCCTGTGGCTGAACTAATAATACAGTTGACACAATACAGCTTAGCAGATGAACAAGAAACAAATTTTGATTCAGGCAGCTTTTATACTTCTTAGGCAAAGAAACAGTACACTGATGAGGAATTGGCAGGACAAAGAAACTTAGGTTTTGGTGCCCAATTAGTGAAGAATCTAAACAGAGTTTGGGCTTGGGGTAGTCAGTTTAAAAAGTCACAAGACTTATTTCCATAGGCTTCTCCCCCTGAATTCTCTGTCTCTGGGGAATTCTCAAAGTCACAAGGGCATTTGGCTTTTTAGAATGACGTTTCATATTTTCTCCCTAAAAGCTACTAAATGATTATATTTGTACTAAAAATTCAGGAGAGTCTCCGAAAGCTTTTCCATAAGGACATTTTATCACAAAACGCCATTCCTCAGTGTTTGTGGTAAAGGCTTTTGTTTCATTTAAGTCATAATTGCTGCATGATCGGTCCTTCACCCTGAATCAGGCGGGCAGGTACAGCCCTGAAAAACTCCATGCAGGACCTTCTGCCCTCGTGTCTCTCCGAAAGGTCCAGTTAAATGAGAGTTCTTATTATTATCCATCCTTTTCAAACAGACATTAAGGCAAACATTAAGGTCCTTATGAAATTAGATATGAATCAACATCCTTGTCTTTGGGGCATGAAGTAGCTCATTTCAAGGTCTGAGAATCTTCTCGTTCGATTCTTTGTACATCAAAGTAGCAACAAAAGTACCACTTTTAAACATGGCTAGACTTTGTTTCCTCTTATTATTCCATGTGTGTTTCTGTTTGGCAGTAATAGGAAGGTTAGAAGCCAAATATAAACACAGTTAAACTTTATATTGTCAAAGCCAGGAGACCCCGTGAAGGCAGTTTCCACACTTGCTCTGGGCAGTGCTTTCTAACTTGGCACTTACTTCGGGCAGTGCTGCGGTCAGGCGCACCTGCAGCCTGCAGGTTCGCACCTGTGCTCAGCAGGAAGGAGGTCGGTGGGCGCTGTCTTTGTCACCCTCAGGAGCTCTGTGCATCAGATGCCACCTCAGATTGTATAAATCTGTACAGCCATAGCCATGCCGCCTTTACACCGGGTTAGTATTTTGAGTACGGAACATACGTCGTTGAGTGCTAGGTTTAGGGAGGAACCCTGACAGGTGAAGTGACACACCCGAGATACCACTGCAGAAGCTCTTTCTGTCGCCACGAGTGACTAACTATAACCAAGAAAGAGGAGTGACAATGTCTACAATTGAAAAAGTTAAAAAAAAAATAGAGCCGACATTCTCCTGAGTCATGCACATGAATCAATAAGCATTTTGAGAATTTATTGTTCTCCAACTTCCCTCTAATGAGGTTGGAGCTCACGATTGGTAATGCTTCAAGCACCAGCTACGTAGCATGAATAAGTTACTCAGAATGGTACTTATACTAAGCACGGTTAAAAGACTCTCAGCATTTCTCAGAGCTCTGGGGTGAGCCACAGTATAAAGCAGCAAGTTACAACAGGGACGGGAATGTTTAATGTTTAGCTGAATTGGTTATGAGCAGCAAAGCAGATAAGTAGTAAAGGACTGAAATGAACAAAACCAAGATTACACTGTCAGGGAAAGTTCAATGTTCTAATTTTTAAAAACTCAAACTACCACATATTTTCTGAACTCTTACAACTCATGGCCATTAATTTCACCTTTTCAACTTTCCGATTTCCATTAACCATTATTTCTCATGCTGTATGATTTAACAATTCAGAATGCAACATATCGTTAGAACTTATTCTAAGACATTAATTTAAAAATACCTTCAAAGGTACAATCAAAATTACCGTACATTAAAAATGAGCAGAAAAACAGGGCAGTGGTAACACTTGGCAGGAAAACTATTTTAGAAATTAGGAGTGAATTTAGTATGAAATTATGGGAGCTAATAATTGCATTAGTTTTCTAGGGCTGCCCTAACAAGAGCCACAAACTGGCTGGCTGCAGACGTCAGAAATGTCGCGTCTGGCAGTTCTGGAGGCTAGAAGCCTGAATTCAAGGGGTCAGCGGGACCACGCTCCCTCTGAAACCCTTAAGGGCGAACGCTTTACCTCTTAGTTTCTGGCGGTTTGCCAGCAATCCTTGGCCTTTCTTGGCTTGTGGCTGCCACACACCATCTGCTTCTGTCATCCGTGGTGTCCTCACTGTGTGTCTGTTGCCGAAACTCGGTCTCTGTTCACCGAATAGAAACACAGAGACAGAGTTTTGGGTGAAGTAGAAAAGAGTAGCTTTATTGCTTTGCCAGGCAAAGGGGCCCGCAGCAGGCTAACGCCCTCAAGACTGTGTGACCCGCCCTGCGGGGTAGTGAGGAGTCTTACAGTGTCCAAGGAGCAGGGCGTGGTCAGCTCGTGGGCAGTTCTCGGAATGGTTGGCACCAAGGTGAAGTTTCAAGCATCATCAACCTTCTGGTTTCAACCAGTCTGGGGTCTATGTGCTTGTGGTCAGCAGTTTTCATCCGGTGGGGATCTGTGTCCTGTGCAAACAACTTAGGAATGTGTGTCAGGCCTTTATCTGTATCTTTTAGGGAACTGGGAGTTTGGTGATTCTGCCATGTGGCAGAATTATAGTCTAAACTGTTACCAGGTCCCCAGCCCAACAGCTCTTTCTTTGTCTCTACATCTTCACGTTTCTCATCATTAACTCCTGAGTCAGCCTTTACTTCAAAAGACAAGGACCCGGGGGCTTGTATGCGGTTTCATGTCCGCGTCTGCATTTCCCTCTTCTCATAAGGATACCAGTCATGATGGATTAGAGCCCAGCCTACTGACTCATCTTAACTTGAAAACATCTGCAAGGACCATACTTCCAAATTATGAGGCCACATGCACAGGCGTGGTGTGAGGGCTTCAACAGATCTTTCTTGAGGACACAGTTCAGCTCACACCAATAATTAAAACTTATTTTTAACATAACACATTATTTACTTATTTTGTTGGAAGTGCAGGGTAGGGCACACAGCAATAACGAGAAACTCAAAGCTTTGGCAAAACAGTCTAGATGTTATGACTTCAAAGGGGAAGGAAGTTTTTCAAAATAAATTTTAGACGTATGTTCTTCAAATCAAACCTAGTACTTGATTTATAAATATAATCTGGACAGTTCCAAATCCCGTGGAGTCTTTCTGGGAATATAAAAGGAGGGGACACAGAACACTAACTTGCTTTCTGAGGACAGCAACATTTAGACGTTAAAAAAAATGACAGTCTGAAAAAAGGAACTTTTGTAAGATAATAACTCGTATAAATTTAGATAAAAATTCTAAACAAAGCATTGAAAATCCAAGTTGAGCAATGTATGTATAAAATATGACCAGAATAGTTTCATTCTGGTAATATAATTGGTACAAAATTTTTTAAGTATTGATGAGATTTATGTCATGAACAGATTAAAAAGGAAAAAAAATGATCATTTCAGTATTGGTAGAAAAAACATTCCATGAAAAATGGAACAACTCTCTTGAATTTAAGAAAAGCCCTTAGCGTTCTAGGAAAAATAGAGTATCCTAACTTAATAAAGAGCATCTCAAAAAATCTACTGCAAACTATTAAATGTTAAAAGCATTTCATTTAAAAACATAAGTAAGACAAGGATGGCAACTGCCATGATTTATATTCAAAGTTGTGCAGTCACCCCTCCATACCCTCAGTTCTACATCCAGGGATTCAACCAAGCACAGATCAAAAAAAAAAAATTCAAGTAAATTTCAAAAAGAAAAACTTGAATTTGCCATGCTCCAGTAACTATTTACATAGCATTTACATTATATTTACAGCTATTTACATAGCATTTACATTGTAATAGGAATTATAAGTAATCTAGAGATGATTTAAAGTATACAGGAAGATGTGCATAAGTTACATGCAAATACAACTCCATTTTATATAAGGGACTTGAGCATCCGTGGAGTTTGGTATCCATGGAGGGGGGCCTGGAACCAGTCCCCCCATGAATACTGAGGTATGATTGTACTGAAAATCATAACCAAGACAATAAAATAGAAAAGAAAGAAATACTGGAAAGGATACAATAATACTGTTATAATTATATTTGCAAATTACTTAGTAAACTAAGAAGAACATTAGAAAAATTAAATTGCAATACCAAATGAGGAGAAAGATTAACAAAAGTTGTACAATGTGCTAGGAAGAAAATTATAAAATTCTGTGGAGAGTTGTTAAAGAATACCTACAGAAATGGAGACCACTATCTTATTCAGGAGTAGTAACATTCAATAAAACAAATGGGCCAGCACTGCCCCCAAATGATATATTTATTGTAATTCCAATTAAGATCCAACTAGTGCTTTGTTGTGGCATCAACAAGCTGATTTTAAAATTAACTTGGTAGGGAAGATGGCCAAGAAGAGCCCAGTGGAATGATATGATGTTCCAGGTAGCAACATTTAGGCAGTAATTAAGACAGTGCAGTACTGACTCCAGAATCGACAAATAGACCAATAGAATGCAAAAGAGAGCCACCAAAAATGTGCTTATATATGGAAACATGATATTTGAAAGAACTTAAGACAAATTAGTGAGAAATTAGAACGTATTTAATCCATGGTGCTGTAACAATTGGCTAAAAATGAGTATGGAGTCCTATCTCACAGCATATATGAAAATCAATTCCAAATAGATGAGGGATTTAAATCTGAGAGGAAAAGTTTTTAACTTTACAAAAAACATAAAGGAGAATATCTTTATGACATTGAGAAAGAAAAGAATATTTTAAGAGAAAAAATACTAACTATAAAAAAATGATAAAACTGACCTTAAAATTAAGAAAATATTCCCATCAAAGTCCAACATAATGAGAAGGATAAAAAACAGTCACAAATTTGGAGAAATACATTTGAACATAGAAAACAAAGTATTAGCATCCACAATATATACAGAACTCCTAAAGTAAGAAAGAAAAACATAACCCAATAGAAAAATGGATAAAAAAGGTATAAGCAGGAATTTTACATAAGAAAAAAAGAATGCCGAATAAATATATAGAAAATGCTCGGCTACATAATCAATCAGGAAAATGCAAAATCATAGTGAAACACCATTTCACATTCATCAGATTAACACAAAATTTCAAAGTAGACTTATTTTCAAGTAGGTCCTTGGAAAATAACGGTCACTTGATTCTAAATCTCTCAACACAGTCTCCCACAAAACTCTAAGACCAGCAAAGAGGACACATCAAAAAACATGTGACTCATACATTGAGAATTAGTGGAAGACAGAAAATGGCATGAGTTTCAAGTTACTGTAAGTTTGAGAATAACCACCAAGTTCCATCGAAGGCCACTTCCACTGCATGTCTGTGGGTGTGGAGAGAAGGATGGGTGATAAAACATCTCTGTGGACAAAGAAAGGGGAGCAGGGCAAACATGAACTGCAGGAAAAAAAAGTTGATTGAAAGAAAAATTTCAACACCAGGTACTAAATGAGCTAACGCAGCTCCGGAACTTGGGAATTGAGGCCAGTTACAGGCTGAACGTAACCAGAGACAGCATTGTTTCTGGGGACGGTGACGTGAAAGCAGAAGGAAATGAAATCAAGAATCTGTAGGGATGAAAGAGAAACAAACCAGCCAGTGCTGCCTGCTCCAATCCCATCACCACCAACGTTGCAGTTGAAGATGCCATGCCTCGCGGTGGGGGCAGAAGACTGTGCTACTGGCTGGAAACCCAGTTCATGAAACACCTGGGAATAAAAAAGAGAGAGAGAAGACCTATTGCCTATAAAACTGTGTAGCAAGAAAACAGAAATGCAGATCAAAACATTTCAGAGAAAAATCCTCCCAGGAAATAGATTGAAACAGAGGGAAATACTCGAGTCTGAACTAAACAAGCACTCAAACACACAAACAAGTACTTGGAGATATAAAAAGCCCAGCTATCTTCAGAAATTAAGGGAAAAAAATGCAGGATGGGGAGCAGGAGGAGGAGGAAGGCAGCAGTAATGAGAGTTGACCAAACTCAAAACTTTTTTGAAGAATAGATGACAATGTGCCAAAGGCTAAGAGGTTCACTCAGCTAGGAACTGTATCACAGAAGATTTCCGAATGCTTATCGGGAGAGTACGACGTGCTGCTTTGGATGGCAGCTGGTACCATCTATTAAGATGGAAGCTATGCACATGGATGTGTATGATAGAGACCTTCTGTGGGCTCATTGTGAGAGTATGAGTTGCACACATATTTTTTGTGTGTGTGTGGTGAAGGGAAGGACAGCGTTTATGGCAGGCACCAAGCAAGGAGTCCAGGCAGCTAGTGTTGCACACATGTTTTGGGCAGCAGTTTACCATTATCTATCAAAATTCCACACATCATGCTCTGCACACAGCATTCGAAGCTCTACCCTTGGCATGTTCTAGAGCAGGGATCTGCAAACCCAAGCCCACAGGCCAAATCCCACCCATGCCTGATTTTGTAAATAAAGTTTTATTGGGACACAGCAGTGTCCACTTTTTTTTTTTTTAATATTGTATGTTAACTATATTTCAATTTTTAAAAATTAGAAAATTAAAAGGTTAAAAATAAAATTTCAATAGTATTACTAAAAAATGTTAATTTTTCTCAGATTGATCCAATGGTTCAACTAGATCACAATTACAATAGTAGCAAGATTTTCTGGAGAGAAACTGACAAGCAGATTCTAAAATTTATATGGAAATTCAAATGACCCACATCAGTCAAAAATTTTAAAAAAGAAAGCACAAAGCTGAAGGATTTATACAATTTGATTTCAAGACTTACAAATATATATTAGTCAAGACAATGTGATATTGGTATAGAGTTCAATGGAAAAGAATAGATAGTATCCAAAATAGACTCACATATATACGGTAAATTTTCGACAAAGATGCCAATATAAATGAATGGGGAAAGAGATCCTTTTAAATAAATGGTGCTAGAATAACTGAATATTTCTGTGGGAAAAAAATGAACATCAATCTTTACCATATACCATACAGAAAAGATCAAATTGAAATGGATTTTATACATGAGTGTGGAGTCTAAGATATAAAATTTATAGAATAATATGTAAGAATAATCCTTGAAACCTTATAGTAAGTATATCTTATCTAGCACACAAAAATTATAAGTTCCCAAAACTGATAAATTTAACTTTAACATAATTTAAAACTTTTGCTCCTCAAAGACACCATTAAGGAAAAGAAAGTACAAATTGTAAAAAAGATATTTATAGAACATATATCTCATGAAGGACTTTTATCCACAATACATGAAGAACTCTTTCAACACATTAAGACAAACAGCACAGTATAAAAATGGGCAAAATATTTTAAGTGATGCTTTATAAAAGAAGATTTTATTTTATTTTATTTTATTTTTTATTTTTTAACATCTTTATTGAAGTATAATTGCCTTACAATAGTGTGTTAGCTTCTGCTTTATAACAAAGTGAATCAGTTATACATATACAATATGTTCCCATTTCTCTTCCCTCCTGCATCTCCCTCCCTCCCACCCTCCCTATCCCACCCCTCTAGGTGGTCACAAAGCACTGAGCTGATCTCCCTGTGCTATGCGGCTGCTTCCCACTAGTTATCTATTTTACATTTGGTAGTGTATATATGCCCATGACACTCTCTTACCCTGTCACATCTCACCCCACCCCCTCCCCATATCCTCAAGTCCATTCTCTAGTAGGTCTGTGTCTTTATTCCCGTCTTGCCACTAGGTTCTTCATGGCCTTTTTTTTTTTTTTTCCCCCTTAGATTCCGTATATATGTGTTAGCATACTGTATTTGTTTTTCTCTTTCTGACTTACTTCACTCTGTATGACAGACTCTAAGTCCATCCGCCTCACTACAAATAACTCGATTTCGTTTCTTTTTATGGCTGAGTAATATTCCATTGTATAAATGTGCCACATCTTCTTTATCCATTCATCTGTCGATGGACACTTAGGTTGCTTCCATGTCCTGGCTATTGTAAATAGAGCTGCAATGAACATTTTGGTACATGACTCTTTTTGACCTATGGTTTTCTCAGGGTATATGCCCAGTAGTGGGATTGCTGGGTCGTATGGTAGTTCTATTTGTAGTTTTTTAAGGAACCTCCATACTGTTCTCCATAGTGGCTGTATCAATTTACATTCCCACCAACAGTGCAAGAGGGTTCCCTTTCCTCCACACCCTCTCCAGCATTTATTGTTTCTAGATTTTTTGATGATGGCCATTCTGACCGGTGTGAGATGATATCTCATAGCAGTGTCCACTTTTAAGTGTTGTCTCTGGCTGCTTTTGTGCAAGATGGAAGAGTTGAGTGATTGCAACGTGTGGAAGGCAATGCTGAAAACAATTACTCTCTGGGCCTTTACAATGAATGTTTGCTGATGGCTGGTCTAGAGAGACCTTTGTGCATGTGAAGAAGCACGTGTGAGACTGTTCATGGTACAAAAGCTGAAAACATCGCAAGTATTCCTCACTAGCAGGGCAGAGCGCTGAACTGGGGGGCTATCCAATAACAGGCTCCTAACGGCAGAGACGTGCGCCCGTGTGCCTGGATCTCCAGATGCACCGCGGAGTGAGAGAAGGAAGTGCACCCAGTTTCCATCGGTGTCAGGGTGACACATGCAGCTGTGCTCTAGGAACCTGTGGAGTTGCAGGGGTGAAATAAGACGACAGAGTCAAGTATGTTCCGCTGTCCCCATGCTTATCTTCAGGGGTAGGAGAAACACAGTCAGAGCAGCTCCCACGAGCCTCAAAAGTATTGGTCATGTTTTCTTTCTTTAAGTGGGTGATGTGTCCAAAGCTGTTTGTCTTAAATCATCATTTGCATTATGATTTTTTTTTTTAGTTTTAAAAAACTGCTTTAAATTCCAGATCAAATGATCATTGTCTTTTTAGCAAGAGAAAATTTATCTAACACATTATATTGTTACCGAAAGTGGGGTCTGGCTACTCGCCGCCCTAAAGCCAATACTCGAGAGGCAACTTTGGTGGAAGGGAAAGTTTGCTTTGTTTCAGAGGCCGGCAACCCGGGGAGAGGGCGAACTTGTGTCCAAAGGCTGACTCCCCCGACTGACAATCAGTGGGCAAGAGCTTTTATAGACAGAGGGAGGGGTCTACATTCAGAAACAGCACAGTCAGCCCCGACAGGCATCTTGAAATTGGTCACTGGTCGTCTGACCAGCGTCATCTCGATTGTTTTAGGTACAGGTAATCTTCAGCTCCAGGGTCAGCTTGTTCCCATTTCCTTGAGGCCAGTTCTTGCACTTGTAGCAGCTTACGTCATGGTTACAGTCTGGTCATCATGTAGTTAACTTCTTCCACCTGGTGAGGGTTTCAGTATCTGCAAGACACCTCACAGGATACAGGTCAGATTATTATCAGTAGCCCTTGAGGAACTAAAGGTCCTGGACTTTGCTTAATAACTAAACTATTATTTTTTTGTCCTTTTTGGCTGTATTTCTTTGCTTCTGCATTTTCTGACCTCTCTGATTAAACATATTCTTTGGCTACAGTTTTTCTACAGACAAAAGGCAGGTGGAGGAAATGGGGGGTAAGGACCATAGGGTCCTGCTCTGTTTCCATATTATTTCTACACATTATTTTTTATGCTGTTTAGCATACCTATCCTATACACTGACATGTAAATTTTTGAATGCTTAATTCGTTTATTTTCTAAATGCTTCTGAAAGAATTGGTTGGATATATGTACACACACATACACATACATACACATACCCACACACACAGATATAGTTATATTCCATATACTTATAGGTTAATTATAGAGAATAACACAGTGGATGCAACATGATTTTGCTGTGAAATGTCCTTGGTTAGGTCACTGCTCTGCTCCCTGCCAGCTGGGTGATCCCTGAATTCTTTCATCACCTCAGTGATTTTACCTGTGAAATGGGAATAGTAGTAATATCTGCATTTCCTTTTTGTATGCATAAAATAAAATCACGCTTTGCCGTCATTTGTATAAATCACACTGCCGTTGTCACTTTCAGACTCTAGCGTGTGACATCCTCCTGTCTGTCCCAGGCTGTACGGCACCCCGCGTGACACTGGCTTCTGGCCCGCCCTTTGGTTGGGGACCTGAGCCTGGTCCGAGGGTGGGACCAGGGCTGATGTGCATGCTCGTTACCAGCTTCAGCGGCTGAGAGATGGAGAGCGGTGAAGCTTTATCTGTTATACTTCTCAGAGATAACAAAATTGGTTTTTTTGCTCCAAAGTATATGTAGGAAAACATGATAGTGTGATTCCATGCTTTCTGTTATATAAAATATATGGAATGCAAGAAATAACAGATAGCATCTGGTTACAGAGTTTTTCTCACCACTGATAATACCAGATAGCATCCGTTTTTGCAAATTCTTATAAATCTTTGTAAGAAGAAAAGAAATAGACTGTCCAGGAAGGCGTAGGAAGCCGGTGGTTACGAGGCTGTGTAGACTCACTGCCATGTGTTTGAGTCGAGGCACCTCTACTCACAGCCGTTTACCTCTGGGAGGCGTATTGCTCTAAAGCTGCTTCCTGATCTGCAAAGTGTGCACAACAAGAGCTCGTGGCTTTCGTGGATCGTGGCAGCTGGCCATGACGTGGGGGCGCAGGACTCGACAGCAGGGCGGAGCCCTCCCGCCGCGTCCTCGCTGAAGACCTCTGTCCAGACCTCCTTGCAAAGCTGTGTGCTGAGGGCATTTCCTAGTGGAAAGGTAACTGGGAATCCTGCCCGGAATCTCTTGGTTCGCCCGAAGTGTCTATTGTAAATAAACTTGAATCTATGGAATCACGGGACTCAGCTGGCAGGGGAATGTAAGTTAGTCGTGTGACATCTTTACAGTTGCCAGACAGACCAAGTACAAAAAGTAAGAAAACAAAAACTGAGCAGCTGCCCCCGATTTGGCATGAAACCCACTGTTACTCTTGTATCACTTGGACCAAATGTGCTACAGACGTTGTAGCTTCGGAATCATTAGTGAAGTTGAGCAAGAGCTAGGACTCTTGTGAGCCTGTTTGACAAGCCTTTTGTGTTACTGCAGAGGTGATACATACAAAGGACGTAAAACACTGCCTAGAACTTAGTTTTAATGAACATTATACTAGAAATTATTCTTTCCTTAAAATTGTTCTTCCAAATCTCTTCCATTTACGAATTATATTGTAAAGAAAGTAGTAAAAGATTTAACTCTTTTTATTGTACATTGGCAAACATTAATAGTATTATTATACTATTCATTAATTCTTATAGATTATAAGTTCATTATATAGTTCATTAATTCTTATAGATTATTTTTAGCACCCTGGATTTATTGCAACACATAATGTGGCCAGTATGTTTAATTGGCAATAATTTAAGGATATATGTAGTCAAAAACTAAACAAAGTTGGGAAAACTTTGGTTTTTTTTTTTTAACATCTTTATTGGAGTATAATTGCTTTACAATGGTGTGTTAGTTTCTGCTGTATAACAAAGTGAATCAGCTGTACATATACATATATCCCCATATCTCCTCCCTCTTGCGTCTCCCTCCCACCCTCCCTATCCCACCCCTCTAGGTGGTCAGGATAAGCTGGGACAAAGTGAGAGAGTGGCACGGACATGTATACACTACCAAATGTAAAATAGAAAGCTTTGGTTTTTTGAGTAAGCTGTCTTCCCCACGTGTATTAGTTTGCTAGGGCTGCATGACAGCATAGCATAGACTGCATGGCTTAAATAAGATAATTTAGTGTCCTACAATTCTGCAGTCTGGAAGTCCTAGATCAAGGTGTTGGGAGAGTTGGTTCCTGCTGGGGGCTCTCTCCTTGCCTGGGGGACAGCCGTCTTTTCCCTGTGTCTTCACGTGGTCTTCCTTCTAGCCTGGGTCCACTTTTCCTTTCCTTATAAGAACACTAGTCATATCGGATTAGGGTCCATCCTAATGACCTTTTTTTTTAACTTAACTACTCTTTAAAGGCCCTGTCTCCAAATGCAGCCCCATTCTGAGGTACCGGGGGTTAGGACTTCAACATGTGAATCTGAGGGGGACACCACTCCGCTCATAGGACCATGTCAGTGGCACCGATTCTCCTGTGTCCCATCGTAGTCTACTGTGGTGTACCCAGCAGGAGAAAAGTGCTTGGCATGCGGTACTCAATTATTTCTTGAAACAATGAACACAGGTGCTCCCTTTAATAGTGTTTTGAAACTGTATCCTTTCATTTAAAAATGCATGTGTTTGTTTTAATTAGTCAAGAGATAATCAGCTAGTATATATTAATAATTAAAAGCAATATATCCCTTTTAGGCTAACATGTGGATATTAAATCGTGCAATTCCTAAGGCCAATTCGTGAAGTTTTAGATGAAAAGATGTGCTTAAAAAAAAAACTTGACAGAACTTATACCTTGAATCATTTTGTAAAACTTGAATAGAAAGGGATAGTTCACAAGCATGGGGTTTAAGAACTTATTGGTGGCAGTTCAGAGCCTCCTTAGCTGGAGAGCGAGTATCCGCCTTTCCAGCTGCTTCCCTTCGGCTGCCTGTGTTCGGCTCAGCCCAGGACCGACTGTCACACGCATCGTTCTTTGCTCACCACCAGGTTCTGGTACCAAAACCCCCGAGTTTTCAGCCCCATGCAGCTAGCTTGACTGAGACAGGCGTCGCTGGGCTGTGTGCTCTGCGACAGTGGTGACAGCATTCAGCAAGGCCAGGCTGGTGTGCATGTGAAGGCAGAGTCCCCGCGGGATTACATGAGCGGCCGTGAGATTCCCAAGGTTGAAAAACCTATATAGTTTTTTTTTTTTTTTTCAAGTAATGTTCTTCTCACTTGGGGTACTTGTGTAAAATGTTCTGAGCTATGTTTTACCCTCAAATATCTTTTTCTCTCTGAAAAGTGAAGGCTAACTTACTTTGTATAGGATTCCTGAATTGTGGTCTTTTTTTACCCTCATTGATTTTTGCCTTCTTATATTGCAGTTGGAAGTTTAGATACCAATTTTTTCCTGTTTATATAGGTTTTTCAGATTCTTTAGTACAATGATTATATTAGATCTTTTTATTCTTTTTTTTCTCAGAGTTTCAGAATTAGATCACAATATGCCTAAAGGCAACTTTTATTACTAACCCAGTCTCAAACTTAGTGAGCAATTTCAATTCACAGATACACATTTTTATTCAACAAAGGGAAATTTGAATTTCATATTTCCTTGATTATTGTATAGTCCTTAAATATTGTGTTATATAATTTTTTTCCCTTTTGAAATGTCCCTGGGAGCTAGGCCTGCAGGATCTACCCTCCCAATCTCTCTGCTTTATCCTCATAGTTCCACCTTTTTTATGTTTTTGCTAAATGCTCTGATTTATTTTTGCACATGACCACACGTATCAGATTCACTGATTTCAGTCTCAGCAGGGAACATCTACCTCTTAAATTTACCTATTTAGTTTCTTAGTTCCAGCATCATCTGTTTAAGCTTTGAAAAGCTTTTTTCTGCAGCATTTGCGATGGCTTAGTCCTTGTATTCTCATCTGTGTCTCTTCCACCCCATGGGGCATCCTCTCTCTCTGGCTCTCGGGCTCCTAAACTGGACGCTCTTCCTTTCTTGGATCATGGGGTTCAGGCCAGCTTGTTGAGGTGCCTCTGGGGCTGAAACCTGGCAGAAGGTGAGGGACTGGGCTGTGACGTCAGCCCCTCCCAGGCTGGGGCAGGAAGGCAGCCCACCTACCCAGGTTCTTCACCTTCTGAGACCAGACACCTGGCCTCGGATCCTTCCAGAGCTGAGCCGCCCTGAGCCCTCGGCCAGGCGGGGCGTGGTTCTCTGGGGCTGCAGCCCTGCGGGAGGATTCTTGGCTGTTCAGTCCCCAGGGCTTCAGCACAGCCCTGTCTGCCTACACTGGCACCCACGGGCCTCCAGGTCCCTGTGGGGCTGGGAGCTGAGGGGAGGACTGTCCTCCAGATGCTGGAACCCGTGAGGCCACGTCCATGCCTGCAGATCCTAGGGTCCTGTGGTGAGCGATCTACCTGTCTGGCAGGGACCTTTCTTCTTGCCGTTGGATGAGCTGCCTTCTGATGAAGGTCTGAGCTCCTTGGGGAAAACCTGGGCACCAGAGCTTTCCCGTGGGACTTAAGCAGCTTAAGGCTTAAGCAGCAGGCTGGCTGTTGCAGGTCACAGAGGTTCCTGTCTAATCATTTCCTGCGCACTGTGGTCTGCGCTAAAAATATGCCAAGGCAAGCGGTGAGAAAACCAGTTTTGCTCCGAGGCTAAGGTAGGACCTGGAATTGAGTTATAAAGCACAGGTTTTAATTTTAAGATTAAAATTGCTCTTATACAGAACCTGAGGGGTTACCCCAGGGAAAAAGCAAACACACTGACTGTGGGCTCATCCATCCTCCCTCTTGCCCTGACATCTGCGAAGATGTAAATCCCATGGGATCCGAGTCTGTGTTTCCTAAGAGTCTATTTCCTTTAAAAACAAGTTATTAGGGTTTATTTTTAATATTGCACTGAGACCAAACTTACCATGAGAGGTTTCTATTTGGTCATTTTGTTTCTGTGTGGAGAAACGTGGGACGTGGCATCTATTCTTTGAAGATGGATCTTTTCTCCAGTAAGTCTTCATTTTCACTAAATAGACATCCAGCCCTCAAACGCCCCATTTTTTTAGACTTGCTTCACAGTTCTGATTTTGCATGTCGGTTAGTCTCTCAAAACACTGTAATTTATCAAAATCTTGATTAAAGTGTGCTGTCCAGAAGTGACAAGGTGTGTTGTAGACAGTGGGCTGATGGTCCAACTGGCTGTTTTCCCTTCCTCACCAAAGGCATATCCACAGGCTCTCGGTGAAAAACAAAAATCACACCACTAACTTCCCCAAGTTCAGGGAACCCTCTTCCTGAGGCATCCCATGTGTTCTATTTTGGCATTGCCAACTTCTTGCTTTTGCCTTGTGGGTTTATTTTTTTGCTGGGCCTCTGTATTTTGACACACGCTTTTAAAATGTCTGCTGTCTCCCCTCTGGGCCAGCTGCATCCAAATATGTGTGAACTAATATGATCACATGTATCTAAAGACAAATTCGGTGCCGTATACTAGGATGACCTCCTTCAGGGACTAATTCTCGATGTTCCCTGTTGAATTTTTTTGTCGTGCCACCCAGCAGGGCACTAGAAGTCATTCTGGGAAGCCCGCGATTTGCACTGGCACTGCTCCCAGTGGTGGCAGAGGACGAGGAAAAACAGTCGAGGTGAGCCGGGAGCCATCTGCCGATGGTGGGTACAAACTGCCGTGAGG
Organism: Balaenoptera acutorostrata; assembly: GCF_949987535.1. Lineage (NCBI taxonomy): Eukaryota > Metazoa > Chordata > Mammalia > Artiodactyla > Balaenopteridae > Balaenoptera > Balaenoptera acutorostrata. The sequence continues at coordinate 81,052,229 of NC_080080.1, forward strand.
TAGATGCAGGCCTTTGGTGCAAGTTATACAGGAGAAAATTGGGACATTCATGAGTTAGTCTTTTAGTATAACACTCTGGAATGGTGAATTCTGGTAAGGATAAAGAAACAATATTCTAATTCAAATCATGGAAGATTCTGGTGAACGATTATTTTACCTATTGTCCATGAGGTTTCTATTTTTCCGAGTACATGAGAAAATGCTGTTCAATTGACACGTGTCTGTACTGTGTCAAAACAACCAACAAGGTGACTCAAAGCATATTTAAACACCAGGCTAGCTGGCAGGGGTAATTATAGATGAGTCAATTGCTTGACCTGGAGTTACTCTTATTTCAGCAGAAAAGTAGTAATTCTAGTAGTAATAATGCCATAGTAATTGTACATTATCCATGTAGTACAAGTGCCATAGGTTTGTGCTGGGAAACAGTAGGTTCTCACTGAAAATACGGAGCAAAGCATGAGGAGAAGTGAGGGGTCTAAGATAGAGCCTGCACTGTTGAAGTTATAAGTTACAAGCGTTCAAAGTAATGATTGATTTGATTTGCTTTTAAAGTAAAGGGAACATGGGAGCCTCACAAAGGAAATGTAAACTTATAATTATCAAAAGATCACAGCAATCAAGATTAGCAAATGACAGAACCAACGAAAATAATAAGAAAGCTAGGAATCTTATTTTACCAGTATGTAAGATAATGCAAAATTTCTCAAATCTTCATTGAGATTTAATATCTTACATCATTTAATTTATAAACTATAAAGCATTTCACATTATGTTTCTAGGTTCTTTTCTTCCCTTAGTTCTCTTAGTTATAGGTTTTCAGAGCTAGAGATGTCCTGAGAGATCGTTTGACTAAAAAATGAAACAAAACACTCCATTTGAAGATGAGGAAGCAAAAGTTGGAAAGGTCTTAGTAACTTACCCTCAGCTGATTAGCAGAGCCCCGGACAGAACTTGGACGACCCAAGTCCAAGTACAGTTTTTGTTTTTGTTTCTCCTTCTCCTGCCGTGAATCTCGTAGCTAGTCTTTTTTCCACTTTCTACAAGTTCCTCCGCGTAAATATGGGAACTCTTCCTCAGCTGGCTGACCTTCCTACTTGGAATCCTATGCTAACACACTGTAAATGCAACACTTGACATTTTATCATCAATTTAAAGTAATTTTCAGTATCATCTAATCAATTGACAAGGGTCTTTGCATAATGTTGTAGGATTACAGATGCAATTAAATAGTATTCACAAGTCCTTATTACCTATCTACTTATTTCAGCAAACTCTATAATTGGCACATTTGTTTGTGCCGTAAATCAAGTAAATCAAACTCCACTGATAAAATTCCTTGAGTATCAAACAGAAAACGACTTGCTCTCCACTCATTCTGGAAATAAGAAATAACACCTAATGCAGGTGGTACGTTCCTAAGACAAGACGAATGATCTGTTAAGACACCATGCCACGTGATGAAATAAAACCTCCTTCAAACAAAACAGTTTCACAAAGAGCCAGCAGATGCATATTTTCTGCTGGGGTTTGTGGAACCATCTGGTCTTGGAATTTCTAGCCACATACTTCACATTCAGCTCTGTCTTTAAAACATCAAGTAATTTTCAATACAGTATATTTTATGTACAAATGTAAAAATATTTATGTTTACTCATGACTTTCGTTCAAATAAATTGTTCTTATGTTTATAAGCTAGTGAAAGTTTAATTTCTTCCATAAGAGACTGATCTTATTACCATAATACTTCATGATGCTATGGCTGTTTCATGTTTAACTTACAAAAAGCCTTCAAAGTATTGCTAAAGAAGTAAGATTTTAGCAATTCTTATAAAGATTTTAATGAACCAATTTAATTGCAAGAGTGTTCTCAGGTTGGTCTTTGAAAGTTGTCACTATTTTTTTTAAAAATTATCTATTTATTTATGGCTGCGTTGGGTCTTCGTTGCTGCGCGTGGGCTTTCTCTAGTTGCGGCGAGTGGTGGCTTCTCTTGTTGCAGAGCACGGGCTCTAGGTGTGCAGGCTTCAGTAGTTGTGGCTTGTGGGCTCAGTAGTTGTGGCTCGCGGGCTCTAGAGCGCAGGCTCAGTAGTTGTGGCGCACAGGCTTAGTTGCTCCGCGGCATGTGGGATCTTCCCAGCCCAGGGCTCGAACCCGTGACTCCTGCATTGGCAGGCGGATTCTTAACCACTGTGCCACCAGGGAAGTCCTGTTGCTGCTTTTAATACAACACTGTAAGGACACTTCCTGCTCTCCTTGGATCTGCTAGTACAGAATATCTTATATGAAAAGCTTGTTGGAATCAAGGTGAGAACAAACCTCATAGCAGGAGAAAGGGCACTAAACAGCCCTGAAATGGTGCAAAACATGGTATGTTCAAAAGGTGATACAGTTAATGAATCAGACTCTGCTGATAATACCCACTTTACAAAGAACATAAAACATTTGCTTGAAAATAGCCTCTTATAAGTTCTGAGGATATTAAGTTATCTTCCAAATACAGCATTATAATCTATGACATCCCAGGGGGACAGCATCTTCCTATATCAGACCTAGGTTATTTATAAGCAAGGTTTCATTAAGTTGTTTAAATTAAGAAATGGTCTCTTAATCCCCCAAATTTGTTTTTCCATCAGACATTTCCCATTTACTATTATTTAGTATTTAGAATTATTAATATTAAGTATTACTATTGAAAATTAGTGAGATTTCATTTCAAATAGTCTCCCATGAAATATAAAGGTACTTACCTGTAAAACCAGGATGTATGCCCTGCAAATCCCAAGGAGAATAACATGAACAATGTTGAAACTGAAGGTTTTTGTTTCATCAATGAACCAAAAGTGAAATTAAAGAAAGCTAATACGACCCAGATAGAGCTGAAGTTTCAATGCGTTAAGGGAATTGTTAAAAGTAGAAAATTCATAGATGTGTCCAGAGCAAATTTCAACTCTACACCATTGCAAGAGACATACATAAGCTAAATATTGAGAATGCTCAAATATAAAAGTATAGGTAAAAGTAAGTCCGGCTTCCAAAGAGATAGAAACAGGAGTGGCAATAGCAACTTTAAAGAAGGCGGAGTTTAAAGAAGAAGGTCATTAACTGAGACAGGATAGTCTACTTTCATTTAGTAATCTATACGTGCTATAATTAGAAACTCTTGCCTTTGAAATAGCTTAGCATCTATTCAGCTCTCTTTAACCGAAGTGTATTTGAGCACCAT